>NC_051063.1:144207164-144512789 GCF_004664715.2 Peromyscus leucopus | reverse complement strand
GCGGATCTCGTGAGCTTGATCGATATGGCACTATTCCTCGTCAGAAAGCCTTAAGTGCTAGCGTTGCAAGCGAAAAAGGCGAGCAAAGCTATTTCAGCATGTAGTATACACACCTTGCTGTTCGTTAATATAAAACACACAAGAAAGAGTAAGCAATATTAATTAACATAGTCGCAAAATGAAAATCAAAGATACACAGGCAAAGACAGATACTTCCACAAGTGTAATAGTCTGTAACAGAAGAATATTTTTGATGCTACCAATGAAGTTATTGTGAAATAAGAGATACCATCCTGACCCAAAATATCCTCTCAGCTAAATTATTATAAGAGGGTAATTTCAACTCATTCATCAGGACATATAGATTATGAAGGGAATGCAGCGTTCTTAAAAGCCTCACCAATATGAGTCGGTTGAAAGATAAAGGCAAGTTAAAGTGCACCTACTACACTGGGACTACAGCCCATACACTTAATAGTATGCCGCGGTATATGATGCTAACAGCACGTCCCAATGTCTCACTGGCCCTTTATGGGTACTTATATTTAGACCTATATCCTGCATAGTGAATGCAATGCCCAAACCAGATACAACGGATATATTATTTAACAACATATTATTCTTGCCTGAGGTACGATGTAGGTGCATGTGAGATAGAGATGTGGATTTAGGTGGTAGTTGGTTTCTCAAATTATCAATGTCCAAAGATATATCGATAATATTACATTCACTCCAATGAGGGGTTCAAATTATTTTGTTACTTATTGTATGTTGGAGATTACGTATATTATCTATGAACTACGTGTAGATGAGGTTACTATATCATTAAATCCTAGGAGGATCCTTAGATTGCGGGGGAAATCTTGCGGAAGCGCTGTAGTGACCTAAATAACACATATTAGTCATAGTGTCAGGAGGAAATTGCCACGTAGCGTGTGTGCCATAATGACTGCGCCCTGGAGGTAGCTGGATAGATTTTAGTGAGTCACACTCTCTTCCTCATCTAAAAAATGAGAGAGTCTTTATGCGATTCAACAAATGCAGCCTCCTCTATGGGGGTTGCTGGACAGCCAGGAGTGTCGTTATCTCCTCTCGTATGGTTTACCTCCTGCGCGTCTTTTGCCTGGCTGCGCTTGCTGAGAGCACAGGCCAGTACCTAGATGGAGTTAGAACGGCCTGTGCCAGTGTTATAGAGCCTGTTATCTCTATTGTCAAGATTCATTTGATCACGATGTGGTCTGAAAAGACTGTCTATTGGTAGCACTTTTCAGTGATTTGGTCACTAACTATATATGGCGAAGATGCCTGTTACAGTACGAAGAAATAGATAGTAAAGAGGAAAGTAGCTACTCTTAGTAACAAAAATGGAATAATGCGTTGGCAATACAATAATGAGCTGTGAAGCCACCTTATGAGATAGAAGAGAAATCAACATGCCCGCACCTTCTTCATACTTCCAGGCTACCATGGAGCCACACTCCAAGAGGTGCACCTTGTTGCTCAAATCGCAGGAGATCTTTGTGCACTGAGGGTGGATGTTTGTAATTGCTGGGCAGCTGTTCTCACTAACCGCTCGTATATACTATGTGGCTAAGGCTTTTGGCGTAATTCTGACCAAGATTATGAGGAAAACTCGATAATCAATCCCACAATGGAGGCCTAGAATTTCAACTTACCAGCAAAAGTTGCGCTCGAAACTTACTGGTGAGTAATGAATCACTCGGATTTTGGGAAGGTACAAAGCTCCAAAACACCCAATCACAATAAAGATTCCCTGATACCTTCTGTTGTGGCAACCACAAACACTCAGTCGAAGCCAGGCTCAGTTTTAATGAGAATGAGATACTCCAAAAAAGATGAGTTACACTAGCAGTATTATTCAGGTGTTTAATCCTTGTTTGATTTTTTTAATTATCTGATTCAAAAAGCAGAGCTTTCAATATCAATTTGAGTCAAATGTTTAATAACTAATATATTCTAGGTTTATACACGTGTGAAAAGTAATAGAGTTGAAGGAAAATCTAGCGAGATGAAAATATTCGGCCCTGACGGTCATATTTAGATAATTAGACACGTCCCTGAAACAGTTGAAAGGAGAAGTCCCTTTCAGAGTTCTTCGGGCGGATCACGTCTAAATGGTGGTAATAATATCTCCTCTCCAACGCAGAAACAAATTTCCTGCCTTGGTGCGCTCGGGTGAGGTTCTAGGTCGGCTCCAAGACCAACTTACCTGACCAATGATGGTCAGCTTGTATAGTAAAGTTGCAGAACAATTTAGGGAAATTCCTGAGTAAACATTTAAGGCTGAGATTCCAAAGTAGCTGGTACCTGGAGTCGTGTAATAGGTGCTTTATCTGGACGCATAGATAAGTAAAACATGTGCCCTGTCCACCCACTACTATAGTGAAGGTGTGGGAGCTACAGTCAGATTTGTGTTAATCGCATAGCTTCACACTCACATGCATCAAGAAGTGTTTGTTCTATTCATGGCTGTTATGCAGAAAGGCCACATTGGTCAATGTGTGTGCGAGAGAGAAGAGTGATCTTGATCTATTAAGACTCTTCAGTCATTACGTTCCTAGCCCACACTGCTCAAATATGGATGGTGATGTCTACGCATTGTGAGGCGAAGGATCCCACTCACTAGGCCTCATACTCATATAGGCTTAAGATCTTGCGACTAAGATCTACTGGCAATGAATGACTTTGGAATTAGGGAGAATTAGTCTTTCACAGGGACTAGGCCTCTAATTAGCTATCTAATACCAAATTGTCAACACTAAAACATAGACATGTAAACAGTAAATTGACTCAGCATGTTGTATTTATAGACACACACACACACACACACACACACACACACACACACTTACTTAACAACATCTTAGAGTTTCTATTGCTGTGATGAAACATCATGACCAAAAGGCAAGTTGGGGAGGAAGGGGTTTATTTGGCTTATATTTCCATATCACTGTTCATCATTGAAGGAAGTCAGGACAGAAACTCAAACAGGATGGAAATCTGGAGGCAGGAGCTGACACAGAGGCCATAGGGGTGTTGTTTACTGGCTTGCTCCCTATGTCTTGCTCAGCCTGCTTTCTTATAGAACCTAGAACCACCAGCCCAGGGGTGGCCCCACCCACAATGGACTCAGCCTTCCCCTATTAATCACTAATTGGGAACATGCTCTACAAGTTGGCCCACAGCCTGATCTTAGGGAGACATTTTCTCAATGAGGTTCCGTCCTCCCTGATGACTCTAACTTGTGCCAAGCTGACATAAATCTAGCCAGCAAAAACAACAATTAAAGAAAAAGAGATCATGAATTTGACAAGGAGTGGTGCGACATGGTAGGGGTTAGAAAGCTGAGCAGGAGGAGGAAATGATTGCATTATATTTTAATTGAAAATAAAATAAATTAATAAACACATTCAAGTCTTACCTGAAATCTCTTAAACAGATGTCCCGTGCCAAATGCATGCCTGAAGCAGCTTCATCCTCCTCCGTAGCAGACGCTCTCTCCTTCACCTGCTATGAGTCTATGCCATGTCCTCAGCACTCCACAGAATTCCCCTTCATTCCTATTTCCTAGCAGTTCGTCAGAATTTCATGTTGTACATTTAATTTATATTCATTTATTTTAAAAGTTTGAATTACATGTTTATCTATTTGTGTGCATGTGCGTGTACTCACACACGGGAAAGAGGAGGAAAGCTTGCAGAGGCTGGTTCTCTGTCTCCATCATCCAGCAATGTTTATGTTCAGGCTTGTTTTGGCTATCCAGAGTCCTTTGGGCTTCTATACACATTTTAAGGTTCCCTTTTCAATTTCTGTGAGGAGTCGCACTGGGACTTTGATAGGGTTTGCAATGAGTCTGTAGGTTGCCTTCAGGAGGTCGGCCATTTTCACGGCATTCCTCTTACTAGTCCGTGTGCATGGGAGCCTCCCCATGCTCCGGGGCTTACCTGATTGCTTTCTTTAGTGTTTTAAAGATTTCATTGCAAAAGGCTTTCACATTTTACTTCTTTGGTTAGGTTTAGTTCAAGGTGTGTGTGTGTGTGTGTGTGTGTGTGTGTGTGTGTGTGTGTTGTGATTGGAGTAATTTCTCTGATTTCTTTCTCAGTCTGACTTTGCAAAATAGGAAGATACTCACTGGGTACATTGATATTGCATCTTGCTGCTTTGCTCAGATGCTCCAGCTAGGACTTCAAGCACTATATTGAATAGGAGTGGACCCTAGCTCCAAATCCAAATGTCAGTATATATTCCAGAGCAACTGCAGAAACTAGGAAAGGAAAAAGGGACCATGGTGGGGGTGAGAGAGAAAGACGATAGTAGGGTACAGGTAGCGGGGAACGGGAAAAATGGGGGAGGACTTTATATGGGGACAGGAGCGGGAGGAAGGGCACACCGAGGGAGGGGGAGGGGAGAGGGATAAAGAACACCAAGGATGATTGAAAAAGCCACAGGGTGATAGAGTCATAAACAAGTAAGGAAACATTACAACAGACGCCAAAGGGATTCAGACTGTTACATGGGAATACTTTTAGCACCATACTCCATTAAACTAGACAAATCTGAAGGAACCCATGTCTGGGGAGCTTACAGGCCCCAGGAGTGAACCTACTGTTACTCTTTGGCTAAATGGACATCGTCAAACTGCCCTCTAGACTCATTCCCTGTACCCATAGATTA
Source organism: Peromyscus leucopus (assembly GCF_004664715.2). NCBI lineage: Eukaryota > Metazoa > Chordata > Mammalia > Rodentia > Cricetidae > Peromyscus > Peromyscus leucopus. The sequence goes on along the minus strand of NC_051063.1, from coordinate 144,508,094 downwards.
GTGCAGCTCTCAGACTTCACCGTAGAAGTTTCTCTGCACAGCGGATAGTGGTTCACACAGAAGCTCACAACCGGTCAAAGTGAAAAGAATAAGTACCTGCTCAGCTGCACGTGAAACCTCTCTGTCATGTCACTACTCCATCTCAGGGACCACCAGAGAAGAGGGGGGTAGGAGGATTATAAGAGCCAGAGGTCAAGAAGACCCCGAGAGAAACAGTGTCTTCGCGACCTAACAACACGACTGTTCTCATGAACTCACAGCAGCTGTGGTTGTCTGCACAAGGTCAGGCCCGTCAGCGTTCTAGCATGCAGGGGCTGGCAGTAGAGTGTTATGAGCTCCCCCTCCCTTCACTGAGGAACTATAGACAGTTGATAGCTTCAAGAAGCAAGAGAATCAGTTTTCTCTAAGGGTATGGTCCCTCGTAGGTCGAGCATGCTCCAGGAGATGGCCCAGCATCCATGAGCACAGGGGCAGCACAGATTGGACTTGACAGGACATTTAAACAAATAGAACACAAGTTTAGGAGGGAATAGAGAGGCGGCGGTAGATCTGGAAGGAGTTAATGGGAGGAGTTGGGGATGAATATGATAAAAATACAAGGTATGAAATTCTCAAAAATTAATGAAAATATACAACAAGAATACATACTCAAGCAAGGTGATAAAGGACTAGAGAGATGGATCAGCAGTTAAGAATGCTTGCTGGCGCACGCCTTTAATCCCAGCACTCGGGAGGCAGAGGCAGGCAGATCTCTGTGAGTTCGAGGCCAGCCTGGGCTACCAAGTGAGTCCCAGGAAAGGCGCAAAGCTACACAGAGAAACCCTGTCTCGAAAAAACCAAAAAAAAAAAAAAAAAAAAAAAAAAAAAGAATGCTTGCTGTTTTTGCAGTGGACCTGAGTTTGATTCCCCGTACCTACGTGGGTGATTGTGAACCATGCTAGCTCCATGGCTCTTACTATCTCTTCTGGTGTTTGACGGCACCTGAACTCACATGCTTATCCCCTCCCAACATACACATCAACAAAAATAAAGCTTTTTTAAAAAAATTATGATATAATTCACCAATATCAGAGGTGAAATATAAAATATCACTATAGGGCATGCAGGTATCAGAAGTCACCTTAAACGTTCTTAAATCAGATTATAGAAACGATGGCTGGATTCGTGGGTTAAGAAGAAGTTGAGCTCTGACAGGAAGTGGGTGTAGTCACAAACAGGGACATGAGATCCCCGTGCCAGTGGAAATGCTCTGCATCTTTATTGTGTCACTGTCCCTTTCCTGGTTTTGAATCTCCACTGAGATATCAGCACTAGCGGAATGGAGGGATGGTATAGAGAAGCTCTCTCAATTTTTCATAGAAACACACGTGAATCTATAATTATTTCATGATTAAGAGCATAACTAAATGTCTTAAAAGACTATGCAATGTGATAATCAAGGTTTATAAAATCAGTTGGTTCTACTAAAGTCTTACGTGGCTTTGTGTACAGATCCCTAGTGGTTCCACCATATATCTCAACCCCTTGGTAGACTGATTCAACATCACTTCTTTTTCTGACTTGGTTTTCTCCTCACTGAAACTTTCTAGTGTTGTTTCCATCCCTTGCTTGTCTGAAGCATGTTTCCTTTGGCCAAGAGTCCTCTACTCCTCCTTAACGTCTTCATTAGCCAGTTCCTAGTCTTCTCTCAGATCACTTCCTGGGGCACACTCCACTTCCCTGCTCTCCCTTCTAGAGTGTAAGCCTTCCAAAGACAGAGGGCGCAGGGCACATCTCATCCCTACTCTCTTCTCCAGATCTAACTCTGCCCACACGTGTGCTTAATAACATGAGTGAGATAAATCAATACAACTAACTCCCCTCATCCCTTCATGGGATCCTTCATGCCAGGTCTTTGTACTTCGCTGGAATTAGGATGTCGATGCATTCATCCCTCTACCATTCCCACCCACTCCTAAACTCACTTGTTGTGTCACGTCTCACTTTTTTTGACACATGTATATGGTGTACATGTGTGTTCACATGTGTAGGAGGTGTGTATGTGCATGTTTGTATATGTGTGTGTGGAATTGCAGCTTTCCCTGGGGACCCCGTCTCTGCCGCCTTAGTTTCCGGTTTACAGACAGGCTACAATGCTTATTTAATGTTTGTGTGGGTTCTGGGGATCCACATTTTGGTAGCCGTGCTGTACAAGAAGCACTGTGTCCATTGACCCACCTTCCCATTCCTTGTATTGCACTTGTAAGGCTGAGAGCCAAGAGCAGCCCACCCAGCCTGACCTTCAAGGTAAAAAATGTCTGATCTGTTTCGACATTGAGACTTCTTGGTCTTTTCAAATAGATAAAGATTTCCAGGGAGTGTTAAAAGAAAGTTTAAACAAATGAAAATGTCTTGTACCCTTACAGTAAACTGGACACTATGCCTCATGTATATCATCTCCCCTTTATCATTGGAGAGGTGTGTTTATTTCCATTTCACAGTGTAGGGAACTTGAGTTCATAAAGACAAGCTCTTTTCCCAAGCAGGAACCAAGGATCTAAGTTAAGATCTGCTAAATTCCCAAGCTCTTTCCAGCAAGGGCAGGAGTATCCCTTAGAAAATTTTCTAACAATAATTTTCGCTTTAGGAGAAAGACTAGACACTGTTTTGTCTGACCTTTCCAATTATCTGACGAGCCCAGTGCTAATCAGCTGAGTCAGAATTGATGACCTCAGGATGGCTTAAGCCCCAAACCATCTTCTGATGAAATGATAAAACAGGACTGCTAGGCTAATTAACAAGTCCAAAAAATTATGTGAGCCCCAGTGATGCCTTTGCTTCTGGCCCATCCCACACCTTTCCCAAATAAGAAAGCAGCTAATTTGCAAAATCCTGGCTTCTGTGAAGCAGTTGTGAGAGTCACTGACATATCTGATTAGCATACAATTAATTCCTGTTGGGGAAGCATTATTACCGCCCCTAATGAGGTTCAGAAAGTGATTAGTACTGTGTGGAACGGTGGATAAAAAATTTTCAGACCTCCCGATGAAATCTGTGTGGGATGTAACCTTCTACACAAAGCCTGGGATACACATTTTGCATAAAGATCATGTGTTAATACCACTGCCTTAGTCCATTTCAGCTAAAAATGCCATAGACTTGGTAGCTTACAAACCATTTCTCAGATTGGGATCCTAGGTGCTCCAGGATCAGTAAACAGGCTGATTTGTGTGTGGTAAGAACTCACTTCCTGCCTCACAGCATCCTCAGCTGGTGGAAAGAGCAAGCAGTCTTCTGGGACTTTTGATAAGGACACTAATCCCATCCTTGAGGGCCCCATCCTCATGATTTTGCTGCCTCTCAAAGGCCCACCTCCTGAATTTTGAGAGGACATGTTGAATCTGAATCAGCCATATTGTGATTTGAGACATAGAAAAATGTGTATCAGTGTAAATGAGTCTTTTGTAATATTTCCATGAATAATTCTATGTAGAAGACAATGATGGTGATTTTAATCCTTTATGTTAAATATCCTTTAACTGATCTAAGTTTCTTTCTTTCTTCCTTCCTTCCTTTCTTTCTTTCTTTCTTTTTTTTTTTTTTTTTTTTTTTTTTTTTTTTTTTTTTTTTTTTTTGAGACAGGATTTCTCTGTGTAGTTTTGGTGCCTGTCCTGGATCTCGCTCTGTAGACCAAGCTGGTCTCAAACTCACACAGATCCTCCTGGCTCTGCCTCCCGAGTGCTGGGATTAAAGGCGTGCACCACCACCGCCTGGCTTGATCTAAATTTCTAATTTCACGTTGAAAAGAAAAAGAAAAGTGAATCTACTGTAGTCATGTATAGGAATCACATGTTCCAATGCTAGAAAAATAATGCAGCAGTAACTCTTTCCTACAGTAAACAGTTAACTGAGTTACAGTTTTAGTTTCAGACTTTTTCTGGTTATAGCTTTGTCATCGAACTAAATATCACACAATATATTGAAGTCACTTTTGATAATAATATAAAGAATTTTTGCACTAATTTTTCCCAGAAACATCATTTTATTACTTTTACAATATATTGCATTATATAGATGGGCGTAATTTACTTGATAATTGCCTGAATGTCAGACTTTATATTTGTTTCCAATTTTCACTACAAATAATGATGTGATGCTTATCTTACTACATGCTGCTTTATCTGCATTTTAATTTATTTCCACTGATTTGCTACAAATGCAATTACTTGGTCAAAGCAGTTTCTGGGTATGTTTTTGGGCATAAACATTGTTAGACAGACTTTAAAAAAAACCTCTAACTATAATATATTCAAAGACAAGGAGGCTGTCTGGGATCTCTTTGATAATGGCACTAATCCTGTCCTGAAGGGTTCTGTCTTTGTTTGTAAACGCATCCCAAAGGCCTCACCTTGAGTCCTATCAAGCAAAATAACTTCCCTTTCAAATGAAGAAACATACAAACACTTTCAGACAAACTGAAATGAAAACAATTATTGCCTTTAAACACACATTAAAAGAAACATTAAAGGATTTTCTAAGACAGGAGAGCTTATCTCAGATAAAAATATGGAAACACAAGAAATAAAGAGAATCAGAAAATGTAAATATGTGGACAAAATTTAAATGTCAAATCTATACAGCAATAATAACTTAAAATACACAGAGAATGAATAGATAAAACCATACAAAATATGAAAGCAAGGTAATAGAATTAAACTTTGCAAAGTTCTTTCATGTATAAAAAAATGAGTCAAGTAACCATTTTTATTGAACTTTAAGAGGTTGTTATAATCACTGTGTAGTCATTACAGGAAATGGGAAGAAGTGGTAACTAAGGAGGCAAGATAGATGGAACTGGAAGACAATTCAAAATCTTTTTTAAAAATGCAAGCATGATGGCGGCATAAGACCCTCACTCTATCAGCAGCCCCGTTAACTGTCAATGGACTAAACATGTTGGTTAAAACGCAATATCTCTGTTGACGAAGGTGAGGATGCAACCAGACACTTGAGACGTGAAGGCAGGCAGAGGTGCTGGAGGTGAGTGGGAACCAGGAGGATTTAAGTTCATAGGGGAGAAGAGGAGGGAAAGAATCAACAGAAACAAGTTCTGCTCAAAAATGCCATAACAAAACCCAATTCCGTGTGTGCTAACCAGAACATAAAATAAAATACACACCCATGCATGATGTTATGGTTCATTTTAATGTCAACTGGCTACAAATTAGAATCTCCTGAGGACAGAGTCTCAGCTGATGAACTGTGCCAATTGTTTTGATTGATGCGGCAATGCCCACGGGGAGTGTGGGTGGCATCTTCTGGTATCAGCCCAGATTTACAAAGGGCAAGAAGTTTATCTTGTGTTTTTACTTGCCTGGCCCCAACTCTTGCTGCTGCTGATTCCATTCCTGACATTGGAACTAGCATTGCCAAGCTTCCGTTGTGGACTAGGGACCAGTGGCTCTTCGGGAATCTTCCAGGTGGGGTTCCAGCACCAGATTGAGTGTGCTGAGGCAGCCTGCCAGCATTAGTGAGCGGCAGCTATTGTGAGAGTCCTCTCTACTTGACTGTCGAGGCAGCAGCCTCAAGAAAGGAGCAACTACCAATTTCTCAGCTTCTTAGTGTGATTTCACTAGTGTCACTATCTTAAAGCTCATGTAATAAATTCTGATATGTATAAATGTGTGAACATATATAAATATATGTATCAGATGTATATGCATATACATATATACAGTCATTCTCTTGGTTATTTGCCTCTAGAGCAGTGGTTCCCAATATGTGAGTCATGACCCCCACAAGGGTCACATGCCAGATAGCCTGCATATCAGAAATTTACATTATGAGCCACAACAGTAGCAAATTTACAGTTATGAAGTAGCAATGAAATAATTTTATAGTTGGGGGTCATCATAACATGAAGAACTGTAATTAAAGGGTCACAGCTTTAGGAAGATTGAGAGCCATTGCTCTAGAGAAAACTAAAACACATATAGATGAAAATGAAACCTCTCAAACTTAATAAAAAAAGATAATTTAAACACTGAGGTATTAGAACACAAAGGAGCACTTTACCAGAGGCCAGGTACCCATTCCTGCTAACACCTCTTAAAACCTGCTCAACAACCCTAGACTGCACCCCCGCCTGCGAGCTCCATGTCCTGGGCCTACAACTTCAGAGACAGACTTGAGATTTTCCAGAGCACAGGCTGGAACTAGGAACCCCAGCCCTGGCAGCTGTACTGAAGGCCAGGCTGTTCCTAGGGACCCCAGGTAGGCTACACACACCACCCACATAACCCCTTTAAGCCTGCCAGTGGTAGTTTGAAAGAAAATGGTCCCCAAAGGGAATGTTACTATTAGGAGGTGTGGCTTTCTTGGAGGAAGTGTGCCACTGTGGGAGGGGACTTTGAAGTCTCTTTGTCTCAAACTTCCCTCAGTGTGACAGTCAATGTCCTCACTGTTGTTTGCAAGAAGTCACTCACTCAGCTCCATCACCACTTCTGCCTGTACACTGCCATGCTCCCTGTCACGATCATAACAGACTGAACCTCTGCAACTGTAAGTGAGCCCCTTCAATTAAATATTTTCTTTATAACAGTTGCCATGGTCATGGCGTCTCTTCACAGTAATGGAAACCCTAATGAAGACATTGCCCCCAAACCCCAGACTGTGCACCCTATTCCCTGGCTCCACACTAGGCCCCAAGGCCCTGGCAGCCTTACAGGAGGCCGGGCTGGACCTAAGTGTTCTGGTGGAAGCTCCACCTCAGCTCCCACCCCCCATATGTCTCCCCAAACCCACTCCCTGAAGGTCCACCAAACAGCAGCCCCTCCCCTAGAGCTTCCCTTTCATTCCAGACCCCCACCCATTCCCCCAAAGCCCACCAAAAGCCAGTCCCTCTCTGGGGATGCTCAAGACCATGCTTACAGGGTACTTAAGGCCTGGTAGCCATATTTGCCATGTGACCCTTTCCCCGTGACTCTTTTCCTGTGACTCCCCTCTGTGGCCTTTCCCCTGCCTTCCCAAGGGTCACCCAGGATTGCTTTGCTTTGTTCATTAAACCTGGATTTATTAATTCGGTTTGATTAGGCTTATTACATCAGTGGCGGTAGGAACCCAGCAACCAGGGATTTAAAACTGATCACTAAGGACCCCAGGCAAGGCTCCCACTAAACCCCTTTACGCCTGCCTGTCCAACAACCCCAGACTGCACCCCTCCTTCATATCCTGGCTCACAACTTTGGAAGAAGACTGCTGCTTTATCAGAGGCCAGGCTGGATCTAGGGACCCCAGACTACACCCTGCCCCCTGGGCTCCATATTCTGGTTTACAACTCAGAAGAAGACTTTGCCTTCACCAGAGGCCAGGCTGGATCTAGGGACCCAAGACCCCAAAAACTGCAGAGAGGATGCCCTGCTGGATCTCAAATCTTGCTAGTCATCAGAATCCTTGGCCATTTAGGTCAGAAGCCCAGAAAGGAAAGAAAAACCAACAAACAAGAAACAAAACACCCATCCAACCAAGACAAACGCAGGAATCAACACCTAGACCTATAATCACCCCAAATCCAGATGCCTAAGCACCAGTGTAAGAACACAATAACAGAAATAACAATATAACATCACCAGAGTTCAGTCATCCTACAACACCAAGTCCTGAACAACCCAACACAGCTGAAGCACAGGATAACAGCCTTAAAAAATGACCTTATGAGGTTGATAGAGGTCCTTAAAGAGGACATGAAAAAAAATCCCTTAAAGAAATTTAGGAAAAGACAAACAAAATAGGAAGAAATCAATAAATCCCTAATAGAATGCCAAGAAAGCCAAGAAAACAAAAAACAAACAACAACAACAACAACAACAAAAACAGATGAAGAAAACTGTTCAGGACCTGAAAATGGAAACAGAAGCAACACAGAAAACACAAATGGAAGGAATCCTATAGACAGACAACCTGGGTGAGTGAACAGAACAACAGATGCAAACATCAACACAATACAAGAGATGGAAGAGAGAATCTCAGGCATTGAAGAAATGGTAGAAGAAATAGATTTACCGATCAAAGAAAAATTTAAATCCAAAAGATTCCTAACACAAAACATCCAGGAAATCTGGGACACTATGAATAGACCAAACATAAGAATAATAGGAATAGAAGGAGAAGAAACCCAGCTCAAAAACCTAGAGAATATATTTAACAAAATCATAGATGAAAATTTTCCCAATCTAAAGAAGGGCATGCCTCCAAAGGTACAAGAAGCTTACAGAACAGCAAATAGATTGGATCAGAAAAGAAAATCTTTTCTCCACATAATAATCAAAACACTAAACATACAGAACAAAGAAGAATATTAAAAGCAGCAAGGGAAAAAGGCCAAGTAACATATAAAGGCAGACCTGTTAGAATCACACCTGATTTTTCAGTAGAGACCCTAAAATTCAGAAGGACCTGAACTGATGTCTTGCAGACTCTATGAAACCACAAATACCAGCTCAAACTAATATATCCACCAAAACTAATCACCATAGATAGAGAAAACAACTATTTCATGACAAAGTCAAATTTAACAGTATCTATCCATAAATCCAGTCCTACAGAAGGTAACCTGAGGATAGAGATGCAGATATGGAAGGTTACTGAGGTGTATAAATAAGTAGTATAAGCAAATGCACCTAGCACATCATGGGGTCCCCAAATGTCCCTGCTTTAGGGTGGCTGGCAGCCAAAATAGAACATACCAGACTGGGTGACCTGAGTGATGGGCACTCATTTCTAACAGTTCTGGATGGTGGATAGTCGATATCAAGGTCTTTCCGATTTGGGTTGTGGTGTGGGTGGGTGCTCCACCTGGGTAGACAGCTATCTCTTTACTATGTCCGCTCATGGAGAGAAGGTAAGCAAGCCCTCTGATGTCTCTGTCCCTTCACCTAAGGATGCTGAACCTTGTCACTTTGGGGCTCCACCCTATGACTGTATGTAATTTTTTTTTCTTTTGAGACAGGGTCTCACTATGTAGCCTAGGCTGGCCTCAGACTCACAGAAATTCACCCACCTCTGCCTCCTGAGTGCTGGGATTAAAAACATGTCACTATTCTATGCCAAATCTTGTACAATCTTAATTACTTCTTATGGTAGTTTGAATGAGAAACATCTCTCCAAGACTTGGGCATTTGAGCAATCAGTTCCTCAGTTGGTGGCACTGTTTGGGAAGTTTAGGTTTAGCCTTGCAGGAGGAAGTGTACCATTTGGGGCCTTCCCTGTGTTGGCTTTGAGATTAAAAAGCCTCTCTTACTTTGCTGTCTTGCTTTACTTTACATTCTCAGGTTCCTGTTCCAGCAGCCATGCCTGGAGCCTGCTACCTGCTACCACACTGTCTCCACCATTACAGACTCTGGACCTGTAAGACTAAGTAAACCCTTCCTTCCACAAGTTTCCTGGGTCATGATGCTTTATCACAACAGGGAAGTAACTGATACAGCTCAGTATCAGCAATTAATACTAAGAATTCGTCACAATACAGGAAGATGTGGATGCCTATAAGGGAACACCATTCAGTTCATAGTAACGCCTCTCTGCCTCTGACGCAGGCCTTTGAGAACAGTCCAGGCCCTTTGTAAACCCACACAGGTCATTCTCCCCTTATAAACCTGTGTGAGTAAATGAAGTTCCCTTGTGTTTGTTGGCTTAAGTCATAGTTACAGGAATATTTCACCCAAGCTTTCTGCAGCTGTAGAGAAAGAAAAGATGGGGTTGAGGTTGTGTGAAGGACCAGGGAGCCACCAGAGAAACAACCCATGATGTGTGAGGCAAGAGAAGAAGAACTTAGCCTGATTGACTCAACAGCACATGACTCAAGATTCAGAGTGGACAAAGATGGAACTTCCAGGTGGGGAGCGCCTTCTATATTTGGCTGCTGTAACAGGAAACTGTGGCTGTGTGGAGAGAGAAGGCAGATGAGGAGGGTCTCCAGGTCAGCTTGTAGCACATGTCCCAACAGAGAGAACAGATAAAATACAGGGTGGATTCCCCAATATGGACTCACTGACCATTCGGAAGAGTCAGTGCTGAGCCCATCCCAACAATGAGCCTGAGGTGACCCATGGGTGAGTTCTCCTCTGCTGAACTGCTTCTTGGTATTTCACGAGCTGGCTGGGGAGGAATATGATGGTGTAACCACAGGGTGGTGTAGAATACTGAGGACTTATTACAGAGTAGTAAGAGATGAGATTGACTATAGCCAAAGGGACCGTTGCCGAGAAAAGAACTCTCATGGAGTGAGAATGGGCAATGGCAAAGGGGCCCTTGTGCCCCCAACATGCTGAAGGTTAGTATTATTTTTAAATCTCTGGAACAAAGAGATTTCCTAAAGGGGTCAGTTTCTACCTTGGTGTCTGACAGGTTTATTGAGATGAACTCTTAAGGGAGAGAACAATTGTATGCCCCCCCTTTTTTAAGCAAAAATTCTGTGTCTCAATTCAAAAGCTACAGAGACAAATTGGACCCCACTTTTTTTAAATCCCAAAATTATGTGAGAGAATAGACTTCTTTTTAAGTTAAATAAATAAAATAAAAACAAATAAATTGATTTTAAAAATGGCCAATTTTTAGATGCAGAGGTCATCGTCTTCGCTTACAGGGCTTCTATAAACCTGCGGCAGCCACCTTCCTCCTGTGTGTGTGCTATCTTAAATGTTGAGAAATTGCGATGTTCCTTCCTTCTTTCCTTCACGTGGTGTTTTAAATGCTTAGGAGGGTTATTGTGAGACTGTCTCCTTCCTAAAAACTAATGTGTAACCAAAGGCACAGGAGGTGGGGCCTCAAGCTGAGGATGACAGAGGAGTCCATCTGTGATGGCCTGCAAGTAGCTCACCTCGAACCAGCTAACTCTTGGAGACGTGTTCTCTTCGGATTTTCCTTTAGCTGGGTTTGTGAGATTAAGCCCATCTCTATACAAGCCTGAGTAATGAAAATTAGACAAGGGACTCCGGAACCCCTTGGCAATAGCAGAGAACCACACTGCAATTGGTCAGCATGATGGAGTTTACCTGGACAGGTGCCTCTGTCGTCCCCAGGGATGTCTTGGAGATGGGCTGTACTTGCCTCCCACAGGGATCAGATTGGACTAATTAGGAGACTTCTCTGACTCCTGAAAGCATGTCTTTGTCATTAAATGGGTATGTGTATGTGGTGGGGGAGGGGCTCTCAGAGTATTCGAAAGTCACAGTCAAGTGTATGGCTGCAGTTGAAGCCAGTAGGCTTCCTAGGAGGATCCCAAGGGAAGTCCCTCCCAGCCAGTGGCCTTTGGTTCTGCCCACTTTAGGCAGAGTCAGCTTATGACTGGTATAGGCTTAAGACCCAGCAGGATGAATGTAGCTCATCAGCATCTTCTTCCCAACCTCTGCTATGCCCCTCAACCATGAGAAGCTGATCTGCTTCCATTAGAATTCATTGCCTAAAGTATTCCTTGTCTTGCATTTCTCAGTCTCATTTGGTGTCCAGCACCCAGTAAACATTTACTACAAATTCAGGGGACACACAGGTAATAAAAAGTATTGCTTTCTTCTCCGAGCTCATCATGGCCCCCGAGTGGGTAAATAATTCATCTACTTGTTTTAATGAATATTAAAATGAACTCTTTAATGAGTATTTATTTAGGAGATAGATAATATTTATACCTACACAGTGCCTTGCAGATATAAGACACTTAATAAATATCTCTTAAATTACTGAGAAAATCTCCATACAACATAAAATAGTCTTCCTTCTGTGAGTGCATATGTAAACATCTACCCCCCCCCTCTCTCTCACACACACACACACACACACACTTCCATTTCAGAAATATTTCTTTCAATTAGAAGACTGCCTGCAGAAAAAAAACAATAATCTCATTGTGAAGAAGCACATTCTAACTTAGAAATGAAATGCATTCAGTGCCTACCATGCATTGACTTTGTACCCAATACAGGACAAGTTTATAGAGGGCATAGGCGAATGCCTTATCTGACTGAACTGCAGAAAAGTTGTTCTGGAGGCCAGAGGCCAGCAGGTCTGGGCAAATTCTTGTGCTGAGGGGGATGGCACAGAATCCCTACATCGCTATGAAGAGGTATACTAGAGGAAGAGGGTGGCACTCTGGCATCAAAGCCGTGTGACAAGCTGAAGAGGAAGTCCATGTACGCTCAGTTTCTTGTCAACTCCACAGAGTGGCTTCTGGCAAAGAATAGTTTCTTTTTTATTTTTATTCAACATTGAGCTCATCAGCTGTCTACTTAGGACATAGAGACATGGCCATGAAATCATGTGACACCAGGTCGAGGTAAGTCAGTGACTGTAGGGAGTCTAGGGAGAGGAAGTTGAGGATCAAACAAAAATGAAGCCTTCAGGGTTTCATGGCGGAAGAGAAGATGTGTCCCGTGTCAGAGCTAAGACGGTCAGGACAGGCACAGTGAAGTTCTGAACACACAGAAGTGTGGGGAAGGACAAGGAGGGAAAGTGGCCTGGGCTGATGAAGGAGGGTCAGGGTTAGGTCTTGGAGATACTCTCCAAAAGGTGGAGACTGGAGCTTGATTGAGACTATGAGGTCCTTAAGGGAAGAGGGTCGGAGTGAAATGGTGTTTGGAGGAGTTGAGAGAATAAAGAACCAAGATGGAACAGGAAGTCAGGTGTGACAGTGCTGTGCCACCCAGCTGTGACTGCCTTGTGCTTTGACAGACTCAGTTTCTATATCTGGAAAATCAAAGGACAGAAACAATCACATAGACCTCTTATTACTAGTCTGTCCAAGTTCATCAATATTAGCTGTCATTATCATGGGGCCAAGGTAATGGCAAATTGTTTTAAAATATGTAAACAAGAGAAAAATGAGGGTTAGTTCTGTGTATGGGATGTCTTTTATGATTTGGAAAGAAAATAAAAAGAAGTCTCTTCAAAACTTTGGTTTCTCCAATGAAGCTGTCAGGCGCTCACTTGGACATTGGTGGTCAGGAACAGTGCTGTCTTTCCAACTATAAACCCCTGAAGACTACAGTCTCAGTCACTTTGGAGCTCTGATGTGTCCCCTGCCCCTAAGTCTGCCTGGCCTCTAAGGCGATTCCCATCATATGGTACAGCTACTGAGGACTCTGAGGCTTCCAAAGTGTCAGAGCAAGGGTTGCCACAGCCGCTAATGTAGGACCGTATATATTCCCATTAATATTTAAATACATTACTAAAATTAAGATGGGGGTAAAACCCCTTCTAAGTAGCTGATGCCCACAGGGTATTCATTTTATAATTCACTCAACTGTTGGAGTCAGTCTCCCAAATGGTTTGGCTCTGGTACCAAAAGCCTCTGTCAGGACAACAGTGCCCTGTCCCATCATGTTCTAGCCAAAGATGCTGCCACTAAGACACTGAACAGTTTCTGGGACTCTTTCAACCCATGTTATGGCCAGTCTTCAAAACTTATGGGTGGAAAAAAAATCAGTTTTTAATTGAATCGCTGCCATGTACTAGTAAGGCTAGTTAAGCACATAATTAATTGTTGTAACTATAGCAACAGGATTAACTGGCACTATTAGGTTGGGCACCAGGGGTGCAACAGGAGGCTGTTAAGGAGACAAGTGTTACAGATTGCAGAAAATAATTCACTCCCCTCCAGTGGTTCTCCAGAGAGCTGCACACTCTTTTGCAACCCAAAATAAATCCATTTAATAATATTTTCTTAGATCCATGCAGCTTTTCTTATCCCAGTGGGCCCTGGGGTGCTTTGTAAGTCATGAACATAAATATAGATCTGGAATAATGTATCAGGCCAGATTTTCCTAGTACTTAAACAACTCTCTGGCGGTTTGTTCTGCACCTCTGGAAGCTCCATTACCTTCAGGATGCACGCAATCAGTAATTTATTAAGTGGAGTCCCCACAGGCCCGGGGCCTGAACACTCTGGCACACAGAGAGGCGGCTCCTGAGATGGGACTTTTATTTATTTATGCTCCACTTCATTCCAAAAAGGATTAGAACAGCCTTACAGAACACACAGGGTTTATCAGCATGAAATAAACACAAGCAGGAAATCCAAGCCTGGGCGCATCACAGAGAAAGAAATATCTAGATATACAGAAGCAGTTTGTCCATACGTTATAAGAGGATGGAAATAAAAGAAGCAGATTGAACAAACTAAACAATTTCTCCAAAGTTCACAGTTATCTAATGGGTAAAACCAAGGACTGTGTATGTGTCTCTATGGTAGCTGACCCCACAGAGAATAAGAGAGAAAATGAATTTTTCTTTTACAAAAGTGTGTAGGAAAATATCTTTGTAATCTTTGGGTGGAATATACATACATAGATACATAGATACATATATACATAGATACATACATAGATACATATATACATACATAGGGACCTGAAAAAAATAGAGATGTGAATATGATCAAAACACACCATGTGTTTACGTGTGTGTGTGTGTGTGTGTGTGTGTGTGTGTGCGCGCGCGCGTGCATGTGCCCATGCATATGTAAACTCATAACAAAATATCTTAGTGGGAACCCTTAGCAGATGATAATTTGAAAATGTTTTCAGCTGGATGTGGTGGCTCATGCCTGTCATTATAGCACTCTGAAGCAGGAAGACTAAATTTCAAGCCAATCTGGGCTGCTTTATGAGATCCTGTCTGAAAAAAAATACCAAGACCGGGATGTATCTCAGTGGTAGAGAGCGTGCCTAGCATGTTCAAGTCCCAGAGTTCCATTTCTAGCATCAAGGAAACAGCAATTGAGCTCTGTGCTCTTGAAGCCAGGCTTGGGAACACATGACTGTAAAGCCAGCACTGAAGTAGGAGGACTCATGAGTTCAAGGATAGCCAGGACCACATGGCAAGACTCTGTCTCAAAGAAAATTAAAAAGGATAAACATGCAATGGTCAATTAAACCTCTATACTGTTAAAAAGTAGAGAAGGAAAGGATTGGGAGTGCATACAGAAGATATTTGTAATATATACTTATATATAATATAGAACATTTAAAAATTGACAACAGGATGTCAAATAATTCTACTACAGAAAGGGCCAAATCATGTAAACAAATAATTTATAGAAAAAATTCCTGAATTGCCTGAAAGGACATATAAAAACCGACTCATCTCCAGAAAACGAAAATACAAGTGACAGTGAGATTCTATTTCACACATCAGATTGGCAGAAACTAAAAATACTAAGAGATGGTGAGGATAGGAGAAAAATCACTTTTCAGGTGGGAGGAAGCCTGGTCTAACCTCTTTGGACAGTGACCTAACAAATCTTGGTCACACTTCCTAGAAAGGACAGCTGGTCTTTTTATTCCATAGACCTCAGCCAGGATTTGATGGTGAAGAAAGGATGGAAATGAAATTTGAATGCTGCAAATAAACTACAAGGAACTTTGGCATTTACTTGTTGTTGAATTTGGTAGATAAGATGATCTACAGGCCTGGGTGATGTGTTATGAGATCACTTGGCTGCAGCTAAGATTGATAGAAACTTCTGTATGCAAAAGAATGCCTTGTTAGCTAACAACAGGCTAGAAAACAAGGTATTTTTCCCCTTTTCCATTTCCCCCTTTCCCAAAGTATCACAGCGGGCTGTGCATCTTACAATTTGACTTTGTACATAGACTAGCTTGCCTCCAACTTAAAATTTCATTTTACACATTAAGTATAAAACATCCTGATAAATTAGAGGTAACCTCTTAAAATCTATTAGTCGACTAGTAAAGTTTAGTGCTTACCTAGCTCTAATTTAAAACTCGATGTATGCTATTTCTACTTACATCTAAACTCTATACGCTTTATTTGTGACTGTAGCTTTTGCGTACTTACTGAAGAATGTGAGAGGACTGGAGATGAATTTTTAGAAAAAAAAAAAAAAACAACACCTCACTGCTTTCTGCTTATTTTGTGTTCTTTGTTAACTTGTTCCCTTTTGTTCCTTTATTTTTGCTTTATTTTGGAATAAAGCTAAGGCTGGGCATTCATAAGAGTAAGTCAGCATGTATTTCTTTCTTTCTCAAACAATCACATGACTTAAGAGTCGGAAAGCTCATCTCTGTGAAACATATTTAGGGAGCTAAGGTCAAGATTTTGTTTTCTATTAAATTGTAATGGTTCATTCGATGACTCAACTTATTGATTTATTTGTGTAGTTCTTTGTATAGGCATGCGTGTGAAATGGCACAGTATAGAGGCCAGAGGGTAAGTGGTAGGAGTCAGCTCCTCCCTGCCACCTTCCGGGACGCAGGGATCACACTCAGATTCTTGGGCCCACATGTAAGTGCCTGTACCCACTGAGAAACCTTGCCAGCCCTCATCAGTCTTTCTTAGTAAGGGATCACCAGGTTTTTTTTAAAGGAAGAATTCACACTCTTTAGGATGTTTGTGAAAGCAGGGCTTGGTGACAGAGACCTGTTATCCCAGGCACTCCAGAGACCGAGTTAAGAGGATCATAAATTCAAGGCCTGCCTGGGTTACAGAGTGAAATCAAAGCTATTCTGGGAAACTTAGTGAGGCTCTGTTTCAAAATAAAAAATTGGAAAGAATTCTGGGGATATAGATGAGATATAGCATACTTGCCTGGCACGTGAGAAGTCCTGAGTTCAATCCCCACCACCCTGCCGCCGCCGCCGCCGCCGCCAAAATAAAAGAAAATTATGTGGAACAGCTATTTATGGAGATAACTCTCCAGAGGATGAGGATAAAATGAACAGTAGGAATTCATCAGTGGTTCTTGGCCATTCATACTCCTCAGCTGCTGCCTCATGCTGCCCCATGCAGGCTCTGCTGCTAACACCGTGGGCATCCATGCACCTGCATCCCTGCACCTGCATCCCTGCATCTGCAGAGTGAAGGTGAGTGTCTGATGTGTGACTGATTGTCTTCTCTTATTACCGTGTGATCTCTGTTTTGCCTCTAAGGAGTGTGATAGGAGACTCCCCCTTCAATACACTCACAGACAGGATGGTTGTTTGGATGCTTCCTGACTGAGCAGAGTCAGGCTCCTTGCAGTCAAGGCATCAGTACGTGCTATGAGATTCCCCAGTATATCGCCCGTCTTGTATCAGTGACCTCTATCTGAACCGCAGGCCATAAGTGCAGCGTGCAGAAGATGCTTGGTTCTGTCCATGAGGTCATAGGCCAACTTACAAACCTTGTGCCATTTCTTTCTTTCTCTACACCCTCCCCCTCTTTAAAACATTTTGCAGGGTTAGAAGGCTCCCTTCAGAATGACCCCAGGGACGATATGGGCATGTTCCACAAGCCAGCTCTTAGGAAGAGGAAAAGGAAGTGTTGGCATCTGTTCTTGTCTGAATTTGAAGTAGCAGGGAGAGTCGGCACATGGCCTCTATCCTGGGGAGGTCAAGTTTGGCATCTCATGTGAGGGGAGAGAAGGAAAAAATCACTCATTTGCCTTTTGCTGTGTTCTATGTGATTTTCCCAACACAGAATGTGCTCATCCTCGCCCCCCGTCTCTCTCTGGTATGAAATAAACATTGCTTTGTGATCTTGTATGCTCATACTTTCACTCTATGGATAGTTGTGTGTTAAAGATTTGCATTCCTAGATTTAGCATTTTCTCAATAGGTAAACACACGGTCAAGGTCACTGTAAGTATGACTCAGAAATGTTACTTCTTGTTTACAAACCCCCAAACCGAAGCCAGGGTGTTCAAAAGGTCATTGGTATTCTCATGTTCACTGCTGCATTCTTCACAATGTCAAAGGTGAAGGGAAAAAGCAAATCAAATTGATAGATGTATGAAACACACATGGACATGTGCAAGAACACAAGTGTGAGTGTGTGAGTGCAAGAGTGCACACACACACACACACACACACCCCAACATGGAGACAATTACTAAGCATTAGCAATGTTCCTTGTGACTAAAGCCCTTTATCCTACATAGCTTTGCCCCAAGTCATCTCAAAGTCATTTAGGCACAGGTTAGACAAAACTGTAACTAAACTGCTCACTAAAATCTCTCTTTGCTTATCATAGCACAGAGTTATTTATCTGACCTGAGATAAAAATCTCGTCAGAAAACAGAGCTTGTAAGTTCATTATTTTTCTTACAGTTAATCTTACGCACACTTCACTAAGTGGCACATGCACTTTCATTGTCCTCTAGAGATACGGCTGTCGTTTAATGGCCGTTGGCTGCTTTATGGGAAGAAATCAGACTGACCTCCAGTCATACTGCTCATCAGTGCATTACCAAGCAGCCTGTGGCCCTCATCGACTTGATGGCTATAATCCAATGAAGCTGGGAATTCTGCTCAGGGATCACTCTCTGCAGGTGGTTTTGATGCAGTTTCCATGAGACAATTGAGAGAAGATGGATCTCCATCAGAGATCATCACTGTCATTCAAATACGCACTTTGCCAAGGATGATACGTTCCTGTACACCCAGCACGTAGGAGGCTGAGGCAGGAGGACTACGGTTTGAGTCCAGCGTGAGCTACAAAACACAACCCCGTCTCCAAAGTATCACAAGCAAACAAACAACATTTTCTGCAAAGAAGAATCCTTCCTTACAGGAAACAACAATGACAACCCCCCCCCCAAAAAAAAACAACAATAACAGCAACAACAACAACAAAAGTTGGAGCTAATTTTAAAAAAAACCAATGACGTGGAGAGAGTGAGAAGAGCCAATGGGACTTGAGAAGAGATGTCGTGTGTCCTTGGTCATGGTCTAAGTTGCTGAAGAATGAGAGGGAAGTGGTATCTGAGCTAAGCATACATAATATCACTAATTCTCAGAAAAGTTCCATGTCTTCTCCCAGCTTGCAAAGATAAACAAAGATAAACTTCTCCCAGTTTGCACCTCCTGTAAGTTCTTGGGTGTTGAGCAGAGGCCTTGGATCTGAGAACGGAGACGGAGTCTCTGAGACTCCTGATCCATCTTGATAGTGCTATGTCCAGACTCGTGAGGCACTGTCTGCTGAAGAGTAAGGCTGGACAACAGCAACATTCCATTCCGACCCTCTATCCAAGAGGAGGAGAGTGCCCCGTCAACCCCGCCCCCACACAATCCAAGGGAAATGATGCTGTGAAAAGAAGAGAGGAAAGTAGAAAAAATCCAGTCACTGAGCCCTCCAGAGGACCGTTAGTATATCAGGGAGAGTCTCCAGAACAGGCAGCTCCTGACACTGAGGGTGGGTGAGGGTGGGGTGGGTGTGTGGGGCTAGCTTTGATCTTGCATCTTCTCACTAAGCTGAGGCAGGGATGGGAGGTGGAGAGTGTCCTTGCTGGCCAAGGAGTCTCTCAGAAGCTGAGAGGAAGGGCTCTCCAGAGACGCTGAGTTCTGAATTTTCAATTTTGAATTCTGAATCAGAACAGAGGTGTTCATGGTGAAGACACGGTTTCAGCTTGTGTTAGTGGGTGGAGGCTGAGGCAGGCGCCTGTTGTCCACGTCAGTACAGTTCTGGAAATGTACGGTAGTGGACATCACTCTTGTCATATTGTTGAGTTCTAGAAAGGGAGACACAGTGTGTGTGTGTGTGTGTGTGTGTGTGTGTGTGTGTGTGTGTGTGTGTGTTGGGGGTGGAGTGCACACTCACATCCATTTGTGTGCATGTGGAGGCCAGAGATTGACATCAAGCATCTCCCTCTATTGCTCAATGTCCCATTCTCACACACACACACACACACACACACACACACACACACACACACACGAATAGACAACACACCTCAGAAAGTCACAGGTGAGCATCTGAGAGTTAGCATACAGTAAAGATTGTCTTTCAAACCAGAGTCCAGTGTCAGACTACCCCATGGATGGTGTTGGGAGGAATCTGTTACCCATCCAGAAAGGTGAAAAGGTCAATTGTTCCCTCACTCCTGTAAACAAAATTCTAGACAAACCACATGCTTAGCAGTTCAAACACCATAAAAACACCAGGAGACCAAATTCATGTCTAACCTTGAGAGTTACCTAAGAGACTAGATGCACAAGCCACACAGCAAAGGTTGTTAAATATCCCTGGGACAGGGATGCATATCAGCCGCTCTCAAAGACCCGAGGAAGCCTCGTACGTGATTTGAGTTGAGCAAACCCTGCCATCTCTCCCTGCTCTGTAGAAGTTGAGGTCTGATCTCCATCACAGCTTCTCTCTCCATCCGATTTCATTCTCAGGGTCCTGCGGTGGTGATTGAGGGTGAAACACCACCCTCCCCAGGTTCATGTGTTTGAACAATTGGTACCTAGCCCATGGTGCAGTTTCATAAGGTTGTGAAACCTTTCCGGACATGGCAGTGTCGTCTACAAAGCTAGGGCCACAGGGAGTTCTAGCTGGCCATGGTTCTGGCCCATGCTGTGTCCTGGTCCATGGAGACAGGAGGAGCCCCAGCCACATTACTACTGTTATGGACTCTTCCATGTCTTTTCCATCTTGACTTGACCCTCTCTGACTGCGACCCAGCTAGTGATGAGGGATGGACCCGGTGTTGACATGGTTGGACTCACTTCACATTGATCTTTACAGGAAATTCTAGAGGGGGAAAATCAGTTGAGAGGACTTTTTTTTCCCTTCTCATCTGCTTGTTTGTTATGAGGCAGGATCTCATGTAGGAACTCTATGCCATGTAGCCAAGGGTGACCTTACACCTCTGCTTCTCCCGCCTCTACTTCCTGAGTGCTAGAATCATAGGTGTGGACGACCATGCTCCTGCATGCTAGTCAACTGTACTGCCAGCTGAGCTACTTTCCTTAGAACTCAGGAAGTTCTTCTTTAATCTGTATTTTCTGAATGTTTGTAGTGAAAGTTTATTCACCTGCTCCTTGTGTAATTAAAAATAAGTGAAATTAAATATGTGTTGGTTGAGTCTCCTCAACTTAATTTCCATCTGCCAATGAAATCAATCCGAAACCTGTCATTTCAGTTAATGGTCCAACTTAATGTGCTGCTCTTCGGAAGACAACCCAACTGCGAGGCCCATTGCAGAGCTCTGTGCCTTTGACGGCTCTTAGGGTCACGACATGTGTCTTCTGATATTTGCTTTTCTAGGTCCGTGTGCAATGTGCCTTTGCCCTGGCGCTTTAACTTCCTGGCCCTTGGCCAACATAAAGAGCTGAGCGGCCAGGCCAGCAGCTTCCCCTCGTGCAAATAGCAGAGAATAAATGCATGGTTACCTGTTCTGTTTCTAGCCGGAATCAAAGTCCAGCAGGTAGGATGTTTATGTGAGCGGTGAATTGAAATGGGACTCTGTTTGCCTTTCTCAAAGAAGCTGAATAGCCACTTTTTTGTTTTGCAGACAGCATCCTGGGGACGTGTTGGCAAAGGGCAGAAACAGACTGAAAAAGGCGATTAGTGCTAAATGTGCAAGCTCAGTGGCTAGAAGGATCTGAGGTGAGGCCAGGCTTCAAAGGCGTAGCCTGGCCTTTCTCAGGTCCCTCCCCACTTCCTGATCAAACTCTGCTAAGCTAAAGGAGAGTGTGATAAAGTCCGTCTTTTGATAAAACATCTTAGCCACTTGAGGTGAAGGACTTACCCACGCCTTACACCAGACTGGTAACAAGCATGAGACTGGTTGGTGCCAAGCTCATTGTCCTTGGCATGGCTCCTTTCCAAATGGTGGTCATGATTTCGTTTGTCCAGGATATGAGGAGACAAGATCAGTGAAGTGCATTCTTTAGAGGTCTCCAGGCTAATCCAAAGACTTTAACTCCTACTATGTTGAGCCACATAGAAATCTCTAGAGGGAGTCTTTTTGCAGAATGAAGATGTTCTATGACCTGTCTTGTCTTGTTAAAGGTAAAGGACAGAGCATTTGGGCCAACTTGGAAGCTACGACAACGAGGAAAGGAACATGGCAGGGGCCACATACCCTTTGTTTTTTCTAGTTGTGAACTGAAGTGTGGTGTCAACTGTGCTGCATTTTGGAAAGCACTGAATGATAGATAAATATGCATAAAAGAAGCTGAGGCTGCACTGATTGACAAACTGGAGTCCAAAAATTAATAAAAGCATTTAACAGCAAAGGAGACAATCCATAGAGTGAAGAGGCCCCCTACAGAATGGGAGAAAACAATGACAGCCAAGAATGGGACAAGGCATTGAATAGAAGTTCTGAAATGAAGAAATCAAACAGTCAATGAATACCTGAAAAAGTATTCACCATTTGTAGTCATGTGCAAAGTAAGACTGCTCTGGGATTCTTTTCCCTCCAGTTAGAATGGCTACCATAAAGGCAACATATTGAAGTGCATGCTGAGGAGGGTGTGGGGAAAGAGAAACCCTTATCTGCTACTACTGGGAATCTAAGCTTGTGTACTCACCATAGAAATCAGCACAAAAATTGGTGTAGTATATATACATGAGGTGAAATATTAAAGAAACCACAGTACCCTCATGGTGTAAGGAAAAAAACTGACTTCCCCAAACTGTCTACTGACTTCTATGAATGTGTCTTAACAATGCACACCTGCATACTAATGAAAGTTTTGAAAATTAAAAAAAAAAACCTCAGGTGGGGAGTTATAGAAGATATCTAATGTTGATCTCTAGCTTCCACGTACACATGTGCATCTACATACCCCCCTAAAAAAACATGCCCCTTTATTTCTCCAGTTGTGAAATGGGGCATGACATTAACTGTGCTGTGTTTTGCACAGCAGGTTTTATGCAGCTGTAAGAATGAAAACATGGTATTTGCAGGAAGAAGAATAGAAGTGGAGCTCGCTTCATGAAGTGACATGAGCAAGACTTAGAAAGATAAGGACTCAATGATCTCTCATATGCAGAACTTAGATTTAAAAATAACATGTATATGTAACTATACATGTGTGTAGGTTGTGAAACTAGAAAGGCACCATGAGAGAGGAGTTCATGGGAGGCAGAGATCCAAAGGGAGGTGGGATCTAGAAAACACAATGGGGTCCTTGTGGTAAGACAGCAGGTGAACTGCCTGGAAGGGTAGAGAACCAGATAGAGGTTTGTGGAGGGAATAAATGTGAGCCAGAACTCTTGACCATCATGTGGCAGGGCCTGAGTTCCATCCCCAGAATCATCAACATCATTGTCATCATCATCTTCATCATTGTTATCATCATCACATAAAAGTGAAAAAGGATATAAGGCAAGGAAACAGCTTCTACTTGAAGCATTGCCATCAAGCAGACCCACGTTCTAGACAGAGAGATAAAGAAGCCACTGCAGAATTATGTAAACACACACACACACACACACACACACACACACACACACAGAGAGAGAGAGAGAGAGAGAGAGAGAGACAGAGAGACAGAGAGACAGAGAGACAGAGAGAGACAGAGATTGATATTGGAAATGCTTAGCCTATGATCTCTTTTGGGTACCAAACATCCATTGGTGACCAACAGGACAAATATTGGCCCCATGGAAGCCCTGTAGTCATCCAGGCCCCAGATGAAGAGCTGAAGAGCAGAGGATATGAGGAATTAATAGTCAAGTTTGAGTAGCTAGATGAAGAGCAGGTCGGGGGGAGAGTCCGGAAGGCAGACCTCTTGACTTGGAGGAAGATCAGCACAGTGCAGGTAGAGAAAGATTCTTACACAATAACTAGATCATTGAGTTGGGCTAACTAGTGGATACTAGTGCATTGGGGGAAGAGAAGAAGCGGAACTGGCCCTCTGGGCTTCAGAGAACATCCTAAAAGAAGAATCTCACCAAGAAACAAAACTTGAGGTAAGAATGAATTAATGGCACCACCATCATATTTTTCTTCACCAAGTTTAATAAAAAGTTTAGGACCATGAAAATGTTGCCAGCATTCACAGTGGGGAGGGAGGCCTTAGGCTACAACCACAAAGTCCATAGCTTGATGGTTCAGGAAAACTCAAGGTCCTGGAGAACAATTATCTTTGAAGTGTTGGCTCACAACGGACCCTCTCCAGCCATCTCTCACAAGCCACAGAACTGAGTGGTTAGAACCATCAGAATTCCCACTGTGAGACATATCCCCAAAGAAGAGCCTCTCTCTGTAGGTTCTCTTCATGTGGGAAATAGTTGGGGTTTGGCTGTTGGGGAGTTGAATGGAAAGCAAGTTGTTGAGGAGTGGCTTTCTACCCAGACAGACACCGTGTCCGGGACACAAGGAAGGCGACACCTGGGAGGAACTAACCCCTGCATTTACGCTAGCCAGATGAAATTGGTCTTGTTCTGACACATGTTAACAAGCATTTGGAGTGAGGACCCAAAGCTGTTCTTTTAGGAAGAAAAAAGAAAATCAAAAGAAAGGAGCAGAAACCATTAAGAACCCTCCAAACCTCTGATACTTTTCTAGGATCAGTGGGCAGAATACAGGGTGTCTACTCAGCTGATAGCCCTGGCTCAGTGGGAAAACAGCAACACAGCCTTTATCAGAGCAAACAGAATGCTTGGTTGGAGCTGAATAAACATGGACCAGATGGAAGGGCAATGTGATGATCCAGTCAACCCAGGACAGACACAAAGTTACCACTGGGCAAGAAGCACAAAGGAGCATGGTATGAGTCCTAAGAGAAGGACAAGCTAGAGGAAAATGCTGGATGGGACATGGGATGGGACATGATTCTTAGCACTTGCTTTTTACACCAAATGAATGTACTAAGAGTGAGAATTCAGCTCAGCTTAAGACAAAGTGCTAACAGACATTTGACTTACAGCTACACATAGTGCCACACACCTGCAAGCAGTCTTTCAGGAGGCTGAGGTACGATTAAGAGTTCAAGGCCAGCCATAATGAGTTTAAGGATGCTAGTGCTACACAGTGAGACCCTGTTTCATAAATATAAGAAGAAGATGAGGATCAGGAGGAGAGGAGGAGGAAGGGAAAGAGGAGGGGGAGGAAGGGAAGGAGGGAGAAGTTGAAGGAGAGGGAGGGAGGAGAGGAGATGATGAGTGGGGAGGAGGAGGAAGAGGAGAAGTGGGGAGGAGAAGGGTCAAGAGAAGGAGAGTTAAATTAAAAGGAGAACTTGCTGATTTCAGTATATGATCCATAGCAAAGTCATTATTGGACTCAACCACAAATTTTAATGATGAGAGGATAAAATATTCATTTGGATAGTCTATTTTTGAAATAGCCCATCCAATGAAGAATTGTCTTCCAGATGGTTACAAAGGCATCATCCATATTCACCCTATACTTTAAAAGACCCAAATATCCCTCAAGTGGGGAAAAAAGAGACACTAGTGAGGCCACAGGATGCAACCAGTTTCTGTATTAAAAAGAGACATAATGTAAGCTACTTGAGCTACTGAGCATAATAAATCATTTTTCACAAACTCAAAAAAAAGTCAATGTCAGCTGGCCTTGATTTTCCTACAGTGATATTATGTGCCATAAAATTATGGGGTCCTAAGGCAAAAGGAGTCACCCGCTGTCTTAGGGTTTCTATTGCTGTGATGAAACACCATGATTAAAGCACCTTGAGGAAGAAAGGGTTCTTAACTGGCTTGAGCTTTCAAACCACAGTTCATCATCAAAGGAAGTCAGGGCAGGAACTCAAACAAGGCAGGAACCTGGAGGCAGGAGCTGATGCAGAGGCCATGAGGGAGTGCTGCTTACTGGCTTGTTCCTCATAGCTCGCTCAGCCTGCTTTCTCATAGCACCCAGGACCACAAGCCCAGGGATGGCACCACCCATGGTGGTCTGGTCCCTCCGACATCAATCGCTAGTTAAGAAAATGTCTTAGAGCCCAATCCTATGGAGACATTTCCTTCATTAAAGGTCTCTCCTCTCAGATGATCTTCGATTGTGTCAAGTTGACATGAAAACATCCAGAACAAATGACCCCTTGTCAACTTGACACACAAACACATGACCATTAAGCCACCACCTTTCCTTTCTCATTCATCCCCAATAGCTCACTTTAAAAACATAACTTTGAAAGTCCCATAGTCTTTTCATATTCAAACACATTAAAAGTTTGCTCCCTTTAAAATATCCAGTCTCTTTAAAAATCCAAAATCTCTTTTAAAATTTTGAAATCTTTCAACTGTGGACTCATGTAAATACAAAAATAAATTGGATACTTTCTACTTCAAGAGGAGAGAACCATGGCCCAGCCAAAATCAAAGCAGAGCAAAATCACGCTCCAGAAGTATAAATAACTCAAAGTCACATATCTGAGATTTACTCACGATCTTTTGGGTTCCTCCAAAGGGTTCCACTCACTGCAACACACACACACACACACACACACACACACACACACACACACACACACACACACACAGAGAGAGAGAGAGAGAGAGAGAGAGAGAGAGCTTGTCTTCTAGGCACAGGTTGGCTCCATTCCACAGCTGCTGCTATTATTGGTGGTTATCCCATGGTACTGACTTCTCCAAAATCCTGGGATCTTCTGCTCCAACTGGGTTGTACTTTCATTAGTAGCCTCTCATAGGCTTTCTTCATGGTGCCAAGCCTCAACTTCTCTGCATGACCTCTTCAATTCTGGACCTTCCACTGCTACTAAAGCCATACCTTCACTAGAAGCCTTTCCTAGATTCTCACAGTGCCAAATCTCAGCTGCTTCCCATGACCCCCTCATGCCTTCAATACCAGTTCCACTTGGGGGACTCTTACACTTCCAAGTTCAGCTGCCAGCTTGAGGTACAACCTTGGCTGCCTCTGGAACACAGCTTCTGTGTGCTGACTCTCAGGAAATGCTTCCTAGATTTCACCTCAACAATGCTGGTCTCCTCTTAATATCCACTAATTTCTCAGCTCCAGCTAACCAGTGTCCATTGTTCCAGTAAAACAAATACTTCACCTTAGTGGCTCTGGTGTCTTGTTAATCATAGCTGATTCTTCAGCTCCAGGTGACCATGCACCACAGATTCTTCACACAAACAGCTTGGTAGAGTCTTTGCTTCCCTCTGAAACTTCACAAGCCAGGCTTCCATTGTCTGCACCGCTTTCAACGTTCTTATCTTCAAAACTCCAACAGAACGCCCACTGAGGTCTCCACACTCAATAGCTCTTCTAGACCAAAGTTCCAAAGTCCTTCCACAATCTTCCCCTAAACTACATGGTCAGCTCTGTTAAGGCAATACCCCACTCCTACCACCAATTTCTGTCTTAGCAAGGCTTTCTATTGCTGTGATGAAACACCATGACCAAAGCAACTTGGGGAGGAAAGGGTTTATTTGGTTTACACTTCCACAGCACAGTTCATTATTAAAGGAAGTCAGGATAGGAACTCAAGCAGGGCAGGAACCTAGAGGCAGAAGCTGATGCAGAGGCCATGGAGAAGTTCTGCTTACTGGCTTGTTCCTCATGACTTTCTCAGCCTGCTTTCTCATAGAACACAGGACTACCAGTCCAGGGATGGCCCCACCCATGTTGGGCTGGTCCCTCCCACATCAATCACTAATCAAGAAAATGCCTTACAAGTTTGCCAACTCAGCCCAATCTTATAGAGGTATTTTCTTAATTGAGGTTCCCTCTTCTCAGCTAACGTTAGCTTGTGTCAAGGTGGCATAAAACTATCCAGCACATCCCCCAAATGGTATACATATCCAGCCGGGTGTTCAGATCTAAAGTTAGTCTCAAGACATTACCAAATGTGGAACCTCAAGGGTTAACTATGAGCCATATTTGGAGATTAAAAAACAAATCATTCAACAAGTAGCAATGCTTCCCTGGAATCCAACAGGGTAAAAAAAATGTCAAGAAAGAAAAATTGCAGAAATTCACTAACTTTGCTGCTGACAGTGAATGAGTTTATGTGGATTGTCATTACTAATTATAAAAGTTATGACAAACATTTAAAAATGTCCTAGAATAACAAGCATTTGATAAGTGTGGAGAGACCCTTGGCAGAAATGCTAGTAACCCATGGAAGCTGAAGCAAAGCCTTTTTTTTTTCATTCATGAAAGAACTTTCACTTTATTTCTTCTTAAACCCCATTTCTTTTTTTCTTTTTCTTTTTCTTTTTCTTTTTCTTTTCCTTTTTTTTTTTTTTGGTTTTTCGAGACAGGGTTTCTCTGTGTAGCTTTGCGCCTTTCCTGGAACTCACTTGGTAGCCCAGGCTGGCCTCAAACTCACAGAGATCCACCTGCCTCTGCCTCCTGAGTGCTGGGATTAAAGGCGTGCGCCACCACTTCCCAGCAAACCCCATTTCTTTAAGACCTTGTTGGAAACAACATTTCTTATGGGAAAATACAAAACAAAACATTTACTTCAAGGTGAAATATCTCTTCAGTTAGCCTTTTCATTCTCACATTCTACTCAAATTCAAATAAAATTCAATACCAAAGTAATTTTAATAAACATAAAATCTGTACAACGATGTAGTGTTCCTGACTAGATCTTTCTCCTTTCAGCTTGTCACAGGTGTGCAGTGGTAACTATGCTGGCAGTAGTGATGTATTTAACACACGTGTGTGCAGTGGTAACCATGCTGGCAGCAGTGATGTACTTAACACACATTTGTGCGGAGGTAACCATGCTGGCAAGAGTGTATTTAACACCATGTGTGCAGTGGTAACCATGATGGCCGGAGTGATGCACTTAACATTTGCCGTATCATGTCAGGCACTTTCCAGGCATTGTGCCTGGGTTAGTGCAGCTATCTTCGTCACCCAAGAGGAAATTTGCACATGAAGAAGTGGAAGAACAGTTGTGTGCAACCTGTAGACAGACACATGCACTGTGGGGCTCTGGGAACCCTGGCCTTGCTCCCCTTCTGTGCCCACGCAGAGAGGCTTCATGGGACCAACGGCCAGGTCCAGAAGAAGGAATTGTTCCCACTTTTATCTTTAAATCATTTCTCTTTGTCGTATGACACACACACACATATCATTTTAATGTAATATATTACATTATTTATAATATATTTTAACACATGGAAATACATAATGTATTTAAATGTGAAATATTAAATGCATTTAACATATTATAATTAATATGAAAGGGTAACATTTTACTATGAAAGGATTATATTAAATATAACTTTAATATAAAAGGATATATTTATCCTTTAATATAATATATTTTAATATAAAAGGATAACATTTGACATTTTCAGTAAAGACTTGGAAGAAGCATCATTTGGGCAGCCAGGATGTAAAATGAGGTGTAGAGAACAAGATGACTTTGCTTTTTTCAGTTGATATGTATCTTACCCTTTTTTGTTTTTTTATAAGATTTTACTTTATTTTTAAATTATGTGTATGTGTGTATGTCTGTATGTGGGTTTGTTCACATGAGTGCAGGTCTCCACAGAGGCCAGAAGAGGGCATGAGATCACCTGGAACTGGAGTTACAGGCAGTTGTGAGCAGCCCAGTGTGGGTTCTGGGAGCCGAACTCAGGCCTTCTGCAAAGCTGAACAGTCTCCTCTGAGCATCACCTTTTTTTTTTATCATTTGAAAAAGAACTGAGGAAAAATCAGTAGTATAAAGTCAAAGTAAGAACTCCCTTTTAGGTAGGCAAGCCAGATCGCCATTCTCTGTGGGTTTATCTTTGAGTTTTTCTATTGATG
Source organism: Peromyscus leucopus (assembly GCF_004664715.2). Lineage (NCBI taxonomy): Eukaryota > Metazoa > Chordata > Mammalia > Rodentia > Cricetidae > Peromyscus > Peromyscus leucopus. The sequence goes on along the minus strand of NC_051063.1, from coordinate 144,478,642 downwards.
GTTCATGACCATTGCCATGTTAATTTCTTTGCACATTTTTTGTTATAAAATGAACTCATTCCTGCTTCTTTTCAAGGGGACTAGGAGACCCACTAAGAATAACTACAATGGGGAAGAAGAACATATCGTCTTTCAATAGTTGTTTTGGACCTATCTTGATAAATATTAGCACAAAAATTTATTTCCAGCTCCATTTCTTCCTTTTTATCTCTATTTAATATTTCTGAGGAAAGTTGTAAAGTGCTTTTCTTACTTATATAAATGGCTTATATGAATTAATATTTTATCTTTTCATAAAAATGATTAGGTTATTCTCAGTAAATCTGAAGAATGTTTGGGGCCTGGATTTCCTGAAAACAAAGGCTATCATGTGAGTCAAAAATCACATTTGAGGACATGGGAGTCATTTCAGGGCATCTGGAACTGAAGATAATTTATTAATTCTGGAGGCTTTAGTATAAAGTAATCCATTTTAAATTATTGTAGCTTTTTGGGATATAACCACCTTTTATTTATTTAGAAACTTCTTATTTTTATTTTTTAGAAACTCCTTTCCTAGGATTACTGATGTGAAGGTCAAGTGGAGGCTGGGAATGGCTGAGTTGGGCCAAATGGGCTAATGAGAGAAACAGACTGACCAGTGATATCCTTTATCTGCCCTAGTTGGTTGGAGGATTAAAGGGAAACCCAACAGGAGAGCTGCTGATTGAGAACAGCCAACGTGGTTGTCCTTGGTTACCATCTGTATGATAATTTGTTGATGAGTTGCGTTTGGAACGTTGGGTTCTCATCTTCAGCAATGGGTACAAAGTGGTTGCGGTGGGGAGGCCAGCTGGACTCAACAGTAATAGATAACACAGGAGGTCAACATGCAGCTACCACGGGATGGTGCCCAGTCCTTTAAACACGTGGAGCTCTTCATCTTCACACTAGAGTAGTAAAGAGTCATTAAGTATTCAGTTATACCAGTGAGACCACAGAGGCTTCCAGCCGTAAAGTACTTTCCCACAGTGACAGTGTGAAGAGCAGAGGCAGCAAACAAACCAAGTCCAACCTGGGATGGGACCGCACAGATGTGAGTCCTGCTTTACCACTGACCACTTGTATGACCAGGACAAGCTCTTTAACTTTCTTTTTATTTATTTACTTATCTATCTACCTGTGGTGATGTATTGTGTCCCCTAATATACTGTGTCTCCTAGTAAAATAAAACTTGCCTGGAGATCAGAAGAAAAAGCCAGCCACTATATACAAGTCAGGCAATGACAGCACATGCCTTTCATCCTTTCACTTGGCAGGCAGGGATCTGTCTGGATCTATGTGAGTTCAAAGCCACACTGGGAACAGAGCCAGGTGTGGTGGTACATGCCTTAAATTCCAACACTAGTGAACCATGGAGGTCTGGAGGCCTGTGCAGACAGACAGCAATTGACAGAGCTGGGCAGGAAGAGGAAGTGATGTAGCTGGACAGAGAGGGCAAATCAGATGGTAGAACAGCAAGGCATATAGGTGTGGGTAGACAGGAAGTATCTTGATTTTGGAAGCTGTGGAGTTGATGAGGTAAGGTTAGCTGTGCGTTTCCCTATTTCTCTGATCTCTTAGGTTTTCACCCCTATATCTGGCTCTGAGTTGTTTTATTTAATAAGACTGTTTAGAAATTCATCTACATCTACCTATTTATTTATTTTTGATGTGTGTGTATGGTTGTGTTTTGTATAGATTTTCACTATGTAGCCCTGCCTGACCTAGAACTTGATATATAGATCAGGTTGGCCTCAAACTTATATTGATCCATCTGCCTTGGCTGTTCAAGTTCTAAAATTAGAAATGTGTCCCCCCCACATCTAGCATAAGTTTCTTAACTTTTTCCCCCCTATGTTCCACATCCTTGTTTATAAAATGGGGAAAATAATAGTCTCCTGTTGCAGGACTGTGTTGAGAGATAAATGAATTAATTGATGAATTCAAACTCCTATGCTAGGAGTTTGATTGGCTTATGCATGAAGCCCCAAAATGTTAGCTGTTGTACGTGACTGGGACATTTCATAGCCATCTAGTGTTCAACACCTTTTACACTGCACCCAGCATTGAGAAGATAGTAGATGCAAAAAGAAACAAATAGGATTTTTATTTTCAGTTTTTCCAGACAAGATTTCTCTGTTTAGCAGTCCTGGCTGTCCTGGAACTCACTTTTGTAGACCAGGCTTGCCTCTAACTCACAGAGATCCACCTGCCTCCTAAGTGTTGGGATTAAAGATGTGTGCTACCACCATCTGGCAAATATGATTTTTTTTTTTTTTTTGGTTTTTCGAGACAGGGTTTCTCTGTGTAGCTTTGCGCTTTTCCTAGGACTCACTTGGTAGCCCAGGCTGGCCTCGAACTCACAGAGATCCGCCTGCCTCTGCCTCCCGAGTGCTGGGATTAAAGGTGTGCGCCACCACCACCCGGCACTTTTTTTTTTTTTTTTGATGATTTTTTTTTAAAATTGCATGTTGATTTTAAAATTGTGCACAAGCTTAAACCAAAGATGCTGTGAGTGGAAAATACCCATCAGCTCTTTAGTAACATTTTCATAATGGGCAGCAAGGCTTGGAGGAGGGGTGTGCCCGATAAGCAGGAAAAGGTACTTTTGCCAAGATGGCACGAGGCTTCCTGAAAGGTTTGAAATGATACATGCTTGGTGACTAATGTGATTCCTTCCTGCACTTTTATGGCCTTCATTCTCAGACCTGTTCAGCTTTCCAGAAGTTCTCACAGCTCTTCCTGGTCCAGATCTCTTGGAGTTCTGCTGAGTGTTACTGAGAGTCAAATGACAGAGATGCGCATCCCTGCTGAGAAGGGACAGAGGTTCAGTCCATGTTTCCGTGGCACTGAATGCTACAGGGGTGAGCGAAGCCACTTCATGGATCAGGTTGACAATGAAGGTGAGAACTGTCACTTTTTAGCTTGGGTGAAAAAGAAGCACTTGAGTAAAGGACTGTCATTCTGCTTTGTTGGGAAATGGACCAAATCCTGAAGATTTTCTGGTGTGTTGAGTCATGCTAGTCAAGCGCGACTGAAATCACGTATCCCTTGGAGCACATTCACTGTTTACTGGAATCAACTGGAAAACCAAAATCAAAACCAAATCCGAACAAAAGAGGAACAGAGAAGCAGCCTCCTTTTGATGGAGGAGTGAGACTAGAGACCAGAAGACAAGATAAGAATGCCTGGGGGACACCAAGGGAGACCCCGCAGGAGGGCCAGGGGTGTGAAGAACGAACAGCAGAAAAGAACAGCACCACAGAGCCATGAGCTTCCTCACCACCAAGGGTCATGGCTGATCCTCAGGACGGTGGATTAGAAGAAAGACAGAAGACAGTGTAGTTTTCCAGAAGTATGCTTTAGGAAACAGGAGCATCCTACTAGGGGATTTCTTGAGTCTTTGTTACATATGGAGGTGTTATGCTTGTGAAATGCTCTCCCTAGACCTGCACTTGCCCTGAGTGTATGATGAGCTTTTCTCCCTGCTCATTTGGATCCCAACAACATTGACCAACAAGCCACATGCCCCAAGAAACAAATGTCCTCTCCCACATGCTCGTTCAACCAACCTTTGAGCAATGGAGGCATTTGGACTCTGTACAATTAGATGTCACTGCATGTCATATGTCACACTATTCAGAGAGTTTCTTTCCTGGGGAATGGGAGCAATTACTCATTGGGTCCTTGTTCTAGAAACATCTTAACCCATAAATCAACTCTTCTTGTCTGAAGCTTCGTTATCACCAGGTGAGCTTGAGCAGACATGCTTCTCATATTGACCAAAAGGTTCCCACACATCTCTACTTGGTCAGCTCGCTTGCCCCTGACCACTCTTGCCACTCACCCACCTCACACATGTGAGCAAAGCTCCCTCTGCTCCTGCCTGTCTCTGCTTATCTCTCCAGCCTCGTATGGCCCCGCCTCTCATCCTGGCTCCCGTGAGAAGCTCTCTGCATTTTTCTATAGGCTCCAGGTTTTCACATTTGCGAACAGGCCCTACCTGGAATTTTCTTCCCTGTCGTTCTAGACTGAGATTACTCACCTCTCAGGCATGAATTTGGGTGTGACATTTTCCAGGAAGCTTGTTTTAAACTCAGGGTTATTCCCTCAGTGCCCTGGGCATTGTTGTCCATCCTTCACCAATTCTGAAGCATGAGCTCATCTTCTTAATGGAACTGGGAAACCCCCTTAAGTAGGCATCATGCCACCCTTGATTCGGAGCACCCGCCATCACACTGAGTGCTGGCGCTGACAGGGTGGTGACGGGAGGTTTGCTCAGCTGCTCTGGTTTCTGACTCCCACGTAAAGAGATTTTTGTCAACAGGTCTGTCAGGTCATTTTGCACAGCTCTTGACCTACCCCTGGGGTTAAGCAAGGGAGGGCATAAGCTTTGGCTCGAGCCAGTCAGCACATAAGGTTGTCTTTAACACAGCCAAGGGACACTGGCTATAAACAAAATATTTCACCTTTGCCCCCTCTGCTCTTCTGGTCCCCGACAGGCGGCTTTTGGTCATTCTAGTCACACGCTCTGTGGTCCCTGGCTTCTTCTGGCTTTCAAGGACACTGGATATGGGCTGGATGCCGTGTGCCAGCTGAGGATACAATGCCTGTCATAGGCTTCCCTGGCTGTGGTAAATGGCCTGAGGACTGTGGTTAGAGTGTCCCCAAGACTAGTTCTTAGAAAGTAGGGGGTAATAAAGACCCTTTGTCCCTCTGTTCCTCCATGATGCCCCTGCTTAGTTCTGCCTTATGCTCCCAGCTCAGGGGAAGGAAGTCAGCAGTGGGGTACTTAAGGAGCTGCTCAGAGCAGCTGCTGTGGAGACTTCATGAGAAAACCACAATGGTTAGTTAGTTTCTGGGTATAAGCAGCACTCAATCCCCCTGGGGGTTAATAGAGAGAGGCAAGGAAACAATGGAACAATGGCTGTACCCTTCCAACCCTCACACCTAAGGATACGAGTGAGAATACATATGTACCACAAATAACACACACACACACACACACACACACACACACACACACCCCACAGTACACTCATCACCCATGATAGTGTACATGATAGCCACACATATAGAAACAGTACACATGCTACATACTACCTATACTCACACAGCACATTCACATTATAAATGTCACATAAGTACCACATATTAGGAACTCAGCTTTCACCACGTATATTACACCACATGTCATACCACACACATGTACACCTTGTTGATATTAGGCACATTACACAGCATATATGACATATACACATACCACTTATCACATACACAACAAACACAGTACATGCACCACACATATCCACATATATACCACATACTTATACTTCATGCTACATATACATATGCATGAAGGATATATGCCATGTACACCACACCACACACACACAAACACACACACACACACACACCACATTGTGTACACACACACATGGGTTTAGTTCTTGGGCAACCTCACTCCTAGCTCATCATATATCCTTGGAACAAAGGACAGGGGTTGAGACTCTGCTACGTTTAACTCCTTAGAAAGTTATTTTCATTTCCTCTAGCTCATTGGTTGAAGGCAAGAGGGGAAACCTGTTCATACATTAGGGAGAACTGGGTAGGTATGAGATTGATTTGCAAACTGACTCTGCACAGGAGTGTACACACTTGTGAGAGCTCAACACTTCCTTTGCATAGACATGAAAGCAAATGCTGGAAGCAGTGGATAAGTGGAGGGAAGGACGCTGGGCCCTTGGGCAGGAGGGCAGCCTCTTCCTGGAGTCACCCTGCTGTTGAGCACCAGGACAGTTTAAGGACTGATGTCCTTAAACTGAGCAATAGGAGGGTGACTGGAAGAAATGGACTGGCGACTCCCCTGGATGATCTATCTGTTCTAAGATTTCCTTCATTCACATGGGAACTCCAGAGACAAGCCAGAGCAATGCCCTGTGGTCCCCTGCACTCAGGTGACAGACTGGACCAAGGGAATATTTTAAAAGCACAGCCCGACACGAGGCATTGGCACTGGGTGTACTTGTGCCGACACCCAGATGCTGAAAGCCTGCCTTTGTATGATTTGTGGGTGATTGTGGCCTTTGCATGGTGCTCTCTTCCAAAAGGGAAGGAAAGTTGGACTGCACCCACCCACCATTGGTGAGAGCTGGTGTTTCCCTTGACTTCTGCTACCACAACCAAGAATCCCAGCTCGAGATCCGGTGTTGCCAGGGTTACTACTGTCTCTGGCTCCCTGTACGTGGCTGTGTCCTGGTCTCTTCTCAGGTGACCTCCAGTTCTATTGGATTAGACCACACTACAGCATTCCCACTTTAACCGTACCTTTTGAACAACATTGTTTCCAAGTACAGTGGTATGCTGAGGTGCCAGGGATGAGGATTTTAGTATACACCTTTGGGAAGGGGTGACACAACCCAGCTTATACTTGGAATCTTTCTCCATCTTCATCAAAGGAGAAACTCTGAGTTAGAGAGACATTTTTCTTCTTCTTTTGCCCCTACAAATGCCAAGAAGCCACGTCCCATTGAGAATGCTATTTCCTGTAGGGATTTTCCGAATGCATTCCTTGGGGTTTAGTTAAGAGTAACAAGTCCCTCAGAAGTGTTCAGCCATAGGAAATGGGATGTCTATATCCCAACCCCTACCCCACAAGCCTCAGGAACATATGGGGAGGATTATAAGAGAAAGCAGTTGAGGAGGAGTGTTGTGATGTGGTGGCTCCTGGATGCGACATGACCAGTGCCCTCATGAAATCACAGCAACCATGACTGTCTACATAAGACCTACACGAGATCAAGCCACTGAACATACCCACTTGGATGGAGGAGAGGATCATGGGGCTCCAGCATTTGCTGAGGAGCTCTTGACAGTTGATGCCTGCCAGAGGAGCAAGAGTCAGTTTATTTTTAGGGGTGTGGTCTTTGTAGGTCTTCTCTGTGCCTGTGGATAGCTCCACACACATGTGTATATATTGGACTTAAAGGGCTATTTAAAAGGCAGGGCAATGAGGCTGGGAGTTGGCAGGGAGATGTGTGTGTGTGTGTGTGTGTGTGTGTGTGTGTGTGTGTGTATCTAGTTGTAAGGGATGAGGGTTGATATGATGCATATACAGTGTATGCATTTTGGAAATTACCAAGTGTTACTCCGGTTCACAGTGTGGCCCTGAGCTGAGTGGCCCTGAGCGGCCTCGTTAGCTCAGTACACAGTATTGGTTTAAATATTAAGCTACTACAAGACAGGGCTTGTCCATTGCTTCTGTTACACTTTCTGGATTGGACAGTTTAGCTGGAGAATGGTGGCGAATTATTTTGAGATCTGCAAACTGTGCATGTCTTGACACTAGTGTGCTCACTGAGATTCCCAGCCTGTTCCAGGCCTATGGCCCTGGATTCCCTCCCAGTAGATTGGATGAGAAACTTCCTATGAATCCAACTCCACTACCAGGGCTCAGAGCACTTTGGGAGTTCCTGGAAAGCCATACAGCAGAATAATTTATATGCCAGCATATTTTCAGACATTAGCTTTTAGAAACTGCCAGGCACTGTGGAGCCAAAATCTGGTGAATAATGAGGAGCTAAACTGAGTGATATTGCAGTAATCACAAGGAAGCTTCGAGTTGGAGAGCCACCATGCTTGTCTTTATATGGAGTTGGGAATCTGCCTCTGAACTTTATTCCAAGAGGCTTAGGAAGGGTTACGAACAGAACCATCGACTCACAGTCATGGTGTCACCTCCCAAAGGTCACACACTTACTGTACGTGTCTGGTGTTTACTTCTTATAAACAAGCTTGTTCTTTGTAAAAGTACTTTCTTGAGAATTAACCAGAGTCCCACAACAATTACATTAGGCCCTTCTAAAGGCGTCTCCCTTGATGACCTCCTAGCAAGCCCCATCATCTTAAAGATCTGTTTCCCAATATCCTCAAAGCTTCAAACATGAAGAAATCTTCGCTGGGGCACCCTTAAAACATATCCAAACCACAAAGGTGCATTCAGACGTCAGGCAAGAGACACATGGCCGGTACTGCAGGTTCTTGTTGTACAGCCACAGTCATTTGCATACTGCATTCCTCATTAATCAGAGCACACAGTCCATATGGGAGGGAGCCGAACCAGCATCCTCACTGTTGACTCTGTTTGGGAGTTCCAGTGTTAGGCAAGACGATAGCCTAGGGCTGAGACTCTCAGACGGTCCCTGTGAAGGCCACTCCTTGGGATGGTGACCGGGATCAAGAGGAGCCTGCTGCTTTGCAGTATGTCCTAGGTCCTTTAAGTACACAACTTAAGTACATATCTTCTCGGTCTTCATCTTTGTCCCAGGCTCATGTACAACAGGAAAATAGGAAGCATTTTGAGTGCCCAACCAGAGGAGGATACTTAAATTAGCCATTGTTCAGTCATAGTCTGGGCCATGATGTTGCCATAGCTTCATGTTGATGGGGAACCTTTTAGGTTCCAGCATAGTGACTGAAAAAGACAGGTTACAGGAGAACAATACTGTTTGATTTCAATCATATCTAAACACGTAGCATAAATAAACCGTAAAATGTCGATTTATTTATGTATGGAGTACTGATCCCCTCATAATCTCTGAATTTTCATATAAACAATGAAATATATTTAATTATTTGAAAAGTGACCAGTTTACGAAGTCAAACAGCAGATGAATCTCTGGATAACTTTTGGAAGGCAAGACACAAGCTTATGTTTATCTTTCGTCTCTCCATTGCCTTTCTATTGCTCCCTAGCTAGATTTTATACCAGAGGAAGAGCCACAGCCTCTGAACAAACCCAAACATACCAAATCTGACATTGCCTGAGGCCCTCCCAATCCTCCCTGCAGCCAGTCCTGGCACTTCGGAACTCACCCATTTGGGAATACTGATGAGCCAACGCGGTATTCCAGGCACAGCGCTGGCCAGAGACACCATCCCTGTCCTCACTTCTGTCTTTTCTACTCTTTGCTAACCAGCGCCTCTTATTGGAGAAATTATTTTGGCCACTCCACGTAGTTAAAAGGATATTTATTTAATGGCGAAACTCACAAATTAAGTAATGGGTAGGTCGCAGGGTCTGGGGAAGGTGTAATGCAGTCCAACGGTGTTCTCCGGAGCTCTACACAGTCAATCTGCACTGGTCAGCGTCCCGGCACGAGAGAGCGCCCAGAGCGAGCGCTGGCCCATCCAGCTCTCGGGTCCCCAGGCGCCTCCCCTCGCCCCGCCTCGTAGGCGTGACAGTTGCCAGAGTCTCAATGGGGGTTGGAACTTCCAGAACCAAGTTGGAATGGCTACCCACTACACCTCTCTTCCCTTGGAGGTTCATTCTCCCATCATCCATGGGAGGACGGCAGGGAGGATGGAGAGAAGAGCTCACACTGAGCCTCCACCGTTGTGTCAGGTGCTCCCACTCTAACCACGTGAGGATTTCATAGAAGAGGGAACAATCTCAAAGAAAGTGCCAGCTAGCTAGTTTTCCATCACACACACACACACACACACACACACACACACACACACACACACACACACACACTTCCAGAGAGCATCAGTTTACAGAGTGAAAGGGTTGTGTTTAATGGTTTTAATTCCTTTGAGTCAATGCTCAGGCAGACGCATCCCTTTCAGGCCTCTGTTGGAAGTGTCTGGTGGTGATGACTAGGAGAGGACCAGGGTCTTGCTGTCCTTTCAAAGGCAGATACTCCAGTGACCTGGAGACAACTCTCTGGCTACCAACCTTAAAGGTTCCAGCTGCCTCCCAGATGTGCTTTTGGGACAAAGCTTTCAACACCTGAACTCTCAGAGAAGCACTGGAAATCCAAAATAAACAAAAATGCTAAGTAACTTCTTCAAGGTCACTGTGGTGGTTTAAATGATTAAATGTCCCCCAAAGGCTCACGTATTGGAGCCCTCTGTCACCAGTTAGTGGCACTTTTTCGAGAGGTTATGGGGAGGTGTGACCTTGCTGGAGGAAGCACATCATTGGGAGTGGGCTTGGAGAGTTTGCAGCCACTCTCCACCTCCAGTTCATTCTCTGCTTCATGCTTGTGGATGAGGACATGTTCCCTTAGGTTCCTATTCCTGCCGCCATGCCTCCCCACCATAATGGACTCTCATCCCAATGGAATTGTAAGCCAAAATAAACTCTATCTTCCATAAATGGCCTTTGGTCATGGTGTCTTATCTTGGCAACAGAACCATAACTCACTGTAACTAATAAAGCCATACGGCAACAAAAGGGCAGAGCATGTCCAAAGGCAAGCATTCCCCATGACACTATCTTAAAAGTTCAGGTTCTTTATTCCATACCCAGCTTTCAGTTCCCTCCAATTCAATAAGACATCCAGACTTTGGAGCTCACCCAGAATTTCTAGACCCATTGGCTTTAAGAATCACAGTGATTTGGGGTTCAAACAACTTTTCATTTCTACAGAAACAGAACAGCCATAGGAAACACCCATGCTTTGCTTCTGTTTATCCTCCATCTTTCATTAGACCTCCCTGTCAGTCATATTTTGTGACATGTCAGAGATCTTGGCACACAGGGGATCTCTGAGCTGGGATGGAGCCGTACTAATTTATCTAGATACAGGTGGGCAAGTGATCATCATCTTGTTTCTCACCGGACTCCTTTTCTCTCTCCTTCACTCTCTCAAGCTCTTTCCTACCTCAAATATTGCCCCTGCCCTTCTTGAGAGGAATACGCTTCTGGCTGATCTGTTGACATATCCCTCTTCTGATGTTAGCTCACAGGTTGACCTTGAATGGTGGCCTTCCCCGATTTTTGCCTAATGTGGTCACTCCCGCCCTGCCCACCACTGTAGCTACCCTATCCTAGTCTCTGTGTGTTTTCATGTCATCAACCACCACTGGCAATTACCTAATTTGTGTGGTGGTTTATATATTTATCCATTTTTGGTTTGTTTCTTCCCCAAGATGCTGTCAGCCTTGTGGTTGTCTTGTTCTCTGCGGTGACACACCTGTACAAACAGAGCACTCGTGGATGTTTTTGAGTGAGAAACTGGCTTTCAGAGGAAACAGAGATAACTTTGTCTGTGAACTTTCAGCCTCTAGTGGGAAATGATGTGGTCTGTGGCAAAGAGATGAGTTTGGACCAAAACACTATTGTCACTTTTAGACATCTAGATATCTCTTATGTCCTCCACACTGTCTTCCACCTCATCAGGACTCTGAATATGAATCCACCCTAACTGTAGGACCAGTTTTCTCCATGAACATAAAGGCAAAGTCACTGTGGCTTCCACAGTTTGGTTTTTCAAATGGGGATCAGTGTACTCTCAATACAATGGGCCATTGAGTTTTGTCTCTTTAACGTGTTAAAGACTTGACCCCCTCCTGATGGGAAACTTGCTCAGATTTCCCAGTTCCACATCAGTCCCATCCATTGCACAAGTCCAGCTGATTGCTTGTCAGGATGACACAAGACGGAACTGAAGTCAGAGCATGACCCAGTTACAATGTTTGTGTGCTAGCCCACGGAGAAAACCAAAGCCTGAATCCGATAACAGAGGCTCGGGTGATCTGGAGATAGAAACTGACCTGAATTCTGAATAACAAGCAGAGAGAAGGAAGCTGGAGAACAGGCTGGCACTCTTCCAAAACCTGGTCATTGTGTGAATTCCTAGAAGCTGTTTGACACCGAGAAATAGACTCGCCCAAAGAATTACATCACAGAGCTTTGAAGAGCAGTAATGAAAACCCAGTAGCTTGGCATCTGAGGTCAGAGGCCAGCCTCAGTGGGTCAAGCTGTCTGTCTTTGTTTCCCTGCTACTGATTATTGGTCCTGGTGCTCCGTTAAACTCTATGAAGAGATCAAAAGTTGAATGGATGTCTTCATCCCACAACATGCTTCTAAACAGCAACAGCAGTAGTATTGGGTCACCCAGCATTAGATATACCCAACACAGTTAGCCTCTTGGAATGGCCAGCTTCTCTCAATGCATGGATTAGAACATTCTAGTGGCCTGACTTGAGTGTCTGCTCACATCTCAAGGGACAGGAGCATAAGGGACAGGGAAAGGTTTACTGGATTCTACCAGATCACTTCAGGCAGGGCAAACACAGCAAGAAAAAAATCCAGACAGAGTCAAGCATGGTGGCTCATGCCTGTAATCCCAACTCTTTGGAAGCTGAGGCAGGAGGACTTCAGAAAGTCCAAGGCCAACATGGACTGCATAGTGAGTTCCAGGCAAGCCTAGGCCACAGAATGAGAACCTGTCTCAAAGTGAAAGCAAAAATAAACAAATAAAAAAACCATACACAGTCACTCTTTCCCCAGAAAGACACAGTCTTCAAATAAGGACACAGGGTTACAAGGACTGAGATCCATAATTAAGGCTCCTTTCTGCAGGAAAAAAATGTATTTTAGGTCACCCTGAACTATGAAAGAAGGGATCATGGCGTTTAATGACTGCAATACTCATGCTTGTCTCAGTGACAGAACAATACAGAGGGGCCCGCCCAACACACATATAGAACATTGAGTCATGAAGCTCATTGGTCTGAAACACCAGACCAAAAGATCAAGATCTCTTAGAGAGCACACACGAATATTGAGTAGTCTCTAACCTCAAACATCCCCTTGTTATGATTCTTGTGCTCTGTCCGAAATTCACACTGAAGCTTAGTGGACTTCTGAGATTTACAAGAGCAGGAACATTTTAACAATGCCATGGCCAACTATCTTTGACAATCTGCCAGCAGCGGAGATTACAGGATCGAAAGGTCATTTACTTGGCACTGAAGAGTTATTGTGGATGATAAGAAGTGAAAATAGGGTAGCAGAGCAAACTCGGATGGGGAGTGGGGACCTGAGTTTCAGTCTCTGGATAAGATCCAGGACAATACCAGCTCTCTAGACCTTTGTTCCTCCTATCTAAAGTTCACCCTAGAGCTCAGGATCTTTAGCCCTGTGAAGAACAAAAACGTCACCTACACGATAAGATAGACCTATATATAGAGAGAATCCACTCAATTGAAAAAAAAAGTCATTAAGAGAAAAAAACACCATCTTAATAATTGACACTTATTAAAACATGTGTACGGTAGAGCTCTTGCCTGGCATGCCCAAAACCCTAGGTTCAATTCCCAGGACTGGAATTAATCCATTAACCTTTAAAAATATATGTGACAGACCCTGGCTATGAGCTTTCTCACATGGGGTCCTTTCATTTGTAACAATCCAATGAGGAAGGCAGCATTACAATCCCCCCTTTTTTCTTTGATATTGTGTGTTGCTTTCAAGCACAGGTGGAAAGCCAAGGTGTAGAAAGTGCTCACACTTGCCCAAAGCGCTGAAGGTGGAAATCGGAAGTAGGCCCGGTATTAGGTATTAGCTCCTGAGGGGTGCCTTTTGAGAAGTGGCTTGGTAGCCTCTGTTGGTGGTCTCAATAAACACTGCTGGGAGGAACTCAGCATGAGTCTTAGTCAGTATGAGTTTCTTGTGCAGAAGCAACTTCATGGACCTATCCCACGGGAGGGATCTCTTGCAGGCAAGTTGGCCCATTATCTTGCAGCTCACTCTAAATCACACACAGCCACCACCCACTTGAGACCTGGGGACCTGACACAGCTCAGACATCACCCCACAGCTCGGTGACTCAGCTATTTGCTGACCTTCAGTGACAGTATTAGAACATAGTCCAGTGTCCTGACTTCAGGTGTTTGCTCACGTCTCCAGGGCTATGTCTCTGAGATACGATGTAAGACGTTTAAAGAGATTAGATACCACTGAACTAAACTGCACGTGGGTTGGAAGGAGAAGCTCCCTGGCTCCCTTTTGCAGTGGATGTGGCAGCAGACACAGCTTCACGCTGTTGGTCTGTAGCAGCAGAGTCATCCTATGCAGAGACCGCCACTCAGTTAAGGCTGGATCCATGGCTTTGCCATAGTAAAGAATTTTACCATAATCCAGAATGAATAAGAGCTGGAGTCTATCCAAAGATTTTAAATATAGACTTAAGTTTGAAGATTTGTAAGAGCAGGGCACCCAGGGAAAGAGTAGGGTTCACCTGAGAGTGTGGGTGTGGGCTTCTGAAGGGAGAGGCATGCTCCAGTGTATTTACAATAGCCGTGTGTACCATTTTGGGGAGTTCTTCAGTCATCATCTTCAGAATATTCCTAAGTCATTTCAATGAGAACACAGAGTGGTTCCCGAAGGGTACCTAACAGGATTACAATTGATCAGGTAGAAATCTCTATCACTGGGAAGGATATCTTTCTGTAAAGAAAAATTAAGTTTATTTCCGAGGTTCCTAGGAAATATCTGGAGAAGGGGTATATACACTACCCAAGGCTGTATATACCCATGCCTTAGCCTGGCTTATTGCTAGCTTAACATTCTTATGTGAAAATATTTTTGCAGAAAAATATGTGGTCTCCATGTTGTCCACCTTTGCAGAAAATGTGTAGTGAGAAGACACTTTATGCTGGAGAGGAATATGGAACTAGGGGAACTCTCCTCCACTGCTGGTGGGAATGCAAGTTTGTACAACCACTTTGGAAATCAGTATGGCACTTTCTTAGAAAATTGGGAATCAATCTCCCCCAAGATCCAGCTATACCACTCTTGGGCATATACCTGAGAAATGCTCAATCATACCACAAGAGCACTTGCTCAGCTATGTTCATATCAGCATTGTTTGTAATAGCCAAAACCTGGAGACAACCTAGATGCCCTTCAACTGAAGAATGGATAAATAAATTGTGGCACATATACACAATGGAATACTACTCAGCAGAGAAAAACAATGACATCATGAGGTTTGCAGGCAAATGGATGGATCTAGAAAAAAAAATCATCCTGAGTGAGGTAACCCAGACTCAGAAAGACAAATATGGTATGTACTCACTCATAGGAGGATACTAGATGTGGAACAAGGATGACTGGACTGCTACTCACATCACCAGTGAGGCTACCTGTAAAACAGGACCCCAAGAAAGACACGTGGATCGCCCAATGACGGAGAAATGGCTGAGATCTACATAAACAACCTGGACATGAGTGGGAGCAATGAAGGGTGAGGGTCAAGGGAAAGAGAGCGGGAGATCCCAGCTGGATCAAGAACAGAGAGGGAGAACAAGGAATAGGAGACCATGGTAAATGAAGACCACATGAGAAAAGGAAGAAACAAAGTGCTAAAGAGGTCCACAGAAATCCACAAAGATACCCCCACAATAGACTGCTGGCAACGGCCGAGAGACAGCAGGACTGACCTACTCTGGTGATAGGATGGCCAAACATCCTAATCATTGTGCCAGAAACCCCATCCAAGGACTGAGGAATCTGGATGCAGACATGCACGGCTAGGCCCCGGGTGGAGCGCCGGGAGTCTAATTAGTGAGAAAGAGGAGGGTTTATATGAGCGAGAATTGTTGAAACCAAGGTTGAATAAAGCACAGGGACAAATAGCCAAACGAATGGAAACACATGAACTATGAACCAAAGGCTGAGGGGGCCCCAACTGGATCAGGCCCTCTGAGTAGGTGAGACAGTCGATTGGCTTGATCTGTTTGGGAGGCATCTAGGCAGTGGTACTGGGTCCTGTGCTCATTGCTTGAGTTGGCTGTTTGAAACCTGGGGCTTATGCAGGGATGCTTGGCTCAGTCTGGAGGAGGGGACTGGACCTGCCTGGACTGAGTCTACCAGGTTGATCTCAGTCCTTGGGGGAGGCCTTGCTCTGGAGAAGGTGGGAATGGGGGTGGGCTGGGGGAAGGGGAGGGGGGCAGGAAGGGGGAGAACAAGGGAATCTGTGGCTGTTATGTAGAACTGAATAGTATTGTAAAATAAAATAAAATAATTTAAAAAAAAGAAAATGTGTAGTGAGCTAGAATTCTGAATTATCAGCTTGATTCCACTAGACTTGAGAGTGAGAGAGGCCTTCCCCACTAAGGTACCTTTATTTTTCTCTCTCTTTTTATTCAGCCCCAGATCCCCACCCAGAAACCAAATGATGTGGTGGAAGTGAAGCCCCGATGGATCCACTGAACAGCACTAAACAAGGAACGACTCTCAGGGCTGGGCTGGGATCGCTGGGCACTTTTTGAGTTCTGTGCTCGGTTCTGTGGAAAGAAAGCTGCATATGAGAAGCTGACTGCGCTCTTGCGAGACGTCAGTTCTCAGCACTTTCTCTAATGTCTCCAGGAAATCCTGCAGGTTGGGCTGGGTCTCTTTTTTTTTTTTTTTGAACCAGAACACCAAATTCAAATAAAATCCCCTTTCTTCTTATTTGAGTCACATAACCATTCAGCTCCTCAGTTTCCCCTTGTGTAAACTTGAATCACTGTGTCTCATTCCTAGACACATTAAATAAAAGCCTCCATGTGTAAGTAATTCTGAGGAGTTCACATAACGGACCACAAATTCATTGGGTGTATTTTTGGCTCCTGTCTCTTCCTATACTACAAGATTTTACTCCACAGCTTTCCAGACATGCCTTTGCATTTAAAATAGTTGATTCATTAAAATGAATCTATGCCTTTGTTTAAAAATAGGACATGTAGAGCTGGGTGGTGGTGGCATACGCCTTTAATCCCAGCACTCGGGAGGCAGAGGCAGGCTGATCTCTGTGAGTTCAAGGTCTGCCTGGGCTACAGAGTGAGTTCCAGGAAAGGTGCAAAGCTGCACAGAGAAACCAAAGGGGAAAAAAGAAAAGACATGTTCCACTATGGTGGGTTTTCCAAGTTGTGAAGCTTGAAGTCATCTATGGCTTTGGGCACTGTAAATTAAATAAAGTCCTGAATGGCTCCTCTCATCAAAAAGGCTGATTCAAGGCTGAGACAAAGGAGATGAATGTTCCATATCTTCATCAGTGCAAGAAGCAAGCAAGGGCACCTCAAGACTATTTACAGAAGGCCTTCTGGTTGTCCCAACAGCAGCATATTTGTGAGACAGCTCCAGAGTTTCTTACCTTTCTTGATAAACTAGGCAGCCTCCAATGTGTCACTGAGGCTGACTCAGTTCTGGGTGGTGCCAAGAATGGGCATGGAGCCAGTCCTTCTCTCCGTGAGCAGCCCAGTGTCGGGTAGGCTTGGCTTGATTGACTCTGCATGTGTCAGTCAATAAGGAGATGTGGGTATTCGCTGACGGTCCAAGTGAGCAGCCATCTCCAGAGCTGCTGCCTCTCTGCTGACCTTCCCACTTCCCCAACCTCCCCTGAACCCTCCTTTCCCTCCTCTGTTCGGATATCTCTTGCCACCTCCTGCCCATTCTGCTTTGATGACCCATAGCCTACATTCATCAAACACCCGTTAGTGTTTCTGGTGTGAGTGGGAGGATTCCTCACAACCAAGAAGCCCCAGCTTCATGTCTAAAGAAGTCTCCTTCCTCCATTCTGCAAAGGCAGGCGAGTAGCGACAGTTTCTCAGAATTTCTGGACTTGCCAGATACTGACACCATTGGCAGGTCTGGACTGCAAGGTTCATGTGGTTTTCAGGAATCCCCACATTTGACGCACTTCTCAAGGGATTCACACGACCTAGTAAGTTAAGAAATAGATATAATCTTTATTATTGGACATTGTCACTTATGTTTCTTTCTCTCCTAGCAAACCTAATACTGTTGAGCCATTGGCTCAATAATGACTTGACTAGAAAGCATCAGACTTAACAAAGTCGTAAGAATCGTCATCTTGGAACCTTGAGGATGAATTTTCAGTGTTGACCTTGGAAAGATAGAGAGGAGATTGGCATTCAAGGTCTCCTGCCTTCTTTATCTAAAAATGGAATTGAGAAAGCTAGAGCAGAGCTAAGTTTCGTAAGGATAAGAACTTCCACATGACAGATATCTGACACGTGGTAAGCTCTCAATGAAACAAACTGAATGAATGAACATCATATTCAGTGATGGGAACAACTGAAGCCTCTCTTGCCCACTCTATTGACATCTTCCTATCCACGTGGTGTTGAGAAGACACTAAATGATATTCTAAGACTTGGGTGGAAACCCTGGCTGGACATTCACCGTCAGACATTTGGGTTCAGGAAGTGTGATCATGCAGAGGGCAGGCAGGTGTTATCTAGGAGTTGCTTTCTGTATCTTAACTTTGTTGTGCTGGGTCAGTCAGTATGTGGTGCTGCTATCTGTGGGGCAGTCACTGTCCATGGAATATCTGTAAAGGAGTGGGGTGTCCAGCTGAAACGATTCACTCAGAGAACTGCAGCCTGTCCTAGGGGTTGAAGCGGGGTGAAGCATAGTTGCGTTTCTCTTTTTTGACAGTCTAGTTTTCTACCCTATGGGACACAATTGCCATTTATCTATTTTTATTTTATTTTAGGAATAATTGGCACTGAAGTTCTGCAAAGTGCAAATGTGTGTTCACTCTTGTCTCTCAACATAAGCATGCTTGCTCTCTTTTACTACACTAGAGAACTGGAGATGAACTCGGAGTGGAGTCGGGCAAAGTGACTCATGCCTATAATCCCAGCATGAGGGAGGCTGAGGATGTTAGCTTCAGGTCAGCCTGAATAACACAGCGAGTCCCATATAAGCCTTCATTAGAGTTGGGAGCTGGCTCAAAACCATATAAGCAAACTAACAACCCCCCAAACACCAGGTCATCTTTAGAAGGCCAAATAATAGGAGTATCCTTGAGTTCTTCCTATATTAAATTGGATGCACTGGTTCCCATCATCTACCAGGTCCTTTGTAGATCAGCTTGGAAGCTCTCTGTAGAAGACAAGGGTTTGATGTGTTCAGTGCACTGAGACATTTGAGAAGAATCTCCGGTGCGTAAGAACAGAGGGAATTCATTCATTCTGGGACTGTAAACATGCTCAAAACCCATGGTTAAGGAAGTCATAAGCCCCAGGGGAGAACCCACTGATGTTGTTAAACTGCCTTCTAAGTAGCCATGCTTCTATCCATAGATTTGTGCCACCCCAACCTTTATCGGAGGAGCTTTTTATTGCAGTGGGGCAGAGGTTGATGCAAGATCTATTACTATTCAAAGAGCCGAAAATCAGTAACTGTGAGTGCTCAGTGGGGAATAGGACCTGTATCACCCCAATACCCAAATCAGGGAACGTCAAAGAGGAGGCAGAAAGCATGTAAAGGCAAGAGGACAGAAGAGGGTGATAGAAAATGCTCTCTGTGAGCGCCACATGGCCATGGCATACAGGATCTCACAGTCTCTGGGATTACCTGCAGAGGACCAAGCCAGTTAAGAATTCTAGCAAAGGGGCTGGAAAGATGACACAGTTGTGTAGAAAACCTCTTTCTCTTGCAGAGGACCTACTGTCAGTTCCCAGCATCCACACAGTGGCTCATAACCATCCATAACTTCAGGTCTAGGGGCTCTGATGCTCCCTTCTAATCTCTGAGGGCAACCGGCATGTGAGTGGTGCATGTACATAATACACTCAGGCAAAGCATTCTAAATAAATCTGAAGGGAGGAATTCTAGCATGGGGGGAGGAGGGGTTCCTGAGGTCCCACCCCTCACTGAGGATCTTATCATTAGCTGATGACTGGTAGAAGAGGAAAATCACTCTTTGGTGGAGTGGTGCTCATACATACACACACTCAGGCAAAGCATGGCAGGAGAGCGGCTCCTGAGGTCCCACCCTCGCTGAGGATCTTATCATTGGTTGATGACCAGCAGAAGAGGAAACTAAAAATAACTGTAAAGGAGGGTGTTGAAGCTTTGAAAGGATGTTCTTGAGGGAAGGTGGAGGAGGAGAGGCATAGGGTGGGTGGATTGTGACCAAGATAATCATGTACATGTTATAAAATGTTAAATAAAAAATAACAGTCTTATTAAAAACAGTAACAGAGAATGTGGGCCTCTTTTCAAGATGCAGATGCGGAAAGTGAAACAGGCAGTACGAATAAAGCGAGCTGTTTAAACAGGAAACAAGAGTGGGTTTAATTTGTTTTCCTCACAGTACACACAATAAGGTCCCATGGGCCACATAGCATGTTGTGCATGAGTTATTATCCTTTCTCTTTTCCATTTGCTAACACACTCAGCAAATATGTATTCATAAGGAGCAGAGTTCAACTGGCTCTCTCACCTGCACATTTGAGGAACTAACTGTCCTGCTTGCTCGCCACTAAACCTTCGTCTTCTACGAAGGAGCCGTTTTCTAGTTTTCCAATTTAGCTTCTCACAAGGTTAGACTGTTAGGATTTTTTTGCTGAAGCGTGGCAGGTCTGATGGGCAGTGTGCCTGCCTTTGTAGCATCTGCTGAATGACTCTGATGGCCATAGCAGGAAGCCCCCACTTGAGGCTTGCCTCAAGCCCCTGGTCATCTGACCCCGCCCCCAAGTCCTTCCTTTGCAGCTCTTCAATATCTGGGTGGCAAGTAGAACATGGGTTTTCCTGGGCCAGCCTGCTAAAGCCAGGTGAATCTGAATTGGTGTAGTGAGGTGTGAAGGACAAATCTATGAAACACATGCAACTCACAAAGATTTCTAAGCTTTCTGAAATGACTATAATAATTGCTTTGCAGAATTATCTTAAAGGTAAAGGGAGGTATGTAGTGGGTAGCCATTCCAGCTTGGATCTGGAAGTTCCAACCCCCATTGAGACTCTGGCAACTGTCACGCCTACAAGGCGGGGCGAGGGGAGGCGCCTGGGGACCTGAGAGCTGGATGGGCCAGTGCTCTGTCTGTGCGCTCTCTCTGTGCTGGGACGCTGAACTGTGAAGGTGGACTGTGCAGAGCTCCGGAGAACAACGCTGGACTGCGATACACCTCCCCCAGACCCTGCGACCTACCTTTCACTTAATTTGTGAGTTACGCCATTAAATAAATATCCTTTTAACTACGTGGAGTGGCCAAAATAATTTCTCCAATATCTGGCGCTCACGTGGGGCAAACTCCAAAGGCCTGGGCGGCTCCCGCCCTCTCCTCCCTAGCTGGCGGGTACCTAAACCCGCCTGCAAAGTTCCATATAACCAGGGAACACCTACATGGTTCCAATAGAGCTAAGTTACATAGACTGTTTGTTCTAAAAATGAATTAAGATTTGCTCATGCGCCTCCACCTGAATGGCATGAACCCTCTTCCTGCAGGCCTAACTCCTACTAAAATCCCACAGTGGAGCTCCCATAAGTCACACTGACCCTGAAAGGTTCAAAAGCACCTGTTCGCTCACATGGACTCTTTCTTACCATCCATATTACATTTTATCATTTATTGAAGATCATTATATGCTTATAAACCCAACTGACAAGTAACAATCATACTTATTTATTTTTTTGCCCAAAGCTGGATACAATTGATATTTGTATGATATATCATATCCATATGATATAGTATGCAAAAAGGGAAGACTAAATTACATGAAGTGAGTTAGTAAATTAAAGTGAAATAATAAGTATACCAGGGGCTAATGAACGCAGGTTCACTTACATGTTACTCTAAGAGGAGTTTTCCTGGGCTAGAGAGATGGCTTGGTGGTTAAGAGTGTTTGCTGTTCCTTCAGGGGACCTGAATTCAGTTTCCAGAAGCCATATTGGGCAGTTCACAACTACCCATGATCCTAGCTCCTTGGACTATGATGCCTTCTTCTAGCCTTCCTCATGTACCTGCATACCTGTGGGTATGCAATAACACACACAATAATAATAATAATAATAGTAATGATAATAATAGTAATAGTAGTAGTAGTGGTAAAAATGTGAAAAGAAAGAATATTGATTGAAAACAGGACTAGGAATATGTAGTACAGTGGTGGAGCACTTGCCTAGCATGTAAGGCCCTGGATTCCATTCCAAGTAGCACATCACACACACACACACACACACACACACACACACACACACACACACACACACAGACATATGGACTTATGCATTCACACACATACACAGGCATACAAACACACAGACAGACAGACAGACAGACACACACACACACACACACACACACACATACACCGGCACTCTTGTACTCATGTATACACACACATTTATTAAAAATGATCCTTTAGTCTGGATGATAATCCAGACTACATAAAGATCATATAAATCAGTAAGCAAAAAATAAGTCATGAAAATGGACAAAGGGGAGAAACTCTCACTTAACAGTCAGTGGAATGCAGTTGATAACTTCATGTGGAAGCTGCCTCATTATTTCCCTAAGAGCCACTGAGATCTTGTTATGATTTTCATATTTCAGATAAGGAGGTTGAGGCCCGGAGAAGCTGAGTGGCATGCCTAAGGCTGTGTAACCTGAAAAGCCAGGAATTGCAGCCAAGTCTAGTTCTGTTTGGTATTGCCTCTTCACTGATTCCCTGACTTGATAAGCCTTTCTCTATGGAGGAGAAAAATCCTTTTCTCTCTTAGCAGAAGAGGATTCGTAGCTCTGTTACAGCTGTGTTTTGGGACCAGCACCACACTAGTCCCTGTAGTACCCCACCTGCTAAAATAAGTAGACTCCCACAAGAGAAACACCCTTTGGCCGCTTAAGAAACCTTTTCAAGTAGTCACCAATAGATCCTAGTTCATATTCAGAGCGGGGCAACAGGCATGATGAGTATTTTATTGGGAAGCCAGGAGGAAAGATTATATTTTTAAAAGTACAAGTTGGTGTTTTTCAAAATACGTGGCTATTTTCAACAGTTCACAGAAATATGAGGCAGAGTGTTTCTTTTGAGTCAGTTGTGGTGGTGCACACCTGTAATCTCAGCATTCAGGATGTTGCGTCAGGAAGGTCACAAGTTCGAGGCCAGCCTGGGCTATACAGTAAGACTCTGTTCCTATTCACCAAATCTTTTTAAATGCTTCTATATTTTTTTCTTGAATGTCTCCATCTGTTTAAATCACTTAGTTGTCAGAAGTGAGGTTTAGTTGGAGGGAGTTAAGTACACTTCAAGGAGATGTGGGACCCAGGTTGTGTCCTCTCTCTTTGCTCAAAAGCTATCACGAGGTGATCACACTTTTTCTACCACTTATTCCCTCCTCAGTGAAGGGGAGCTGGTACAGGACCAAGGCAAAAAGACCAAGTAAGAGCCAAGACAAACCTTTCCTCCACATGCTGTTTATATTAGGGATTTGTCACAGTGAACAGAACACTGACTAATATCAACATTTATCTATGGCTTGTAACCCAAAGAGATTGCAACACTCAGTGCAGGAGGCTGGCTATGCTCAGCTACATTGAGTCTCACTTTAACGTACAGGGCTCTGGCTGCACCCTCAGGAAGCAGGTTGAAAGACTAAAGTGTTTCTTGCATTGTCGTATGCTGTTTAAGAGGTCAGGACTGGATGGCTGAGATGGGAAAGCCTCCGTAGGAAGGTAGGGATGTCAAGGATGGAAATGAGATACCTAACTAGTGGCAGAGATGGTGCACTGAACGGAGATCATCCTGGGTTCTAGACTTTGGGATGCTGCATGGGAAATCTCCGCTAGCTCTGCTTGTCTTCCTCGATGTTGGAAAGTTTCTGCCTCCTCAGGAAGAGACCAGACCAAAAGACAGGTTTGTGAGTGCCGAAGCTGTCTCTCAGAATGGCACTCTGCATCTCCATCCAGCTCAGTAGCACCCCCCCCACCCCCAGATCTGTTGCCTTGAATTGCCTTTTGTGCTGTAAAAGCCAAATGAGAGGCTTTTAAATGATTTCCGTTGCCTAGGAAAGAGGAATAGTATCCAGAGCAACAAAATCATCAAATTTTATTATGTGCTAGCTAGTGCTCTATATTTCAAAGTTTTGCTTTAAAGGGTGTCATTTAGAAAGCTGAGACTGCTTCTGATTGGTTTGCAAGTTTCTATTGTCAAAACATATTACCGGGAAAGTACAATACGTTGGAAAATTACAAGGAACAGCACTTCAGCCCTATTTGGACTTTATTTATAAAAAAACAAATTAATAGCAAATGAATAAAACTTTTAAGCCATTATCCTAGTAATAATACTAAACAAAATAACTAATAAAACAGCCGCATCCAAACAGCTGTTTAAGAAGAGCCAATGATATTTCATCCATTGTCAAACTTGGCACTTGAGCAAAATAAGGACCAAAGTAAATATTTATTGAATCATGTGAGATTACTGAGAATTCCTCTTTTATAAATAGAATAAGCAAATAAACCATGATTTATAAAAATGCTGGCTAACTAAATCAGCTAATGGCTCTATTCAAAAAATTCTTATCATGTAAACTGTGAATTGACAATTATAATTGAAAATTACCCGTTTCTCTATGAATTTAATATACATATAGTTAACCACCTGCTTGACTGTTACACAGAGTCATTTAAACGTGCAAATGGTTGTTCAAATGTTTGAAGGCTTTTGAACCAAAAGCATTAATTGCCAGTCTGTGTTAATGGAAACACACAGAATGGATGCTTGCTTTTCTCTGTAATAACTATAAAAATTCCCTGGGCTTCAAACTCTCTCTTCTCAGCACATGAGGAGGCTTTTATAGGAAAATCTCACGGGAGAGACAGAACCCTGACCAAATAGTTGAGGAGAAGGTAGGAAACATTTACAGGGATGGTATCGAGATACACATTCTTATTATACCAACTACTCATGAGGCTGAGGCAGGAGGAGGATGGAGCTCAAGAGTTGAAAGCCAGCCTAGGCAATAAAGTGAGTTCTTGTGTTGGAAAAAATCAAAATTAAGGGTTGGGGAGACAGTTAAATGGGTAAAGTACGTGAGGAGCTGAGTTCAGATCCCCAGCACCCACAAAAGCAGCTGGGCATGGCCTCATGCATCTGTAACCACAGTGCTGGCTGGGAGACAGGAGGACCCCCGGAGCACACTGGCCGGGCAATCTAGCCAATCATGAATTTCAGATTCAGTGAGGAAATACTATCACTACAAAATGACGTGGGGAGCCAAAGAAGACATCCTACACTGACCATTGGCCTCTACATGCTTACTCATCTGCACACGCATTCACATCCACAGACAAGTACATGTACAAACAACAGCGACAGCAAAATCCACAAATGGTCCATTTCTTCTAACACAGCTGCGCTGAAACAAAGGTCTGGATGATTCTTCATGAGAACCAATAGCTGTGAGACAGACATCAAGAAGCAGGCCAAGGTCAACGTAAGCCTTGGGAGCACATCAGTGCTCAGTTCCTTCCTGTTGACCCCTGGGCACATGAGCATGTGCTTTCTTTTAGTGGTCTCTGAACCTGGTACCTACTTACACTTGCAGGTTATGGCCCATCCCTATGATGCTTTTCCTCTTCAACCCAACGCATCAGCTCCTGCTCCTCTGTCCCGGGCTTTGGTGCTGTATACAGAAATGTGACGGTGGTTTGGTGTGTTCTTCCATCCCATCTCCTAGTGAGCTCTCTGGAACAGGCTGTTTCTCCAAGGCTATGACGGACCATCACAATGCACACTAAAGGGAACAACCTTAGTGTGAACACTACAGCTTATGAAACTGACCACTGCAGTGAACGCTATGGCTGGCCACAATGAACGCTACAACTGGCCACCAGAGTGAGCACTATGGTGGTCATGATGGCTGAGTGTTAGAGTGGACATCACAACTGACCACCACCATGACAACTGTGGCCGCACAT
This sequence comes from Peromyscus leucopus, assembly GCF_004664715.2. NCBI lineage: Eukaryota > Metazoa > Chordata > Mammalia > Rodentia > Cricetidae > Peromyscus > Peromyscus leucopus. Next base: position 144,453,109 of record NC_051063.1, on the reverse strand, counting down.
CACAGTGGACACTATAATTGGTCACCACAGTGACCACTAGGACTGACCGTCACACTTCACACTACAACTGACCACCAGAGTGACCAGTATGGCTGATCATCACAGTGAACACCACTACTGAAAACCACAGTGACAACTATGACTGGCAACCACAGTGAACACTAAAACTGATGACTGCAGTGGGAATCATAGTGACCACTATGTGTGATCATCATAGTGAACACTACAAATGACTATGGCCATGACCACCATGACCGACCATCACAGTGACCACCATGGCCGACCATCACAGTGACCACCATGATACACCATTTGCTGACCATCACAGTGACCACCATGGCCGACCATCACAGTGACCACCGTGGCCGACCATCACAGTGACCACCATGGCCGACCATCACAGTGACCACCATGGCCGAGCATCACAGTGTCACTCTGCTTTCTGAAGTGTTCTGAAGCTTTCTGGCCAACAGGATGCAGATGGAGGAAGCCTCATTTTGACTCAGAGGCAGGATTCAAGTCTACATAAATGTCAAGAAGACACTTGGGGACACGAGTGAAGGCAAACTGGGCCTAAAGCTTTCATCTTCAGTGGGGAGTCAGAATTTGAGGGATGTGAGTTACTTAATTTCCTCCAGCAGCCCAGATTGCACACCTGTCTTTTTTTCCCTCCAGATTTTTACTATTGTTACTTTATATGAGTAAAAACAATGTTTTAGGCTTGGATATTTCCCCACATAGCACACTGGAACAGCTTCCTGTCTTTCATCACTGCAGAAATAAAACCGACTCAAATGGAGCAACACCCTAAAAATAGTTTCAACCTGATCACTACTGGCAAAATAATGAATCTTTTTTGAGAGAGAAAAATTACAAATGGTGGACACAGCAGCTGTTTTAAAATGAGGCGATGAGGAGATAACTCAGTAAGGAAATGCCCTTGTCATTGAGATGGACCACCTGAGTACAAGGAGATAACTGGCTCGTGAAAGTTGTCCCTTATCTTCATATGCAGGTGCACAGACACACACACACACACACACACACACACACACACACACACACACACACACCATGCACACATATACATACCACACACATACACAGACACATACACACACACCATACACACACACACACACACACACACACACACACACACATAAATGATTTTTAAAAGGCCAGGCAATAGGGTGGGATCCAGGTGGCCCTTTTGGGAAGGGGTCCTAAACAACAAGGAAAGGAGTTGCTTGTCTGCATTTTGCAAAATGCAAGCAGGATTTGGGTTTTGAAGTCTCCAGGACAGTAAAGAGGATGCTAGAGGACAGTGGGAGCTGACTGACTCATGGGTTCTTCCAGAATATCCTTGAGAGTTGGGGAAGAATGTGTTATGTATGCTGTTGAGAGTTTGCAAGAGCTAGTCGGGGTAGGAATTAGAGACATGAGGATATTATTATTGTTATCATAGATGCTTGGCAAGTGCTCTATCCCTGAGCCACAATCCCAACAGGGATAGTATTTTAAATGGAAAGTAGTTGCCCACCCACAGGCTGACTGCAAACAACCAGATGATGTATGATATGAAGAAGCTATTATTACATGTCTCATGTCTGGAAGTATTCAACCCCAGTCTTCAATTCTCCAGAGACATTCTCCCCAGTGTGATGCAGATGTCTGTCCTTCATTTCTGCTTGGTTTCTTCAGTGCCACTGCAACCTGGCACCTAGCTTTCCTCGCTGGGTTGTTTCTGAATAAGCTTCAGATACCCAGAGAGAGTCGGTTTTGATTACAACCTCCATGGACCAAGGGTTTTCACCAGAGCAGACATTAGAAGACTGTGGCAGCTTGTGAGGACAGCACCGGGAGAACTCCATGCATCTACCATGGGATTATGTCACTGTATTTTCAGTTATTCTTCATCTATAAAAGCATGCCACTCAACACCAAGCATGACCTAGGCTGGTGATTTTGAAAAACCCAGCTCTCCCTAAGTCAAGGTCATTAGGGAAAGAGCTGCAAGAAGAAAGGGGAAGCGGCCAATCTCAGAAAATCAGGTGTTCAACTCTTTATGGAAGAGAAGATGGAAGGGGAGGAAGGAGGGAGGAAAAGGGAGAAGAAAGAGGAGAAAGATGGAAGAGGAAAGAGGAAAGGGGTGTTTCTGTGCTCTTTTTCTGCATATATGTGCAGAGAGCTGAAGTCCCAAAGGATTTCTATGCCCTTTGAGCCAGAGCTGGACCTTGGTCCCTTGGAGCCCCTACTGAATGACCCTAGGCAAGCTACAGCATCCATGACTCGATGGGGCAATGGAGGCACATGGCAGTGGGAGGGGAAGATGAATCAGGCATAGGTCAGGTTTCCACAGAGGCCACGATCTAGCCACCAATGGTTCAAAGGGGCTGAACATTCCAGTTCCACCTACATGTCCTTACTCACTTCTGTGACAGCACTCCATGTAAGGACTGTTGGATGCTGGGAGTAATTTGATGCAATGGGTTTAAAGGCAGCATATGTTGACTCTGTGAAGCTCTCTCTATAGCTGGTCTCTGAATTCGTGGAACATGTTCATGCCTGACGACTCAGGACATGGCACATTCAGTGTGAAATCAGAAAAGTCCTGGGCAAACTAGGACAGACTGATTCCCTTGGGCAAGAGGCGGGCAGGGCATCTGGGTTCTGTCTGGATAAGAAGAACTGAGCTGGCTTTGGAACTATCTAGTTCTCAAGGCATAAACTTTCCATGCCGAAGCTGGGAGCACATTAAAAGCAAACGCCAATAAACAGAATGCATACACACACACACACACACACACACACACACACACACACACACACACACCAAAGACCATGTCCTCCTCGCGCACACCATCTACGGGACCCTGGGTGCAGGCCAATAGTTGCTTCTGACGCATGTGACTTCTTTGCTCTGGGGTTTCTGGTGTTGGGACTGAGGGAGTGGGTCTCATGGGGGAGGGCTTCACTGAGGATAAGATCAGTGTACATGTATGTCGCAGTCCCAGTGAGGTCATGGCCAAGAGACGTGTGTGGTCAGGTGTACATCTAAGGAAACAAGCTATGCTCTGGCTGTCGGGGAGCTTGCTTGGGTGTAGCAAACGACTGAAAGTTTATAGGCCCACTGTCATTTGCAAGCCAAGGTTCAGAAATTCCACGTCACTGTCTGTGCAAGGGTGCTGAGAAGTTAGTAGATAGACTTCTTGACTGCCATCGACACTTCTCACTTTGTGGCTTCCGTGGTGTGATCAAGAGCAAGTCTGAGGTCATCGGAATTCCCCCCTTTGGATAGAGACATTGTTTATACTATCTTCCTATCAGAAGGCGATCCACAGAGGGAATCGTTTTCATTTTGTTTTGTGGATGACAATTAGGAGCCGGTTGTTTTACAACAAGGCTTCCGGTGCAGTGAGATTGGTTTTTTTTTTTTGGAAAGCATGGTATGTATCTGATGCAACTTGCGAGTCTCTTAGGGGAACAGCTGCTGGTGTTCAGATCAGCTGACACCAGAGATGATAAGTTATCTTGTGACACCAGGGCCAAGGTGTTTTGCTCTATCAGATAAGATAAAGGTGAATATTTGCTGCTGGGGTTTCTGTGGTACCCAGCATTCTGCACTTACGTAAGAAGGCCAGATGGCTGAACTGGGGCTGAAGTCACACTGAGGTTTGCTTTTAAATAACTCAGTAGATATGTGCTCTCTCTCTCTCTTTTTAAAAAATTTTTTTTCTTTTATTTTAAAGACATGGTTCTTTGTAGTGCTGGCTGTCCTGGAACTCACCATGTAGATCAGACTAGCTTTGAACTCATGGAGACCCACATCCACCTGCCTCTGACTTCTGAAAGGTGGGATTTTTTTTTTAAAAAAAATTATTTTATAATTTAATTTAATTTTACATATTAGCCATGGATTCCCCTGTCCCCCCCCACATCTCTCTCCCCCCTCTGCCTTCCCCCCATCCTACTCCCCATTCCCATTTCCTCCAGGGCAAAGACTCCCCTGGGGATTCAGCTCAGCCTAGTAGATTCAGTCCAGGCAGGTCCAGTCCCCTCCTCCCAGGCTGAGCAATGTGTCCCTGTATAAGCCCCAGGTTCCAAACAGCCAGCTCATGCACTAAGGACAAGTCCCGGTCCCACTGCCTGGGTGCCTCCCAAACAGTTCAAGCTAATCAACTGTCTCGCTTATCCAGAGGGGCTGATCCAGTTGGGGGCTCCTCAACTATTGGTTCATAGTTCATGTGTTTCCATTAGTTTGGCTATTTGTCCCCGTGCTTTTTAAGAAAGACACAGGGATCGCCCAATGACAGAGAAATGGATGAGATCTACATGAGCAGCCTGGACGTGAGTTGGGGTAATGAAGGGCAAGGGTCGAGGGAAAGAGAGCTTAGGGGAGTGGGAGATCCCAGCTGGATCAAGAACAGAGAGGGAGAACAAGGAATAAGAGACCATGATAAATGAAGACCATATGGGAATAGGAAGAAGCAAAGTGCTAGAGAGGTCCCCAGAAATCCACAAAGATACCTCCACAATAGACTACTGGCAATGGTCAAGAGAAAGCCCGAACTGACCTACTCTGGTGATCGGTTGGCCAAACACCCTAACTGTCATGCTAGAAATCTCATCCAGTGACTGTTGGAAGCGGATGCAGAGATCCACGGCCAGGCCCTAGGTAGAGCTCCAGGAGCCCAGTTGGCAAGAAAGAGGAGGGATTGTTTGAGCGAGAATTGTTGAGACCAAGATTGGAAAAAGCATAGGGACAGATATGTGCTCTCTTAAGAGATTTACCAAGAATTTTTGCCTTTATCCTCTCCGAAGAAGGATAAAGCAAGATTCTAGCTTAATATCACATTCTTCCCATATGTATACACACACACACACACACGCACACACACTTCATTAACTTGGTTTAGTTTAGGCAAAAGAAAAATTAAAATAATTTTTAGGTTCCTAAGGGTTTTTTTCCCCCATAACTCTGGTCCCCTTGGAACTGTCAAAGAAGATCTATAACAAAATTCTCCCCTTTCTTTTTTTAAGTTTAATTTATTTTAAACTTATGTGTATATCTGTGTATGTGCATGAGTTTATGTATATGATATGTGTGCAGGTGTCTGATGAGGTCAGAAGAAGGCATCAGATGCCCTGGAACTCATTAGCAGCAGCTGTGAGCCACCTAATGTGGGTGCTGGGGACTGAACCCAGGTCCTCTGCAAGAGCAGTAAGTTCTCTTCACTGCTGTGGATGTCTTTCTACATGTTGTGAATATATGTTGCTATGATTGGTTGATAAATAGAGCCATTTGGCCTATGGCAAGGCAGCTTAGAGGCAGGTGGGAAATCCAAACAGATAGACAGGAAGAGAAAGGAGAGGCAAGGGAGTCGCTGCTAGCCGCCGCCACCAGGAGAAGCAAGATATAAAGGTAGAGGTAAGCCATAAGCCACATGGAAAAGTATAGATTTATAGAAATGGGTTAATTTAAGATATAAGAGCTAGCTAGCAGGAAGCCTGACATGGCCATAGTTTAAAAATAATATAAGCCTGTGTGTGTTTATTTGGGGCCAAGTGGCTGTGGGACGCGGGTGGGAGAAATTCTGCATGACTGGAGAAAACTTCTGGCTACACTTCACCACTGAGCCATCTCTTTGTCCCTTCCTGAAGTTTCCTATGTAGTCGAATTGGTTCCGAGACCCATCTCAGTTATGCGCTGGACTTTCATCAATCAGTGTTAGTTCAGGTTTTGCTTTTCACTTCCTGTACTGAAGTAGTATATTGAGATTTGCTGGAACCAGGCAAATTGCTTTACTGAACAAGTTCTTGTCCCTTATCTGTTTCTTGTGCAAGCTACATCAACTTACTGATATGCTTTGTGTCCTTCTATCCCTGTCTATGTATGTGTGTATATGAAGAAGTATGCCTTGTGTGTGCAGATGTGTGCATTTGTCTGCTCCTTTGAAGCTCATTATCTATAGATCATAAACCTGTCTACCTGAAGCAGACCCAGGACTGGAGGCAATGAGAAAGATAAAATAACCAGACAAAAAGGGTGTCCACATGTGTCCATACATGTTGATCTGTGTAATTATGTATCATCAGATGTCTGTGTGTACATGCATGCATGTGGTCTGTGTGTACAAAAGCAGGGAGGCACCAGCGTTTTGCTGATTCCCAGCGGGAGATGCTGCCTGAAGTAGGTCTTTTCCTGCCATCCAGACATATATTTTACTTTTTTACATAATCAAAAGGCTCTACTCATTCTAATTTTAAGAGAAAACCCCTTAGGTTGGCATAAATGGCTAGTATGAAATAAGTTCTCCTGGCCATACAAACTTGAGTCTTAACAAGCAATCTTTTGTCTCATAATATTAAGAAAAAGCATATTTGTAGTTAAAATTTTGTGTTTTATGTGCTATCTCAATAGATAATAAGAATTGGGACTGTGACCAATGAGAGACAAAATGGAGACCGGGAGAAAACTCACAGAGCTTAAAATGCAAACACACAAGGCAAAAGTAGCCTTTTTACTGCACGTCTTAGGCTGAAATAGATCAGATTTGGAACTTGATACAAAAAAATAGGCTAGCGTAGTTACTACAGGTCTGCAATTACTAACTTATCTCTGATATAAGACCTGTTCATCTATTGTGCCGCAGCTTGTCATTTATAGGCAAAATACTTGAAGCAGTTTGACAAACTGAAGATGTACCCCTAGAAGTTTATGTAGATCTGAACTGTATTTTCTGTCACATAGAAAGTAGCTCTCAAGCCCCAAATTGAAATATTTATGAAAGTATCACGTGTACACAATTGCTATACACTTTATTTGCAAATTGCAAAATGAAGTGTTAACTAGTAGTTAATCTCAACTTGAAACTATCTCAGCTCAACTATGAAGGCACACTCTCTTGCTGCAGGCAGCGGTGTGTGTGGATCTCAACTTGCTACAAGGCATGAAAAAAGAAAATCTCAAGCAGGTACAGACTGAATGAACCCCTGTATCCAGCATTCTGAAAATGGCAAAATAAGAGATGTCGAACAGGTCAGTGGGGGTGGGGCTAGGGGAAAAAAACAGGGAGGTGTGACTGCAGAGTCAGCCCCCGTGGAGTTTCTCTGTGATGATGGAACAGTTTTGAATCTTGATTGTGGCTGTGATTACATGAACCTCCATGTGTGCTAACATGTCACAGAGCTGCAACACACAATGATAAGCAGAAGAAGACCCAGTGTAGGCAAAAGCTTGCTCCTCTGTGTCGGCGTTGTTTTGGCTGCTGTCTTCACTGTGTAAGATGGCGGCACTAGGGAGCCTGGGAGGAGGCCTAGAGGACTTTGGTGTACTGTTTTTGCAGCGAGGCTGTAATTATTTTGAAATATGAAGGTCTTAGATCTTGGGTTGAAGAAGATATCCCAACTACTAATTAAACATACTTAGGAAGCGGTTTAGGCAGATTGTGGTCCTTTCTGGAGGTGGGGCGTTGGGAAATAAACACCGAAGACTTGATCTACCACAAGCCTAGAATCCAGGTCTGCAACTCTCAAGCTGTACAAAGGAAGCCATGGCTGTTTTCATTGCTTCCTTAAAGGTGTAGACTCCGGAGATTTCAGAGCAAGCAGAGATCTCACAATGTGGGCCAGGCCCTAATGTTCTCCTCTCTAGGTTTTGGTAAACTCATTGGTAACTGGAGACTGTGTCATGTTTCCCAGTAGTGTCTGGCTTCGTCCTAAACTTTACAAGCCACCATTTCCCCAATACAAACTACAGAATCCTTAATGGTAATCTTGTAAGATTTTCCTTATTATACATGACAAGTATTTTGATTTGCCAGGATGACATACATGGATGCAAAGATGCCGAGGACCGGTCATCTCACAGGTTAAAGCCAAGTGAATATAAACAAACCAGGCTGCCTGCTACTGCTTAGCAAATGTTAACTTCTCAGACGAAGGCCTTGGCAGGTTTCTTGAGATGAATTACCACTATATCTTCTTGGTAACATCAAGATTATATTCATGTGTATGCACATAAAAGGAGACCTTTGCTAGGTTAGCGTTGTCCATGACAGTCCACAGACCTGCTAACTCAGAGATTTGGGCCAAGCAAACACTAAATTGTGAATTGGACCTGATGTCATTTGGAATAAAGAAAATATTCACTCCTTGACTCATGTAGTTTATACTTTCTTAGTCTGTGACTTTTCTTCTTGGATTGCTAGGACCTGAGTTCCTTTGGAAATCTGCCCCCTGTGCACAGGACCAGAAGCCTCCAGGTTGAACCTTACTCTTGATCTCATGCATAAATAAATGACCTTAATAACAGCATTCTCTGTGTGGGTATTGATTTTCCTGAAGTCTATAATGACTTAACTCAGTCTTTGAAGTAAACACAGGAACAAAACTAGCCACTCAGATCTTCGGTACAACCATTTTATTAACAAAAGGAACCCATGGGGTTCAAACAAGAGTACAAAATACAATTTTTATTTTCCGCTTGGTTAAGTTATTACATTTTTAATAAAAATTTTAAAAAGCTAGTGAACTTATCAAAAACATAACCCTTGCCTACTGAGTTTCTTATTGTGCAAAACCAAAACAGAGAAAGTAAAATTCTGCCCAGGGAAGGAAAGATCTATGTGCACCAGAAGATACACACTTTTAATCTCAAACTTTGGGCATCAAAAAGAAAACCTTAAGGGCACTTTTCATTCTTCCAAACCTAAATGAGAGCAAGAGGGGACTAAACAGGCAAGTATTAGCAGCTAAAGTCTGATCTTCATTTGCAGGGTTTCCAATGTAGTTTTCTACATTCACGTTATCCTGACTACAAGCGTCGGGCCAGGCAGACGCAGATAAAGTTGTGTCTCTGAGCGGTTCTCTTGAATGCCACTGTTGGCTCTGCTTCATTTCTGCGGGGGACTTCGATTTCTCTAAGCAAACTGACTGCAATAGCTTTGCTACAGGGAGCCAACCTGTTCTGTTTTCTCTCTGTCCACACTGTCACTTTCTCCCCCTTGGTTTTGGTTTCATGGAGATGGACCACGTCTTGACAAAGCATGTAAACTACAGCCTGGAAGCCAAAAGACAGGGCATCACTTCTACTGTAAAACAAAAACAGTTTAGGTAGTATTTGAACACCCACAACTGTTTGCAGACACACAACAAAAAGACAAAAGAAATCTCTAACAACTAACATGAGAAATAAGGTTTGTGGTAATTCCCACACCACAATTACTGGCAATACCGTTTGGCATTTTAGACAGTGGCTTACAATGAAAATACATGTGTTTGACGTTAACATGACCACAGAAGAGAGAGGTATGCTCAGAGGGGACAAGTACACATTTACCTAACATTGGTACAAAAACAGATGGCCCACTGACGTTTGAATGTAAAATTTAACCCTAGACAAATGTCTTTAAGTGAACTGGGTGACTGAAAAATAAATCCATCGCTCTGATGAACGCAGCACAACATTCTGCCTGGAAAGCACCAGGGTTTCTAGATCAAACCCCTAGGATTTGGCTGGTCCAGATCTTCACTGTGAGAATCTCCCTCCCACCTGGTGTCAGCAATGTTCTTAGCTCCTGGGACCAACAGACTGGAGGTAAAACAATTGAGCATGTGACCGTGAACAGGACGGGAGGAGGCTGGTAAAGACATGGCTGACCCTGTCAGCAGCATCACAGTCCTGTAGGTCTGAATTATCCTGAGGCTCAATGACAACAAAATATTGCACCAAAACAATTAAAAAAAAATCACAGTTTAAATGGAATTACTAACAAACTGGACTAAGAATGCACAGCATGGCCACTGCCATCCACCCACTGAAGCCACATCACAGGAAGAGCTCAGGCACGTTCCCATCCTCTTTTGAGTTGGGATTTCTTTTAAGATCTTGGGTGTTTGTACTTATTTCTATTTAATGCTAAGCTCATGGAATTTTCCCTTGGTCTAAAATTTCAGATCAAGTGACAGGCTGGAAGGAGTCTGCCGACTGCATACAGCAGAAACCCCAAAGGTCAGTCAGGCCTGGAGTTCCGAGAGCAGGCCTGAGGAAGCCACCAGAGGTAGGATAAGGAAACACTTTGTTTTGTGTGGGTATCAGGTATCCTAAAGATGTCGTGCCTACCCCATCTTTTTCTAATATTCCCTAGGTAACGGAGGGATGGGGAACATCGAACATACACTCTGCAGAAGTTCTTACAGTGGGAGGAAGCGTGGCCTTTCACAACACACTCCATGTGAGAACTCCTCTTTCCTTTCAATGTGGCAAGCTTTTAAGGAATCCCTTCTAGGCTTCCCGGTACTGTAGAGCCAATTTTCAAAGCACATTTTAACCTCCTCAGCAGAGTGGAACCACTGTCGCTTCCATCAGGATCTCCCATGACCATGGACTCCAGAAAGGATACTTAGAAGGACCTTGGTCCTTGCTGTGGTAACATAAGAAATCATGAGGACCCCCAAACCTGGGACCTCAATTCCACTGAAAGTAGACCACTTCCTCATTCACACTTACTTCCAAGCTGTCTTGTTCCCCTACATCAAGTCTTCCTACCAAGTCCGTAAGTTCCTAACTGTGTGAACCCTGGTCAGAGCACACTCCTGCAACCTTCCAATTCCTTAAGACTCCTCTCTCCAACAGTGCAGACAATCCTCTACTTCCTCTCCCATCACCAGGACTTCCGGTTTTTCAGTTCATATTTTCATCCACTTTGAAAGGGGACAACCGACTCCACCCTACAAACTTGTGTGACCACCCCACTAAAAAGTTCTCAAGCTCTTTCATTTCTGTTATCTTCACACTTGAAGTGCAAATGTTCTCAAGTTCACTTTCTCCTCCACCAAGGTGGGCGAAAGAACCAATATTCTAAGTTGGTAACAACACAGTGAATGCCGGGATCTCTTCAGAGAATGAAGGAAACAGGCGGCGGCGTCTCTTCGGCATCCCCAGGATGTGGATCAACCTGCAAGACAGGAAAGGGAGGGAGCTAATGGCTGAAGCGCCTTGGTTCTCTTACCTGCTTCTCATTGCATGACAGCTGTGAGTGGAAGTTGCTCAGCACCTGTGATCAAGTCCTCCACTGTCTGCTGAGGGCTCTATCTTTTGCGGCCAAATCAAACATCTTCAAGGCAATGCACGACACTGCATATGCACGCCACAGATCACAAGCTAAGTACCACAAAATGTGCTCAGTGGCTGTGATAATCTATCAACTCGGTAAGAACAAGTCTATGCGCATACTCAGCCAATTATGAGTCAGCAACGGCACGTTAATGAATGGAGGGGAGCAAGCGATTGTCTGCAGACGGCTTAATGAGTCTAATTTTCTTTACCTCTGAATAAAGAGGTGGAGGCTGAAACCGGAATTCTTGTATGCAGGCAAACATAGAGTAGCAGGTTTCTCCCTCACAGTCAGGGGGCTGAGGGTACGGAGGAGTGTGTCGGGAGAATTCTTCCTCGGTTACCACATCAGCGTAATTTGGTGGTGCTGAAATAGAAATGGAGTTTGAGGTCAGAAATCCATGCAAACATGCCCCAATTAAGGTGTGTCTTCTCAACTCTTACAAAAGCAAGAGACTGAGCCAAACTGAAGATTCGGTGGCCATCACAAGAAAAGTCCCAGTCCCTTAATACACAGCTACTAATGTCGAGTATGTTCTATTTTCAATGACCTTTTTTTTTTTATCTACATGTCACAATCTAGGCAAACAAGTATCTCTGAGCTATAGTTATAGGAAATATGTAACAGTCTATATGTCTATCTTAGCCATTTTTCATTGTTTTCATATTGCAAGTTAGTCTTAGGAGGTGTACACTTCATTCCTGGATTTGCCCCTGGCTTTGTGTCATGGCTAAAGCAGACGTCATGGTTCCTTCCCGGGGACGTTATATAATTTAGTAGGATCAAACAACAGAGCAGTGGTGATGGTTCAACTTCACAGTCAACCTGGCTGGACTTAGAATCACCCAGGGGACAGGACCCTGGCCATGTCTGTGAGGGAGTTTCCAGAGCCTGGACTGAAGAAGGAAGAACCACTTGGATGGGAGCAGCTTTGTCCCATGGGCCAGGGCCTCAGACTCAGGTAAGAGAGACAGGGTGCACTGAGCAGTACCCATCCCTCTCTGCTTCCAGACTGTGGATACGCTGCGGCCAGCTGCCTCGCAAGGCTGCAGCCACAGCTCAAACGTTTCCCACTGCCATCCTTCACTGGACCCTCAGAACGGAAGTCAAATGAACCCTTCCTCCCTTGGGCATCTTCTTGCCTGGCATTTGGCCACTGCCAAAAGACCGTGTACACACTAAGTGGGGGTGGGGGTGGGGGGGTTGGGGAGCGGGCATGCCAACACCTGCTCCTGTCATGTTCTGTTTGCAGCTAGTCTCTATCTAAAACGTCACTTTAGAAGACACAAATGCTTTACCTTCGGGCTGCTCGGGCAGGGCCAGTGCCAACCAGCTCATGTCCACACTGAACTGGCTTGTAACACTGCTGTTTCTGCGGCCAAAGCCACTGTATGGAATCGTACCAATAACTAAGGGTAGCTCCAGCATCAGTTTTTTAGCACCAGGAATGTGGATGTATACCTAGTAGGTACAAAAGAAAAGCATGTGTTGAGGGAGAGAAAAGCACAGAGTTAGGGTAAACCTCGTGGGAACTAAGCTGATTCAACTCCCTTTTCATAGGAACAAATGCCTTTGTCTCCCACCACGCCACCCCAGGACAAATGTAAATTGTCCTGACTAAACAGAATGAACACACACTAACTGCAGGACAACCTTGTGATAGGGAACTGTGGCCTTCACGTGTTTCCCTGTAAGTTGACAGAGCTTGTAACAACCCTGGAAAACGGCCTATGCTTCAGTGTATCAAACACTCCTCACATCACCTCAGTTCCCTTAAGTTTATTTCATTAAATTCCCCTAGGTAGAGACTGATTTTTAGTAACAGTGAAGGCTCATCTTCATATACCAAAAGGTGCAAACATTTTCCCAAGCATTAAAGAGATGATTAGAGATAATATTTGCAAATGCATGGCTTCCTGATCTGTTTTTATGTATTTCTGATTGTTCGAGAAGCTTTGCTTACAGCTAAGGAATAGTCCACTCTGATAATGCAGCAATCCAGGATGGAGGGAGTAACGGGTGGAATTTTCAGCATCTTCCCGTTCCACGTGTCTGTACTTCCAGAACCAATGTGGTTTCCTCGAACGTTGGCAACCATGTGCCGGACTGTCTTTGTCTTTCCACTAGCCAGATAGGTCTGGGTTTGGAATATGGCTGCCTTAGGAACAATCAGGCGAGATGAACAATTCTCTATTTCTGCATAGATGGGAATAGCTTCTCCTGAAAAGAGAAGAGAAACAAGATGGACTCGGGGACATTTCAGAGCATTCCCAAGGCATCAGTGGACATTGTGACAGCCCAACACTGCTGAAGTCCTGGCTGGAAGCTTCTGTGAGAAATCTTAGGGAGAGGAACGGACATTTCGTGCAGAAGGCACTTTTATACCAATTGCACTATTCACTTTTCAAATGTAAAAAATTTAACATCAACAAGCCTCAAGATATGTAAATAAGCAATATGCATAAATTAAGATAAGGTACATAAAGAAATGATGCAGTAGGAGGCTTACTAACAACCTGACGAGAGCCCAAGGAATGAAAACCTGCCCAACAGCGAGCAGAGCCTTTGCGTCTCAGGAATTCATAAGGCTAAGGTACAAACAACGACGGGCAGGCAAGTTAGTTCACAACATTGCACATCTACACCCTAATTCTCCAACAGCTCTGTATCTTCTTGCACAACATTAAAATAAAATGCCAACATTTCCCCACTCTCCTGAGTTTTATTTTGTTACTAAAGCAACAAGATTGGAGTCAGAAAAAAAAATGGGAGTTTTATTAAAGCCTGTTACACATGCCCTTAAAAATATGCAAATGTTAACTATATTTTAAAATACAAAGTACTTTATAGATTATAAAACTTACTGCTTTAAATCACTGAAATCATCTAGTGAAATCAATGCGTCTTTCATTTGGACCGTTTCAAACATGCCGCTTACCATTACAGTAGCCCTTCCTTTCAATTTTCACACTCAGTGACACAGGGCCGGACGTGAAGAGCCAGCAGCCGACCATTTTCTCCCGCGTTTTCAGCATAGGAGTCTTGAAAGTTGCAAACAAAAGGACTTTAGTTAAACCACTCAAGAGAACATATAGTCCTTTAGAGAATAATTATAAAGAAATATCAATCTTTCTTATTCTCATGTGACACCAAGTGCTGAAACCTATTTCCCTCTTAGGAAAATGGTAGTGAGTTAGTTCTGAGATTCTAACTTGTGTGACATCATCCTGTTTTACCCTGAGGTTATTGTGTTTCTAGGAAATGACACAACATCCTTTAGAAAAAGCAATCAAGGGTCATATTCATACTTTAAGTATTCTAGAACTATCACTGTGTGTGTGGTAGGTATAGCATAGCACACACACAAGTGTGTGTGTGTGGGGAGTGCACCCCCATGCCAGGGCACGCACAAGGCAAGGGAAAATGTCCAGAACTTGCCCCTATCACTCTCCATTTTTCTTTTTTGTTTGAGACATGGTCTCTCAGTGAATCTGAAACTCACATTTTAATCTAGGCTGGTTGCCTGCCAGTGAGTCCCTGGGATGGACCGGCCTCTTTCCCCATCTCCTGAGGCTGTAGTCATGTGTGGCCACTCCCAGCCTGTGCATGGGTGTTGGCAATTGGAACTCAGGCTTTCTTGCCTTCACAGCGACACTCTTCCCCCCTGAGCCATCTTACTAGTATGACAGAATTATGTTTTAAGACAATGTAAAGATCGGGAGAAAGAAGCAACGAAATAAAAATCAACAATCAGAATGTTACACTGCTTGGCATATACCACACAGGATAAGTAAACAGTCTTTTTGTTTACTTCAGAACACGTATCAGACAGAACTTTCAAATGTTCTTAGACTAGTCTGGGGGCTTTAACGGTGTATCCACATATCCTGTGTCAGCAGACCTGAAAATGTGATGAGACACCTTATACCCCGCTACAGGGTTCTAGTCTTCAAAGTAAGAAAAACACTCAGCTGAGGCTTAAATGCTCTGTTTACAAGGCATGAAAACAAAAGCATCCTGTAAAATACTGTTGCTGGTCATTTTTTTCATCTCCTTTAGAAATTAATAGTAAATGGGTCAAGGGTCTGTTTTTGACAAAAAACAAACCTCAACTTCCCACATGACCATGGCAATTTTAGAAATAGTTTTAAAATTCTACACAAATTTATACACACACACACACACACACACACACACACACACACACACACACATATACACATACACACTACTAATGCACTTTTCCAAATGGAACTTAAGGAACTGTTCAAGAGGCCTGCCCCAGGGCAGTGCGGTTCAAGCATGGTGTGTCAGTCATCTGTTATCTCAAGGGGGAACATTTATTCTACTTCCTGTGAGAATAAGAACTAAAAAACTTTTAGCTGCTGGCTTTTCCCCTGTCTTTAAAAATATTAGCTAGAAAAAGAAGCATCCAATACTAAAAACACATCTTTGCCACATCAGTGTCAAGATGGGAAGTTTAGATTATCTCTGTATTATCTATGAAGTAAAAAATAACACCATTCATTCATATTTAAATGAAGACCCATTTGGTCCTATCAGCTTTCATGAAAATCGAAGGTATAATTTTATATTATTTTGATAATATGGGTGCAGATAAAAGAATGTAGCTCATTAGCTCCCATCTTGCCTATTCTGTTGTTCCTTATAGCCTGATCCTTCTTCCCAGCCTACAGTATTTCTGATGATTATTAGAAGTTCAATGCCTTAATGTGGCCAAATCTGTCATAAGGAAATGATAAGTGAAAGGCTCGTGGTGGTGGCAGCTGCACACACTTACTTAATGCTAGAAAATGACATGCAAAATGGAAGGATACATAGCATAATGGCCTGGGCTTCAATAACAGGCTGAGTGTGATTAATACTCTTTCGTAATTACCGTTCCTCAACCTGCTATTATTGGCGAATTTAGAATACCACAGCCCTGCGAATGTGGCCGGGCTGGTAAAAGTAACCCTTCTCTGCTGTGCATTATTGTTATTAAGGCTTATTAATGCATTTCAAGCCTGTGTAACTTTTTGGCAAGAGCAGCCCTGAACAGCAGGGACATAATCAATAGTATTACCACACACAATTTGTAATTTGCCCAACCTAGAATCATATCTTTATAGTGAACGCCTATGGGTTACATTGTGTTTTCGGAACCAGCAGACAGCGACAGTGTAGCTCACCATTACCCTGACAAAATACAGACATCACCACTGAAAGGAAGGAGGGACAGAGCAAGGAAGAGCTTACCAATAAGGGTGGAGTGTTGACATCCACGTGACTGACAACCTGGAGCTCTCTTCTTATACTCTGGTCTGGTACTTGGGGTCGTTCCAAAACAGCCCTCACACAATACTGAATACTGCCATACTTCCCAGTAAACGACGTTGCCAACGGTCTGAAAGAAACCAAAGATATTGATTTATGAGCTTATTTTCAGCCAGACAGAGTCAGGAAAAGCATGCTTGAAACTGTGGATTAAGGTTGAAAAAAACAAGAGTCAGCATGGGAGTAGAGGGAGGGTCCCACAGGGTTAGCGAGTGCATTTAGTGTTGGGACACTGGGTGCTCAAATACAGGACACAAGGCAAGGGGAGGAAACAGGAAACTGAAAGCTTCACTCACTCAGATGGAAGTTGAAAGCGAAAGGGAAACTCGTGTTTTCCAGGTTGCAACAAAGTGAGGCCTTCACCTGAAAGAGACCACATTGGACTTTAACGAAGATCAGTTTTAAATCAGGAGTTTTCACAATCTAAGCCATGTATTTTTTTTTAAAGGTGGTTTTTCTGGCAGTACACTCCACAAGTTCGTTAAACAGATGGAGAGAACTAAATTTGAATTTGTCTTTTACCAAGAAACACACACACACACACACACACACACACACACACACACACCACAAAATGATCAGTTATACAATTACCATAAAGTGCTACCTAGGGCCAAGAGTTCCAACATACATATACAGTATATGTAAATAAACACACATGTAGTGCATATTCATATATATGTGTGTACACATAACACACACACACACACACACACACACACACACCTATGCACACACCTAGAGGTTACTCTATGCTAACATGAGACATCAATATTTAACTGACAATATTTAATTGACAAGTTACATTTCTTTGTCTGTACTAAAATAATCATACTATGTATTCTTTAGACTGAGATAGAAAACCTGGGATAGCATTAGTAACAGTTACACAGAAGACAGCCAAAGCAGCAAGAGGCAGCTCTTCACCCTTTAGCTCTACTGGGATTAACAGGGTTTCTCAGTGGTGAAAGCAGGATTTTCCAAGCATGGCGTGGCCCCATCCCGTTCTTGTTAACATCATTCAACTTCACGCACAGGCTTGTTATGAGCAAATGCCAAAGTACAGGGATGGATGGAGACTAGAGGGACCACCAGCACCTGTGATGAATGTCCATAGTGTTTTACATGGATCCAAAGTGGATCCTGTGGCTTCCACTCTGGTCAATGGCTCCCTACGGCACGTGACCGATTTTCCCTTTGATCTCAGACTTGAGGCTACATTGTGGGTGAAGGAAGTAAGATGAAAAAGGATGGTAGACAACTTGGTGTGGAATTTGGTTTGTTACCTGACTTGATATTTCTGCTTCATGTGGTCAAAACCATTAATGAGGTGGGTTTCTTTGGTTTACTTAATTACCTGTATTACTCGGTATTTCAATCCTGCACTTTTAGAAAATAAAAATACATTCCTGGTCCAATGAGTGCTCTAAATCTATCTCTGGTTTTCAGTATGTACTACATTAAGGGGAAAGAAGGAACATGGATCCATTTCACATAGAAAGACATCACAGGTAGGTGACTTGAAAGTAATGGAACAGAGATAAGTCAGGACACAGGGTCCGATGAAGTAGTGTGACACAGTGTGAGTCCAAGAGGTTCCCAACACGCAGGAGTGGTCACACAAGCGTCAGGAGGGTCCCAGAAGAGCAATAGGACTGGAATCAAGGGACACTTCTGTACCCCATCTTCTCCAAGAGGCTCAGGGGAACAGAGCTGAGATGGGTCTGATTTGTGACCACTAGGTTATACATGGCAAAGTACATGCACTTGTTTAGAAATGTGGATTGTATGTGAATCCAACGTTTACTGGACTTAGGCTCAGGTGATAGAAGGACCGGTCCCTTCAGTCCTCAGAAGACCAGCTGGGGGAAAGGAGATGAGAGATTTGTACTCAAGAAGACTAGAGAGGGCTAAAATCCCACGACTTCTCACACGAACAGCGCTGGGCCTGGAGTCTGAGGACCCCAGCACAGATGAGTGCGGAGGGTTCAAATAAAGGGAACATCACGAGGAGGCAGGACAGGTATGTGGAGAAGAGAGTTGCCCAGCACATCACAAAGTGACATGCGAGATGAATGGGCTCCTCAGGAAACAGGTCCACACAGGAATGACAGAACTCCACGGGAGAAAATCAACTTGAGGAAGTGGATAATCACCGGAGGATCTAGAAAAACGTGCTTCCTTCTCTTTTCAATCCTTATGTTTAGTTAAAAGCATTCACAAGATGTCCACTGCGGCCATTTCTGCTTCTGTTTTCTGGCTCCTTGCTTCCACCTTGTCCTCTGAGGACTCAGTGCCATAGGGAGCAGCTGCATTCACTGGAGGGCTTCTCGTCAGAGCTCCTAATGGAAGTGTTTCAGAAGCCCTGGGGTCTAGAGATGTTGCAGCGGGCAAGTGAGGGCCCGGTATGTGGTCACACTCTGGTGGGTGCCTGTGAACTGAAGCCAGCTCTCCGCTTCGGTCCCTGGGTCTTTCTCACAATCGGGTCTTAAAGACACGAAGCAGTTCAGCCATGCTGACAGTAAGTAGTTCAGTAAGAATATTAATTTTAGAGAATATTCTGGAAAGAGTTTTAAAAATAGATCTCAATATTACATTCCCTAGGAGTCAACGTTTAGAAAAAAAAAATCTCCTCGGGTCATTGAAGGATAGCTTGTTTCTGGAGCTAATGGCTCTGAGAACCTATGTGTGAAGGTGCTACGTTCTTCCAAAGGGGAGGTATGTGGGGTGATGGTTTCCCCCCTTAACTAAAAGAGACACTGACTTTAAGTAAACTATAACCATTGCTAATATAGTCTAAGAAAACTGGAAACTGTCTAGAGTTAGAAATCCCATTTCCTTAGAACAAAGCTACACGATCTTACTTGTGATCCAAAAACCTACCTATTACCCCAGATTTTACCAAAGCAATGCTCATTTCTCACCCTAGGTTCAATGCTTCCAATTTTGTCTCCATTTCCTCAGTAGTTATGGGCTCTGAGTCCGAATCTTGGACAAAAACCTGTTTACCTGTCTCTTCCATGGCCTTCCCTCCAGTCAGCCATCTTTAACATTCATGTAGGCCATTAGTACCCGGAGAAAAAGACTCCTGGAATCCACAAGGAGGAAAGGACATGGAGGAAGGTAAGAGCTGCCACCTGCCACACCCCTTTATCCAAAAGGCAGCTCCTGTTAGTGGTACACATTTGAGGACTTAACTGTGGACATTGCACTTCTCCACGGGCGGCTAAGATAGAGTTAAGTTTTAAGCTCGCATTTGATAGGTCCAAGCTGATGAGGCACAGGTAAAGGCTTAGAGTAGTTTCCACTGTCAGAAGCCTGACTCACTGTTAATAGCATTTTCAAGATGAACAACAACAGCTGATGTCCCAAGCATTAGCCCAACATACATATGCATGGGCACTTATGGAAAACTCTGAGTGAACAGGAAGGTGTAATTCAGAAATCCCCAGATGGCACTGTCTCCAAAGTCCTTTCTGAAAGGGGAGAGAGGCAAGAGGAAGAGGAGGTACAGAAAGGGACAGCTCTTAGACACAGGTTCCCCAGAAAGGGAATGCGTCCCTTGAACTACCCAAGTACCACTTCCCTCTCCCCAAGATCGAGTTTTCTGCAAATCATCCTGAACGGAGGCGTGGAGGCCCATCAAACTCTGGGCACCACATAAAGGAACCTCACAGGTTCTGGTTCCACTGTCTATTGCCTCCAGGTCAGAAAGGACCCTAGAACCCAGACAGTCTAATCGCTGGTTCCCACGGCAACGACTCACTCCCCTCCAGGTCACTAGAAGATCCTAGGAGGCCAGGTGCAAAGGCACACCACCCCAAGGGTCTGGACTCTTCCTAGAAGCCAGGTAGGGGCACAGGCTTGGCCTCCTGCCCTCCATCCGTGACAGTACAGATGATTCCCCCTTCCAGAAGCTTCCCTCAACACCACCCACCACCCAGAGGCGCGCCCCCTCCTGCCCCCTCCCTTGGAGATGCTCATGCTCACCAGCTGGGGCCTCGAGTAGGCTCAAGCGCAGGTTCAAGTATTCCACCTCCGAGGAGGCTGCTGGCGCAGTGCCACCGATGCAGACCCGGGCCCCCGCGCTCGGGCCCCAGGCAGAGGTGGCACGGCCCTGGGCCTCCAGGCGCAGCCCGCGCAGGGCCACCGGCTCTGCAGCCTCCAGCAGCACGTGCCCAGCCACTGTCTCCCCGCTGGAGTAGCAGCCCTTGCTCTCGTCTTCGAACACCAGCCCCAGGCTCTTGACGCGGCCCCGGGGACCATCGGCTCCCGCATCGCCGCCCATCCCGCCAGGAGATGCGGCTCTGCCAGCGAGGTCGGCAGCGGCCCCGGGTTGGGGTAGCCGGCTCCGCGACGCTGCTGTCACGGGCGCCGGCCGCAAGCCCAGGGCCACCACGGCCGCGGAGCCCAGCCGGGTGAAACACCCGCACCGGGGCCCTGTCTCTTTAACACACCCCACCGGGACTGGAAAGGGGCCGGCCCCGCCCGCCCACGGCGCGCGCCCATAGGCCCGCTGCGAGACATGCTACTTTCCCATTGGTTGCGCATGACCACTGAGTCATTTCATTGGCGGCCCCTCGCCGGGCTGAGCAGGACGGTGGTGCGTGATCAGGGCAGCTCCACCAATCGGGGGACAGCAGAGTGCACGTGCACAGACAGTTTATTGGCGGGGGCAAGGCACAGTCCTGGGCCACGGACCAATAGTGAGGCAGTGCGCCCATGTGGACAGAGGATGGGAAACAATCTCTGTCAGGGAGGGGGCGGAACCCGGCTGCCCGGCGCGCTGGTGTCGGCCGTTGCTATGGTTACAGTGGGGGACAGGCTTTCCAGCCAAGAGAGGCTGGAGTACAAGTCTCTGAGTTCATACTAGAATGTGAACTTGTGGCTCAGCCCGCACTCTGTTTAAGATGACTTTTGCAACACGCCCAGTGAAAGGTTTCCTGGAAAATGGAGCGCAGCCGTCTTGCCTTAGGAACTTTAAAGCAGAGATTAGAATCTGCTAGCTTCCATGATTCTGAGCCTGACCTCTATGGGTCTCGGAATTCCTGGACTAGGTGAGAGCAGACGTCTAGGAAGAACGCTGTAGTTCTAAAAGCCTTTGCCCTGAGGAGTTCTGCTCCCAGCCGCTGAAGTCCCTTCAGACTCAGCCTCTGATTCTTCCCACTTTAAATAAGGTCGTGGTTTTAAAACAGCACCTGCCACTCACTGGTGCTGATGTAAACAGCAGGACTTCATTTCTGACTGAATAATACTCCGTTTGATCTAATGATCACCTTATATACACGGCAAAATGTACAAATACACTTTATATACACTGTAAAATGTACAAATATTATGTCTGGAAAGAGATATACACCTGACACACAAGTGCCCCACCCAAGAGGATTTTGTCACCTCAGGATTATAGTCCTCGAACATGCCCAGCTGCCTCCCTGACATGTTCCTCAAGCATTACAGCTCTTCTTGCTGGTTTCTTCAGATCTCGCCGTTCTCGATTTCCTTTGCTATCAAGCATATTTCGGTAGCTGTAATTATTTGGCCATCATTTTGTAATCTTTTATATTCTCTCCTTGTCAAAATTTTAAATTTGTAAACTGTGATAAAGGATTGATAATAGAAAATTAAAACTGAAGGATTTTTTTTCCAAGTGTATTTTTCAAAGACCTTAAAGGTGTCCTACTATCCTCTTTTGAGGTTAGATTATCAACACGGAACTTTTTAATTATATTTATTTATTCATATAATATTTTTATTAATTCTTGGAGAAGTCCAGACATGTGTGCAGTGTATT
The DNA here is from genome assembly GCF_004664715.2 of Peromyscus leucopus. NCBI lineage: Eukaryota > Metazoa > Chordata > Mammalia > Rodentia > Cricetidae > Peromyscus > Peromyscus leucopus. Next base: position 144,430,858 of record NC_051063.1, on the reverse strand, counting down.
TTGCTCATATTCTACCCCATTCCTCTCCTAACTCCTTCCAAATCCATACCCACCTTCACGTTCTTTCTAATTTCATGTCTTCTTTTCAGATTTTTTTAGTTTAATTTAAAATTTTATTTGCTGTTATGCATCTCATAGAGTTCAGTCTGTGCTGCTCATATGCACTCGCCAGGCCATCCTCTGGAACATGACTGACTACCAGCAGCCACACCATTAGAAGACTGTGACTTTAATAAGGTTTTAGAGAGTTCAAAGATCTCTCTCTCCCTCCCTCCCTCCCTCCCTCCCTCCCTCCTCCCTCCCTCCCTCCCTCCCTCCCTCTCTCTTTTGGTTTTTCAAGACAAGGTTTCTCTGTGTGTAGCCCTGGATGTCCTGGAACTCGCTCACTAGACCAGGCTGGCCTTGAACTCACAGAGATCCACTTGCCTTTACCTCCGGAGTTCTGGGATTAAAGGCGTGCGTCACCACTGCCTGACAGAGCTCAAAGATTTATCTCTTCTCAAAGAAAGTGGAAAGGGCGGCAAATCCATCTCTGTTTAGCATCCTGAAATACCCTTGGGTTTCTGATAACCATGTTTATAATGATCCTGGCTTACTTTTCTTCAGCTTAAACATGCGTTTGTATGGTATTTACCACTTCAACTAGGGACAAAGACTTTGTTCTCATACGCTGTTTTTTAACCTTTGGTATCTAACACAGGAACATGCCATATGTGTTCAATAAATGTGTGTTGACACACTGAATAGTGACTCACAATCCATGTAGTGTCACTGGTTCTGCAATAGAGGGATAGGATTGCACCTCTTACTGGGCTTACACAGGCTGCAGGAAGATGTTCTCTTCAAAACTAAGGGTCTAAGGCATGGGTGAAAGACCAAGGGAAGTCTCAGAGTGATACAAGACAGAATTGCAGACAGGGCATCCTGTGCTCCAGAGACCAGGCTCCCTCTGTCAGTTTGCTTCTTTGTTTTGTCTAGCTTTGGCCATCCCATCAAAGATCTTTTGTAAAGGAGGCAAGCCCTCTCTCACTAAGTTACATCTCCAAACTTTAGGTTTTAGGGGCATGGTTTCACTAGGTAGATCTGAACAGTCGAGAAGTCCAGATCTTCCTGTCTCTGTCTCCTGTAGCTAGAGTTTTCCTGCCTGGCCCACAGTCAGGACAAATCTCTCTCACCCACCAGTCCCACAGTCGCTCAGACCCAACCAAGTAAACACAGAGACTTATATTGCTTACATACTGTATGGCCGTGGCAGGCTTCTTGCTATCTAGTTCTTATATCTTTTTTTTTGGGGAGGGGGGGGAGTTTCAAGACAGAGTTTCTCTGTGTAGCTTTGTGCCTTTTCTGGAACTCGCTTTGGAGACCAGGCTGGCCTCAAACTCACAGAGATCCACCTGCCTCTGCCTCCCGAGTGCTGGGATTAAAGGCGTGCACCACCAACGCCCGGCTAGTTCTTATATCTTAAATTAACCCATTTCTATTAGTCTATAAGTTGCCAAATGGCTTGTGGCTTACCAGTATCTGAACATCTGCTTGTCATGGCGGCGGCTCACAGCGTCTCTCTGCCTCAGTCTTCCTGTTCCCAGAATTCTCTTGTCTGCTTGTCCTGCCTGTATTTCCTGCCTGGCTACTGGCCAATCAGTGTTTTATTTATTAACCAATCAGAGCAACACATTTAACATACAGAACATCCCACAGCAGTCTCCTAAGTGCTGGCATTTATAAGCACGAACCCTTGTGCCAGTAATGATTTTAGACTATAGGCAGCAGAATGTGTGAGCAACAGTAGCTTAACAAATACATTTCTTGGGCTGGTGAGATGACTCAGCAGATAAAAGCACTTGCCACAAAGTGGGGCAATCTGAATTTGATCTACGGGACCTACGGGTTAGAGGAGAGAACTAGACCTACAAATTGTCCTCTGAATTCCACATATGTGCCTTGGCATACACACACTCACACACAAATAAATGTGTGTGTGAGTGTGTGTGTGTGTGTGTGTATTTTGCAGGTGATTACAGTTAAAAGATTGCATGAATCTCAGAAAAGACTTTGGACTTTAGATTTTTAAATAAGTTTGAGACTGTTATGGACCATGGTGAATTCTGAAGTTGGACTGAATGCATTTTTGCATTATAATGTGGCTATAAGCCTTTGGGGATCAGGGAGTGGAATGTGGTGGTTGGAAAGAAGAGGTGTGGCCTTGTTGGAGTAGGTGTGGCCTTGTTGGAGGAAATGTGTCACTATAGGGATGGGCTTTGAAGTTTCTTATGCTCAAGTTACTCCCAGTGCCAGACCATTTCCTGTTACCTGCAAGATGTAGGCCTCTCAGCTACTTCTCCAGCACCATGCCTGCATGCTGCCATGCCCCACCATGATGATAATGGACTAAACCTCTGAACTGTAAGCCACACCAGTTAAATATTTACCTTTTTAAGAATTGTCATGGTCGTGGTGTCTCTTCACAGTAATACAAACCCTAAGTTATATGTGTGTATGTGTGTGTATAACTTTATATCAAGTTCAGGGTAATGTACACACACACACACACACACACACACACACACACACACTCATCTATAAAACCTCACAGACCTTACATCAAATTCAGTGTAATAAATACTTTTAAATTGGGATCATAAGATGTTTTTGCACTTGTGTGCATGTGCTCATGTGAGTGCATATGTGTGTCACTGATATTTTTTTTGAGAAGTGTCTATCCTAATCATTTGTCCTTTTATTGACTGGGTTATATTTTTTGGCTCTGCTGTTTCAGTACTTTATATATTCTGGATATTAATCCCCGGCCAGCAGAATAACTAGCCAAGGCCACTGTATAGGCTGTCTATTTGCTTGAGTAATTGTGCCTTGTGCAGAAGCTTTTTAACAGCATGTGATTCTCACTGTCATTGTCTGAGTTGTCAGAATTCTATTCAGAAAGATGTTGCTTATCTCTGTGTCTTGAAGAGTTTCCCATACAGTTTCTTCTAGTAGCATCCAAGTTTCAGGTTTATATTAAGATCTTTGATCGGTTTTGTGTTAAAAGTCTTTTCATCTTCTTGTGTCCTTTTCAGATTCCTTCTTTAATAATTTAATCTTTTCCTGAGGTCTCTGTCTTCCTTGGTTGCTTTTGCCCTCTGTATTTTATTGTCTTTTGAAAGCTACCGTGGGTGTTTCCCTGATTTCTCTCTCTCGGCATGTTCATTATTGGGACACAGGAAGTACTTTTTTTTTTTGTATGCAGATTTTTTCTCATGTGAATTTTCTGAAAACATTTATCAGATCTAAGTGTTTCCTGCTTGTCATCAGAGGTCTGTTAAAGGCAGGTTCCTATCACCTGAAAACAGAGCTTTGACTCATTCTTTTCCAAGTTTTATCCCTTTCTTTCTTCCTCATGCGTTATTGCTGTGACCCGCCCCTGCACTAGGGAGAGATGACCCGACCGACCCCTCATCACAGGCATGTGAAAGGTGGCATGGGCATTGGAGAACTGGCTCTGCCCTAGCCTGAGGTGGGCAGTCCCAGTGGATCAGACTGACCAGCTCAGCTACCACCCAGACCCACAACCTTGGTCTTGAGTTGGCCCACTAACACCTACCCCATCTATGACCTACTGGAGCTCCTGAAGGGACTGTCCCTGCTGAACAATAGCTGCAGGATCTCCCTTACTCAGGGAACAGCAGGATAGCCGAGAGGAGTTTCCCTGAGGGTCCAGTATTGATGTTATGTCAGAGGCCACAGACCTTGACCAATGACTCACTGCAATGAACATTTGCGGGCGGGGCTGATGGGACAAAAGGGTATACTGTGTAATACACCGCAGCTCCCAATGCCACCAGGACAAATGAAGAGGTGGTTAAGGGGAGGGAAAGACGGAGGTATGAGGTTAGTTTTTTGTTTTTAATTAATTTGGGGGGGCTTTCTTTTGTGGAGGGACACTTCAGGGTTGAGGGGCAGATATGGACGGATTGGGAGGTGAGCGGGATTAGGATGCATGTTATGAAATTCCCAAGGAGTTAATAAAGAATTATTATTTTATTATTATTATTATTATTATTATTATTATTATTATTATTATTTTATTGTTTTTCGAGACAGGGTTTCTCTGTGTAGCAGCCCTGGCTGTCTTGGAACTTACTATGTAGACCAGGCTGGCCTCAAAGTCACAGAGATCCACCTGTCTCTGACCCTCCCCCCAGTGCTGGGATTAAAGGTGTGCCTCACTATCAGTCAGCCAATTATTTAAAAAAAAAAAAAAAAAAGACTTTAAGCTCTGTATCAATGCAAGTGTAGAAAGTAGACATACTTGTCTCTCTCATTGTCTTAGAGGAAATTCTTTGAGTTCTCTTCATTTAGTACAATGTTGGTTCTTGGTTTTCCATGTATAGCATTCATATGAAGCCAAAGGTCACTGTTGGGTATCTCCTCGGTTCCTCAATATATTATGTTGTGAGGCAGGGAGGGCCTTTCATTGAAACTGGAGCTTACCAGCTCAACAAGACTAGCTGGCCAGCAAGCTCCAGGAATCCCTTTGTCTCAACTCCCTGGATTTTTTGTATATATTTTTAGTTGATTTTTTGTATATCTATATATTATATATAATCTATAACACACATATAGGATATATATATGTTGAATTTTTGTGTATAATTTTTAGTTTCTCTTGGTGTTGATTTTAATTTTATTCCATTATGATGTATTAAGATGCAAGAAACTATTTCAATTATATTTTATTTTATTAAGAAAGAGGATAGTTAAACAAAATGTGGTAATGGATCCTCATTTCTTCCCTTCATCTGGGAATGTTTTTATTTGCTACTGTTGTTGATGAATGTTTTAACTGGAGATAGAATTGTGGGTTGGCAGGTCCCCAACACTGTATGGATGCCTCCTAGTGTTTTCTGAGGACCTTGATTTCTAGTAAGAAATCAGCACCCTTTAACTGGTTTCCCTACTAATTAGATAATGGATTATTTTTTTCTACTTTTCAGTTTTTTCCCTTGTTATTAGTTTTTATCAAATTTGATTTTAATGTCACTTGTTATTTTAATTTATAGTTTGGAATTTACTTTTATTCTTTCTTTTTTTGCTTTTCTGAGACAGGGTTTCTCTGTGTAGTTTTTGTTGCCTATCCTGGAACTCACTCTGTAGACCAGGCTGACCTCGAACTCACAGAGATTCACCTGCTTCTGCCTCCCAAGTGCTGGGATTAAAGGCATGCACTACCACCACCTGGCTACTTTTATTCTTAGTGATGGATGTTTATGTCTTATTTTTATCTTCTGCAATTTTACATTTAATTATTTTTAATGCTTTATAATTTTCCTTCCTCTTTTTGGTGTTTAATACTAGAAGGTTATTACACTTTGATAGTTTCAAATAATTTCTGTGTCAGAGATATTTGAAGGTAGATTTATAATTGCTTTTTCTGGTGATATTGAATACTATGATACTCAGGGTCCTGTTAAATCTCCCAGAGAATGTCAGTGCTTTCGCTTTCACACACACAGAGTGCAGACATATTCAGACTGTAGATTCTGTTTCACCTTATGTAGTCAGGGACCACGTCAACTCAGCTCTCAACTCTTCTGAATTCCTCCTGTGGGTCTGTCCACACAGCAGCTCAGAGTGAGTCTGGGATTTTCGCTGGGTCAGATACAGGTCACACACAGGATTTGGAGTTCCCCTTCTTCATTTTTTCCCTCTGAATGTTTCTGTGTCTGTTTTGGTTTCAGTTCTGTCGTTGTGGTAAAATACCCAGACACAAAGTAACGCAATGGAGAAAGGGTATATTTGAGTTCACAATTTCAAATTACAATGTTGTATTGTGGGACCCTCAAGGCAGCAGGAACTCGAACAGCTAGTCACATCATCCCGACCATTAAGAGCGGAGAGAGATGACTGCATCTGTGCTTGGTGTTCAGGTAACTTCCTCTACTCATACACAGTTCATGGCCCAGCTCATAAAACGGTGTTGCTCACATTCAAGGTGAATCTTCCTATCTCAATTAACCCAATTAATAAAAACTCTTCTTTCCAGGGATGCCCATAGGCCAAGCTGATCTCATTTCTGTCTTAGACACTGTTGTTGCATTTCTGTGAAGAGACATAATGACCAAGATGATTTTTACAAACCTGTCATTGAATTGGGGGCTTACTTAGAGTTTTCTCACCACCACATTCCACCCTCTGGCCTCTGTAGGCTTGTAGCCATATAATAATGCAAAAGGCATTTAGTCTCAATTCAAAAGTCCTCATAGTCTTTCATAGTCTCAGGCCTGCTTCAAAATCCAAAGTCCAAGTCTCTTAGGAGACTCAAGGAAATCTCCTAACTGTAATTTCAGGTGAAAGCAAAAACAAAAAGGAAATGACATGCTTCCAACGTATAATGGCACAGAATATACATTACCATTCCAGAGGGGAGGAAAAGAGGCACAATGAACAAATACTAGACCAAAGCAAGACTGAAAGCCATCAGGGCAAACTCCAGATTCTGCATCTCCAAGTCTCATGTTAAAGCTTCACCCCTACTGACCAGTGTTCCTGACACTGGAAGGTATGCCGCAGGCTTCTGGAGGAGAAAGGCAGTTGTCACCATCTCCCAGCTAGAAACCTTGCAGCTTATAAGAGAGACCCGGCTGCAAGAGATACTGACGGAATAGTGGCACAAATGATATGGGCGTAACCGATCACTTTCTAATTGGATTCAAGGACCACTTCATGAAATGGATCCTTCCCGGACACTACTAAAATGGCGAAGAACCTGAGATCACGTAGGTCATGAGCCTAGGGGGAAACCCAGTTCTGCTAAAGGAGCACAGCAATGAGATGACACCGAATGACATTCTGCTATTGCGCAGGCCAGTGATTCACTCAACTCTCATCAGAGATGCTTTTTTTTAGTCGATAGGAACTGACAGAGACCTGAAACCGGACAATGTGAAGAGAGTGAGACTTTGGAGTACTAGTCCTAAATGGAATGTCTTCATCAAAGTCTTCTCCTCAGAGTTCAAGGAACTATGTGGAAGAGGAAGTAAAGGGATTTTAAGAGCCAGTGGCAATGGATAAACACAAGGAAATAATGTCTTCCTGACACAAGGCTTATGCACACGAGAATGCACAGAGGCCATGCCAGCATGCACAGGGCCTACACAGGTTCGAGCCAGACATGGTCCCATCCCTGAGAGGGGGGTGTAGACATAAGCTCCCATCCCTAATTAAGAAGCAATCTATAATTGATACCTGCAGACAAAAGAAAAATCAGTTTTCTCCAATGGAATCTCACTGGGTATGTTAATTACACCTTAGGGCAGGCCCCATGCCCAAGACTAGCTGTCTAACAAAATAAACTAGATATTTTTGTAGATTTTGTCTCATTTTGCTGTATTTGATAATTTTTTTGTCTTATTGGTCTTTTGCTTGCTTATTTTGATTTTTGTTTTATGGTGTTTTTCTTTGTACGTTTCTTGTTTTTTTGTTTTTGCTTTTGTCTATGTGTGAGAGAAAATTATATGAGTAAGGAGGTAGGAATTATCTGGGATGAACTGGGGGGGGCATGATCAAAATAGAGTGTGTGAATTATTTTTCTCAGAAAAAGTTGAAAAGACAAAACCCCAAAACAAACAAGCATGCCTTCTAGATACATTTCCCCCCAGACACCAGTTTCCCTGTTTATCAGGATGAAATAAGATTTCTCTCTGAGGTTTTTTTCTGCACATGAGCTTTGAGACTCCCATGATGGGAACATCTTTGGATACAAGTTAAGAGATGAAAGAAAAAAATCCTCCACAGAAATCACTCATGTAAATATCTGATCTTTAGATCTTTTTCTCTTGGTGCTCCAAGCCATATAGTATTACTGCCAGTACTCAGATAATTGTTCCTTTGTTATGTAAGAATCTCGTGCACGTATACAATGTGTTTTGACCAAATTCACCTCTTAATTTCTTCCCTTTTAGCTTCTTCCTTATCCTCTCCACCACTCTCCCCACTCAACTTCATCTATTCTTTCATTTTAAAACCATTGAGACCAGTTAGTGTTGCTAATGTGTGTATGAGTGTAGGACCATCTGCTGGAGCGTGGGTCGTCTTTCAGGGGCCACATCCCTGAAGGAAAAAATGTCTCTTCTGCTCAGCAGCCATCAACTTCCAACAGTTCCTAAACTATATCACTTTTTGTGGTTTTTTTCCTTCGCCCATGATGTAATTTTATCTAGCTCGATCTTGTGCAAGCCTTGTGCATTCAGCCACAGACACAGTAAGTTCATGTGCGCCACAGCCTAGTGATGTGCAGGAAACACTGTTTTGGGTACCTCTGGCCGTGGCCATCTCTCCACCACTCTTCCACAATGATCTCTAAGCACTGGGAAGAAGGGATTAGATATAGATGTCCCATTCAGGATTGAGTACTCCACACTCTCATACACTCTGCACATTCACCAGTTGTGGTTTCTATATTAATTGCCATCTACTGTTAAAAAAAAACAAAAACAAAAGAAGATATTCTGATTGTACGGAAAGATACAATAATCTGTGGGTATAAAGATATGCACTTATGGGGCTTTAAAATATGTGTTCATTTAGCAGGATACTCTAGGGCCTATGACCTAGCCAGCTTTGAATTCTTGGTCCAGTTATCATTGCCAGGTATGAGCTTTGTCTTGTGGAGTGTTCCTTAAATCCAATCATAAAGTGGTTGCTTATTCTCATTTTGTTTATGCCATTCTTCCACCAGTGGGCTTGTCTTGCTAGGCTGGTCCTTGTAGCACAGAGGACTCACCGTTTGGAAAGACTGTTGAATACTTTTTACCATGGTAATGTGCACAGCACTGTAAAAGCTGGCCAGTAGGGATGAAACTTCTAGGCCAGCACCAGCTTGGTTTCTACATGTCCATTGACTCAAGTATTTGGATTTTTAGCCATCGGGTCTAACCATCGGTAACCAAGCAGAATGGCAATATCCTGTAATGTTTTGGGTACTCCATGGGAACTCACTCATGAAAAGTGTTACCCTGGGCCTGGGCCTGGGTGTTGTATTTAATAGCCTACATTGTCTGAGAGATGCATTGTCCCTCACTCCCTATCATAGGGTAATTCCATTTGAACTGCTTTTGTATATGTATGTGCATGTATCTGTGTCTGTGTGTGTGGGGAAGTTTCTGTAGCAGTAGGTTTTTATACTTCATTTTCAGATATTTTTAGTTTTATTATCCCTCCACATACTCTTCTACTCTGCCCTTCAGTTACCCACACAACTTAACTGTCTCCTCCCCCCTCTCTATCTGCTCTCCTCCTTCACACCACCTGCTTTCTATCAGTTGTAGTGTCTTGGAGAAATATGCTGAAATGTTTTGACTCCATACTACTTGTACCAGAAGTCTCAACTTATCTTTGCTGATCCTTCAGGTCTTGCACAGGTAACTAAATTCCTGCATAAGTATCAGTACTTACTATTTTTAGACAGTGAAAATATTCATCTTGATCAACTTGTGTGTGTCTGTGGCTCTTTCTTATGGGATTCTCTCTACATACTTGCTAATGTTTAAAAATTACAGATGACGTGAATTTTTGTTTTGTAATTTCACATTTGGGAATAAGATGCATCTTATCTAAGTAATTATCTTTAGAACAAGAATTAACCTTTATGACATACCCGTTGTACCACAGACAAGATGTTCCGTATGTACCATCCCAGTGGCACCCACAGAAACTCTGTGAAGGGGCATATTGGCAACAAAATTCAAAATTGTCTATAAAAGCTCAACATGATGGAACATATGTCTTTCTTTCACAACCAAGAAGTGTTGGGGCAAAGACAAAGACTCCAAAATATGATGCCCTCTTTTCTCTCTGCTTTATTCGAGATTAAAGGAGAAAGAAGAAGGAAGGAGAGAACGAAAGAAGGAAGATGGGGCCCGGAAAAGCGGCTTGGTGGTTCAGAGCCCTGGCTATTCTGTCAGAAGACCCACATCTGATTCCCAGCACCCACAAGCTGGCTCACAGTGGGATCTGTAACTCCAGTCCAAGAAGAGCCAATGCCCTCCTTATGACTTCTTCTGGCACTGCACACACATGGTGTCCAGATGCTTATGCGGACAAAACACTCATAGACATAAAATAAAAACAGAGACACCTTTTAAAAGAATGAGGAAGATTAATTTAATTTCATAAGTGGAATGAGGTGATGCTCACCAAGCTCCCTGTAGCCACCATGGTTGGATATATGCACTACTGACCTGGGGCTGCTTCAACCTGGGAACCCTGCACTAATCATAGCCAGCACTGTGCTGAGCACCCCGCATATTCATGTGGGTAGGTTTCCCCTCCACTCTCTCCTGAAGATGACTTGTGGAAGCAAGGAGGAAAAACTAAAAATGAACTTTCCTACTGGATGGGGAGTATGAATCCAGAGAGAGTAAGGGAAGTGGCAACTTAATTAAGAAATGAAACAACCAATACAGCCCCATAAATCCCCACAATTCTGAAGAAAAATTTTATTCTGATCTCCCCATTTTTATGGAGCGTTGAGAGTTAACATAAGGGCAAAGGATCATTTTGCTAAAAATACTTTATTCTGAGCAGTGGTAAGGCCTTGCCTTCTTATTTCATGGTTCACACATACATAATGCAGCTGTATCGCAATTACAGAGAAAATCAGAGTGAGGAAAGATTTCTGTGAATAAACTGATAGATTTCATTGACACTACTAAAACTAAACAAGAAAATACAACATTAAGACACTCACAGTAAGTAACATGTAAAGGTCTCAAAAATATAATGAGATCAACATTGAATGCAGTCAGTGGAAAAAGTTCATCTTTACCAAACCTTATTTGTTCCATATGATTGCCCTTCAATATTCATTTTCCCCCAGCATGGCCTGCTCCAATCAAAATTGCCAAGAGTAAATGATTTTACTCTTGGTCTCACAAAACACCTCTTTGAAAGTATTGGGTAGCCCCCAAATAATTCTAATTTGATTAAAGAATAATGTTATCACGGGAATGGTGGAGATTATAACAGCTTTCAACAGTCATTTTATGAATGACTAGGAATTAAGATCCTGTGTTCTAGTGGATGGACTCCCACATGTAGGTTAGATACACCAATGCCTTGGTTTGGTCACATTTTGGCTCTTCACGTCCAGCTCTTTTGTCCTGTTTTAAAGCAATGCTCACTGTTCAAAGCTTAGAATATTTCAAACATATTCAAACACATGTGTGTGTGTTTAGGAATATATTTTTGTATGCTGCATAACATTTTATTATGTACTTTTAAATATTTGCCATATATTGAAAAATGTGTTTTTGAAAATTTTTATAGAAAAATCATACTGTACCAATGTGCCCAACACCTTACTTTTCTTCACTTTAAAAAACAGTACACAGAAGTCTGTCTCAGAGTTTTCCTGAATAACATATCATTCTATTGTGTGATGGCCCAATTGTTTATATGATCATAGTTTCTCTAATAGGCATTAATATGATGTTAAATTTGGGGGGGGGGTATGAGTAGTAATAATAATGATATGCTGAACACTCTTGTTCTAGTTCCTTTCTATCTGTGCGTGCGTGCGTGCGTGTGTGTGTGCATGCGTGTGTGTGTGTGTGTGTGTGTGTGTGTGTGTGTGTACTCAATGCTGGGCACCTGAGTCAAAAAATAAGTAATACTTTCATGCTGCCCTCAAAAGAATTCATCTTCTTGTGGGGGAGGGGAAAATGAGGAAAAAGTATAAAGACATATATATGAAGAGGCCATGATCAAACTCATTACTTTGCATTCTGTGCTGGTTAATTTTAGTCAGTTTAACACAAATAGAGTCACCTTGAAATCGGTGAAAAAAACTGAGTAATGAGGGATTGCCTCTATAAGATTTGCCCATGAGCAAGTCTGTGAGGGACGTTTCTTGATTAATGATCAATGTAGGATGGCTCAATTCACTGTGAATGATGCCACCCCTGGGCAGGTAGTTCTCGGTTGTGAAAAATGCCAAGGTTAGCAAGCCAGACAGAGCAAGCCAGGAAGCATCATTCTTCAAAAGCCTCTGCCTTTTTAATGTTTAAATTGTTTAAATTGTCTTCCTTATTTCATTCAAAAGTTCCTGCCTTCAGGTTCCTGCCTTAAGCTTCTGCTCTGGCCTCCTCCATGATGGACTGTAGCTAATAACTCAGATAAATCCTTTCCTCTTCCAAGTAGATTTTGCCATGGTGTGTAGAAAAGCAACAGAAAATGGACTAGAACACCCACTGTTACTGAGTTGGTGTTTATCTGTGGCTCAATATCCACAAGTACGCTTTTTATGAAATTGAATGTGCCACTTTGGTATGTGTATGTTTAGGATTGCAATGTGTTCTTGTCTGATTGTTCTCTTGATCAGAATGAAATGTCTTTCTTTATGTCTTATGATTTATCTTGATTTCAAGTCTATTTTGTTAGATATTAGGACACTTACACCTGCTAGTTATCCTGGTCCCATTTGCTTGGAATAGATTTGCCCATCCATTCACTTTGGTGTCTATCCTGAAGGGTAAGATATATTACTTATAGACAAGAAAATTAGTAGATCATGCTTCTTAATCCGTTCAATTAAACTCAGTCTTTTGACTGGAGAGTTGAGGTCATTAATATTTGAATTGATTGTTGTGGGGTGTGTGTTGCTTGCTGTCATGTTTTGCTTATTTACTGTTTGTGTGCTTAGTAGTATTTTTTATTGAAGTAATTAGAATTTCATTTGTTTTCTTTCTGTAGTTTCTTGGCTACGCTTACTTCTCTTTTCCGTCCTAAATATTACTTCTAGTATTTTTTGGAGGGCTGGTTTGGGGGATATAAATTTTTTTAGCCTATCTATATCACGGAACATTTTTCTTTCTCTTTCAATAGTGGCAGTTAGTCTGGGTACAATAGGTTGGCATCCATTTCAGAGTTCATAGTCCATTGTTCCAATTTCTTCTGGGTTTTAAAGTTTCCATTGAGAAGCTAGCTGTTATTATGATGAGTTTGATGTGTGACTTGTGGCTTTTCTCTTGCAGTTTTTAATACCCTGACTTTGCTATGTATATTGAGGGTTTTAACTATATTATGCCATGGGCAATTTCTTTTCTGGTGCTATCTATTTGGTGCTCTGGGTACTTCTTGTACCTGTTTGGGTTTGTTGTTCCTTAGTTTGGAGAAAATTTTTTTCTATGATTCTGTTAAAGATATGGTCTATGCTGTTGATCTATGCTGTTAGGTCTATAACTTTTTCAAAATTCCTGCACAATCATGTCCTGTGTTTTAAATTTTTTTCCCTATTATTTCATTTTACAATACCATTCAGTTCTACATATCAGCCACGGATTCCCTTGTTCTCCCCCCTCCCACCCCCTCCCCTCCCCCCCAGCCAACCTCCCATTTCCACCTCCTCCAGGGCAAAGCCTCCCCTGAGGACTGAGATCAACCTGGTAGACTCGTCCAGGCAGGTCTAGTCCCCTCCTCCCAGACTGAGCCAAGTGTCCCTGCATAAGCTCCAGGTTTCAAACAGCCAACTCATGCAATGAGCACAGGACTTGGTCCCACTGCCTAGTTGTCTCCCAAACTGAACAAGCCAATCAACTGTCTCACCTATTCAGAGGGTCTGATCCATTTGGGGTCCCTCAGCCTTTGGTTCATAGTTCATGTGTTTCCATTCATTTGGCTATTTGTCCCTGTGCTTTATCCAACCTTGGTTTCAACAATTCTCGGTCATATAAATCCTCCTCTTTCTCGCTAATTAGACTCTCGGAGCTCCACCTGGGGCCTAGCTGTGGATCTCTGCATCCAGATCCCTCAGTCGTTGGATGGGGTTTCTGGCACGATTATTAGGGTGTTTGGCCATCCCATCACCAGAGTAGGTCAGTTCCGGCTGTCTCTCGACCACTGCCAGCAGTCTATTGTGGGGGTATCTTTGTGGATTTCTGTGGGCCTCTCTAGCACTTTGTTTCTTCCTTTTCTCATGTGGTCTTCACTTACCATGGTCTCCTATTCCTTGTTCTCCCTCTCTGTTCTTGATCTAGCTGGGACTCCCGCTCCCACAGGCTCTCTTTCCCTCAACCCTTGCCCTTCATTACTCCCACTCATGTCCAGGTTGTTCATGTAGATCTCAGCCATTTCTCCATCACTGGGTGATCCGTGTGTCTTTCTTGGTGTCCTGTTTTCCAGGTAGCCTCCCTGGTGCCTAGCAGTCCAGTCATCCTTGTTCCACATCTAGTATCCTCTTATGAGTGAGTACATAACATATTTGTCTTTCTGAGTCTGGGTTACCTCACTCAGGATGATTTTTTCTAGATCCATCCATTTGCCTGCAAACCTCATGATATCATTGTTTTTCTTTGCTGAGTAGTATTCCATTGTGTATATGTGCCACAATTTATTTATCCATTCTTCAGTTGAAGGGCATCTAGGTTGTTTTAACTGTGTGGTCCAGTTTCTTTATTTTATGTTCCTGTCCCAATAAACCATCTTCTATTTGATCCATTCTGCTGATAAGGCTTCCCCCTTCTAATTGGGTTATTGAATTTTTAGTTTATCTTTATTTCCAATTTTCTTCAGTATTTCTGTCTCTATTGAATTCTCTTTTCAATCATGAATTGTCTTCCTTATTTCATTCAGTCATATTTTTGTGTTTTCTATCATTCGGTCTTGGATTTATTCCTACCTTCTTTAAGTTCATTATAGTACTTGATACTTTTTGGACCCCTCCAATTCTTTGACTGTGTCTACAGTTGTTCATTTAAATTCTGTGTCCTGTGCTTCATCTAGGCAATTCCTATTGGACAGCATTTTCCTAGGACTAGTGGTCTTTGGAGAGGACACAGTGTCTTAACTTCCTTAGCCTTTCATATATTTTGTATTTTTGTGGTGAGAATGAGCATGTGGGTTTATCTAGTTGGCTATGTATCTGATATGGGATGACACCTGCCTCTATTGAGTGGGAGATTGGTCCTCATTTTCCTGTTGCCCAAACTTGATTGATTTCAGATCAGATAGAAAGAGTTAGTAAATCGGTCCTTCAGATCCTGGGTATTGATTTTAATTAGGGAGAATGGGGTGATTCCATTTCAGTGATAACCTGTGTTTTAGGGGTTTGTGGAGATTGTTTGGATGAGGTCTAAAAGAGCTCTCTGGCGTAGTTCTAAGGTGGATCATGGAAAAAAGCAGTATAGGGCAAGAGACTGGGCAGTGTCACCTAAAAAATGCCCGACTGCAGCTTGTTGTTGGACCTGAATGTGGAAAAGGATGAGATGAGATGCGGAACCCCGATAGACACATTGATGACACACACCAATGTGGCTGCTGGCTGGTCCTGGGTGTGGAAAGACAGTGTGGAGTGAGGTGCCCAGGTAGACTCACTAAGAAAGGGTACAAATGGGACTCCCAGATGGCCTAGGTTTAGAAAAGGAGAAGACTTCTTGAAACAAGAAGTAAGTAGGTATGACTCTTAGTTGAACCCGAGCAGAGAGGAACAGGCTAAGGGTCTGGGAATACTCATTCAGAAAGCATGTGAATGATTGACTCCTGGCTAGGACTGCAGGACTTGGGTTACAAGCTGAGGGGCCTAGACATGGAGGGACAGAGCAGGATAAGGGTCTGAGGTGACTCATCCAGAGACTATGGTGACTCACCCAACTCCTGACTGAGCCTTCAGGACCTGAACAGAGTCTCTTAGAGAACATACAAGCTGATGTGACTCCTAGTAGGGCTTAGCATAGAGGGGTGCCACAGGGCAAGCATCTAGGATATCTCACTCAGGGAGCATGTTCTTGGGTACAACTACAAGCTAGGCATGGCCATTCTAGGATACAAGGCAAAGGCCTAGGTTGATTCATCCAGAGAGCAAATGCAGATACAACCCCCAGCTTTGGGATATGGTACAAACTCACCTAGAAAGACTGTGTAAGTGGCTCCATTATGATTTAAATTTGATTTTTAAATAAATATTTGCAACTATGATTGAAATCGAGCCTATTTTCATATGGTACATGAGCTGGTTGATAAAGATTGTCATGTAGAATTATCTAGAGACAAACTTCTTGAAATGTCTATGAGGGAGTTCTAGATTGGGTTAATTGAAATGGGAAAACCAATTCTAAATGTCAGAGACACAATTCCATGACCACGTAGATATGGAGTGATTAAAAAGAAGAAAACAAACAGAATGCCAGCATTCATCTCTCTCTGCTTCCTGACTCTGGACACAATGACCAGCTTCCTCACATTCCTGCTGCCATGCCCTTTCCACCATGATGAGATGGATCCTCAAATGCTCTTGTCAGTCACTTGGTCTTGACTATGAGACAAGTCACTAATACAAAATGGCGCCAGGGGGGAGGTGGGGCGGTTACTGTGCTGGAAATGTAGGATTCTTCCTGGGAAGTGGTGATGCTCTGATAAATCTGAGCATCATATGGCTCTTGGGCATATGGACCTGACTTGTGCAGAGTTTTTAATTTTGACCAAAAGCCTTATCATGCTATAAGCAGAGCTTAGTTAGCCATGCAGTCTCAGAGGTCCAGAATATCAAGATAACTGCAAATAGTGGAGGCTTGCGTCATGAAGTTTCAAAGAGCAGCAAGGACTTTATCAGAATTGGGGTAGAGCCCATTTAGGCCAAAAAGACTGGCTGTACTCCACCTATGCCCTGAGAAGTTGAGTGAGGCTGACTCTGTTAGTCAGAGTTCTCTAGAGTTTCAGAACTTATAGAATGAATCTAACACACACACACACACACACACACACATACACACACACACACACAGGAGGTTTATTAGGATCACAGGAATATGAACAGAAAGTCTGAGAATCCAGAAATGCTCAGTCTACAAGGCTGGATGTCTCAGCTGGTCTTCAGTAGACATTGAAATTCTGAAGGAGTAGATTCTAATGTCAGTGAAGGAATGGACTTGCTAGCAAGGCAAAAGCAAGCAGACAAAGACCAAAAGCTTCCATCTTCCATGTCTTTAGACATCCAGCAGAAGGTGTGGCCTTTGAGGTATGTCTTCCGACCTAATGATCCAGATCAAAGGTGTGTGTCTTTCTGCTTGAAAGTTCTGGGCTAGAAGTTGCCTCACCCACTGCAAACCAAGCACTACCATTCAGAGATAGAGGTGTGCCCTCTATCTCTGAATGGTAGTTCATTCTAGACATAGTCCAGTTGACATCCAGGAATGGCCA
Organism: Peromyscus leucopus; assembly: GCF_004664715.2. NCBI lineage: Eukaryota > Metazoa > Chordata > Mammalia > Rodentia > Cricetidae > Peromyscus > Peromyscus leucopus. The sequence goes on along the minus strand of NC_051063.1, from coordinate 144,413,671 downwards.
TCTTAGTGACTTGAAAAGTAATGGATGACTTGCTTTAGCTGGGGAAATTTCAAGACCGGTACATTAGCTAATTTTATGTTGCTGTGATAAACACCATGATGGAGATAACTTATAGAAGGAAGTGTTTGTTTTTGCCTTATAGTTTGGGGCGGCTAGAATCCACATTCTGGTGGGCAGTTCACATCTTGAATCACTAGCAGGAAGCAGAGGGAGCACTCTCAATATGGCTGCCGGCTTTTGAAACCTCACATCCATCCCCAGTGTCATACTTCCTCCAGCAAGGCCACATCTCCTAACCCTCCTCAAACAGCCGCAAACTGGATCCCAAGTATTCAAATGCCCAAGATTATGGGGAGCGTTTCATCAAACTCCCTCAGCAGAGTAGTGTTTCTGTTGCCTTGTGTTACCACGTACTGTCCTTACTTGGGTCTCTAATGAGAGAGAGGACTATGGGAAGCAGAAAGATGAAAGAAAAATGGGCTGTTTAGTGGCCAAGGGAGGGAGTTTAAAGTTGCAGACAAGGAGCATACTGAGCAAGCACCTGTAATTGTTAAGAAGAGATTAGCACTTTGAAGACAATCCCTGTGCTCTGCACTGGGACAACAGAGAATGCATATCTAAGTGAAGATCTAAGCCTCCATCTCATAAAAGGAAAATTCAATTGAAAAGAGAGAGCCTAAACCAAAGGCCTCTGAGAAGCCTGCCTGCTCTTGCCTAGCATAGTGTCTCCCCAGCACTTAGAGGCTGAAAGATCTGCGGTCCATAGAGGCCAGGCTACATCTCCAACTGGTACTCGAATTTGGCTGCATTGTCCACATGGTGCTGGTTTTGTAGGTAGGAAAGCTGGGAGAGTAAGAGGGTCTCAGGGTTCCAGAAGCTGCTGAAGCCACGCCCTGTGTATCAGGGCTGGACTCCTACAAGGATCCCCTGGTAGGCCGCTGTGTGCACTTGTGAAAATGAAGGTCAGTTTGCAATGGAGACTCTACACAGTGAGCTAGACCCTCCCACACCAGTCATTAATCAAGAAAATGCCATATGGACTTACCTATAGGCAATCTGGTGGAGGCATTTACTCAGTTGAGAGGTCATCTTCCCAGACAACTCTAGCTCATATCATGTTGACAAAACATAACTAGGAGAGTGGGTATTTTGCAAATATTTATCTCTTACACAGTTTAGCTATTTATCTTACACTTGCTTTCAATTTAAATTGAATTAAATAGAAATTCATTGGATATAGTCAGGTTTATCAATCATTCACATAGTGTCATCATTTAAAATTCCTTCAATTATAAATCCTTTAGCTATGATTTCTTTTAATATGTCTGTGTTTTATTCAACTATGTTATTCAAAAATCTGATTATTTTGTCAAAAGGTAATTGTTTTCCCAGAAAACAGCTAATTTCTCCAATATGATTTATTGAATAGTTCCCTATATTGTGCACTGAATGGAATATTACTGTTTACTTATTTGATTTGAAATAGATTCTCACATTGTAGCCTAAGCTGGCCTGGAGCTCACTCTGTACCTCAGGCTAGCCTCAAACTTGTGGCCATTCACTTGCCTCAGACTTTTCAGTGGTGGGAGTATAGCTATAAGCTACTATTCCCAGACAAAATATTAATAATTGTATATTGAATTGAATATCCTATTTTTAAATTATTATCTTCTATAATGATATAGTATCTATTCTTGCTTCAAGACAGTATTTTCATTTCATATCTTTCTTTAATTTTGATGACTAGTAGGGCAACTGCCACCTCATTTTTATTTTTGAAATGTCTAGTTATGGGTATTTTTATGTTTTGCCTTCCAAAAACACTTCAGGACTAACTTGCCAGATTTTCATTGAAAAGAAAAACAAAAACAAGCAAGCAAGCAAGCAAGCAAACAAACAAACAAACAAAAAAGACAGCCTGTGTGATTGGTTGGAATAGCATTGAGAAATATCTCAGGCTGGTCCATTAGATTGCAGAGAGGCGGTATGTTTAGATACTGAGTTTTCATATCAAAGAACTTGCATATCATTCTTCATTTTGTCTCCTTCACATTTCCTGGACTAGGCTGAGCTTATTTTATTACAGCTTTTGCCCACCACTTTGAGATGCTTAGGAGTGGTTTAGTCTTTGTCAGTTTCGGATGCGTTGATCCTGTGCAGAGGACCATTCCCTTTTGTACGGAGGCTTGTTGTTCGCGCTTGGACTCTGAGACTAGGGCTTGGACATTGAGCTTCCTAGGTTTCCCTCAAGGCTAAAATAGTTCACAGAGCCATGGGGAAAACACACATAAAAGCACTAAAATGACATTTTCTATATACACCTTCTAAAGTTTAACTTCCTCATGGTTCTTCAAATCATGTGAGTTTTCAAAGTAACAATATCAAACTGCAAGAGAAACCTCCCAGCTTCTCATAACACATACCAGGACACTGAGGGATGACAGGTTTTCTAACGTCAAATACAGTGTTGTCGTTGACCGGGGGTTTCTGTGTGATGCTTAGAGGCATGTGGAGAGAAGGCCTTTGCTGTAATGAGAACCACAGCTCCATTTCCTAGATATAAACCTTAATTCAAGGACTTGCTATACGCAGTGGGGGTGGGGATGACTCACCAGGCTGCGGGTGTTAGTGCCTCTTTGCTGTGCGGATAACACTTTAAGTAGACTATGGCATGGAAGATGTCTGGTGCCCGGTGAGGTCTTAGTCATTAGGACCTCACCGTTGGTTTCAGTGTTGGCTGTGCTGCGTCCTGATGGCATGACCTGGGGTAAAGGACTGGGCTTCTTTCATCATTTTCCTCAGTGCTGGATTGATGGGTCACTTTAGGATTGCTTGTGAACTGTAGTGTTCAATGTATCTTTAGATGATAAGAGTGTCATATCTGGCAGTCTTCCTTCTTTCCGGGGCAATAAAAATGTTGTCATTGAGGTGTAGAGAAGGAATGTATTTGTTAGCTTACATTTTGAGTCTCTCTCTCTCTCTCCTACTCTCTCTTTCCCTCCCTCCCTCCCTCCCTCCCTCCCTCCCTCCCTCCCTCCCTCCCTCCCTCCCTCTGTCTCTCTGTTTCTGTCTGTCTCTGTCTCTGTCTCTCTCTCTTGTGTGTTAAAGACATTCTCGGGCTGTTCTTCCCTAACAAATTTCACAAGAATCCTGGTAATCATGCCATTTATTCACTCAAAATCAAATGTCTACTTCTCTCATGCAGGTAAATATTCCAGGACACTATTTTCAAAGACTTGAGACAGACGCACTGCCTTTTTGTTTTTTTTGCCCTGGGTAACGGTATTGCGGGTTTCTTGGAGGAATGACTTCACTTTCCTCGGGTCCAATATCCCCCTTCTCTTTCTAGGATGATAAAATGATGTTTTTCAGTTATTCATTGAATTCAGGCTGAGAGAGAAGTGCTTTAAGCATCTCCCTAACAAGGCAATTTTACTGATTATCATTATTTTGAATCTGAGCCAGATGTTCTTTAAGATTGGACACAATGAACTACTGTCTAAGAACTAAGAGTTCTGGAAGTAACCATGCTGCAAGGACACCGTTCCCAAAGCATCAGCTCTCTGTCTTTTCAGGTCTGCAGCCAGGTGGGTGTTGCTTGAACAGAACTCACTTCCTGACTTTTCAGCAGACTGCCATTCTTCCTGGAGTCTGTAAAAAGTTATGTGTGTGTGTGCGCGCGCGCGCACGCGCACCCATATATAGAAGCCTTTAGATTTGATAAACCTTTTTTCTTTAAGATTACCTATTACAAACATTATCACATTGTCTGTCTGTGTCTAAAAGTTTTAAATCTATTGTTCAGAGATTAACAAAGGAAGCAGCTTAAGAGTTGCCTGGAAAATTCTGTCCTCTGAAAATGTACACGAGCAGATCAAAGGTGAAGCTATCCACACACAGCTGTACTACTGACCCCAATCTACTCAACAACAGGTGACTCATCTCAGGTCCTGTGCAAGCTAGAGAGGCCAGCACCCTGTTTTGAAAACACACTTGTTCCTGGTGAAGAAAGGCCAGAGGGGAAATCCTCAGCTTATTGACAGGTGCCAGTTCAGTTTGGGTTATAGCTGTGTTTTCATGAGTTTTGTGATGAGGACAGGACTGACTGAGTGAAAAAAAAATGTGCAAACAAAGGATCTGCTGTGTCTCTGTCTCCTAGACTTCGTATAACAGCTTCTTAGAGGTACACTGGGAGTGGAAAGTGAAGGGAAGACAGGCCGAACATTGGCTGTTGTACACCAGGTCCCCCCTGTGATGGAAGAACCCATATCAGTCGGGTTCCAACTGCATTCCATTGTAGAATCAGCTGGGTCACACTCGAAGTACAAATGGTTGGCCTTTCCAGGCGGTAATCTCAACATACACCACAAGTGAGGAACATGGCTGCAGACACTCCCTATCTGAAAGACGATTTAGCAAGTCATTGAATACAGTCTGATAAGCACCCACTCCCCCATTTGTTTTAGAAACAATGGGAAGGTCTGGATTCAAAGATGGAGTTTCAACAGAGATATCACAATACATAAAAGAAAGCTGTTGTTTGTACTTGACCTGTGATCCGCTAGACCATAGGGTTTCCTTGAACTCTTGAAATTGTATTCCAAGTTTTGGTTCTATGTGTATCTCCACTTCCAGATAATGGGCTGAGAGGTGTAAAAGTTCACCCTTTCCAGAGGATGATAAGTGAGAACCAGACAGCAGATACCCAAGAACTGCCAAGTCACTGAGCACCCATCATCATGAAATTCATGCCCATTAAAAAAATCTATTTATTCTTCAACAGCTTCATACAGGTGTGTAATAAATTCTGGTCACACTCATCCCTTTACCTTCTCATGTTCTCTTCCCACCCAATCTCCATGCCATTTTAATCTTCTGGTTTTGTTTTTTGTTTCTGCATTGTGACCCCACTGTGTTAAATCAGGGCCATTGGAGTGTGCATAAGCATGGAACTATCCACTGAATATAAGCGATGAGTGTCATGTCCCTTTATTAAGGGGAAAAATACACAGGTCCTCAATTCCTCACCCACCCTCTTTATCCCTTCATTCTGTACTTGGTCAGGCCATCAATCCCAGAATCCCAGACACCATTTTTTTCTTCTACATACCATTTAACCTGTAAAAGTCATCCTTCCTTCTATACTTTGGCACAGCTGTATGACCTCAATCTTGGCCTTTTTGTCTCTAAATCGCAAATCATGAAGTAAAAGTGATACTGAACATTAGCAAACAATGAAAGAAGGAAGTGGTTACAAACTGGTCCTGAGAGTGAAGGATCAGACGTGGAGTCTTTTTCCTGTACCGTCCCAAATATCTGTCAGTTTCCAAACAGCCTTTCTATTTCAAGCACCACTACCTCCACCTTCTAAGATGCTCTTAGTTCAGCAACACAGGGTATATTCTTAATAACCAAAACTTCCCAGCAGACCATGGAGAGAATCTGCTACTCTCTCTTTCTGCTGTGAGCATCCTCAGTGTGTGCTGCTGTGAACACCCTCAGTGTGTGCTGCTGTGAGCATCCTCAATGTGTGCTGCTGTAAACATCCTCAGTGTGTGCTGCTGTAAACATCCTCAGTGTGTGCTGCTGTGAGCATCCTCAGTTGTGCTGCTGTGAGCATCCTCAATTCTTTGCTGCTGTGAACACCCTCAATGTTTGCTGCTGTGAACATCCACTGTGCTTGCTCATTTTCAAACCAGACTGGTGAACAGAACTAATTTCATGTTGTAGCAAATGGTTATTTTTTTCTGATTCTTTTTTAAAATTATTTTTCTTTTACTGAAAATAGATTCTGTTCTCATACAATATATCCAGATTATAGCTTCCCCACTGTGTACTTCTCCCAGTTCCATCCCCCACCTCCCCTCCCCTTCTAACCCACTCCCTTTCTGTCTCTCATTTAAAACAATAGTCTTCTAAGAGATAACAACCAAACATGACAAAACAAAATATAATAAGATAAAACAAAGCTATCATAAAGGAGTTGAACATGACAACCCAACAGGAGGAAAAGAGTCCCAAGAGCAAGCAAAAGAGTCAGAGACCCACTCATCCTCACAGTCAGAAGACCCATAAAAATACTTTGCTAAAAGCTGTAATATATACACAGAGGACCTGGTGCAGACCCATGTAGGACCTGTACTTGTTACGTCAGTCTCTGTGAGCCTGTATGAGCCTTGCATAGTTGATTCAGGTGTTTTTTTTCTCCTTGTATCCTCCATTCCCTCTGGCTCTTACAATCTCCACAGGATTCCCTGGGCTCTGAGGGGAGGGATTTGATGGAGACCTCCAATTGAGACTCTTTCTCTGCATAATACCTGGCTATGGGTTTCTTCTGTTTCCATCTGCTGCTGGAGGAACCCTCTCTGGTGATGACTGGATAAGACACTGATCTGTGAATATAGCAGAATATCATTAGTAGTCAATTTATTGATATATATATATATACATATATATATATATATATATATATATATATATATATATGAATTTTACCAGTAATGTTTGGTTTTACCCTAAGTCTCTGGGCTACCTAGTCTCTGGTTCTTAGTTACCCTAGCAGTATTCTTCTTACAGAGTATACCTTAGGCCAAATCAGACATTTGTCAGCTTCTCCCATGATTCCAAAATGGTTGCCACCACTGCCCTAGCATAGTTTTCAGGCAGGACAGATTGTAGGTCAAAGGTTTGTGTGGCTGGGTTGGTGTCCATACTTCTCTTTCAGCAGCCTGCAGAATATTTTCTCACACCAAAGAGACTAAAACATAGGGGTGAAGGCTCTGTTTAGGCCCCAGCTTCAAGTCTCCATGTTCAATGAGTTGAGGATTATGTGTTGTCCTTGGCAAGAGGGCCCAACTGTGAGTCTGTGGAGAGCAATATTTTATCTTAGCAACAGTCTGGGTTGTTCAGGGATTTCCATGGGGCCTACCTGGCCAACAACTCAATTGACTGCAACCTGGTCCTGCCACTGGAATCCTTACCTGGCAATAGGAGATGGCCAGTTGAGAGTCTGTATGCCTCATTTCTAGGAGTCCTCATTAGGATCACCTTAATAGATTCCAGGTAGTTTCCACTGCACTAGGTTTCCACACCATCCCCTAAGAGCCCCCCAGTTCCAGCATCTCTACCAATACTCTGTCCCTCCTCATTATTTTCTCCCACGTGATCACCCCATCCCCGCTCCTGTCCCCAAGCACTCCCAGTCCACTAAAATAAAATCCATTCTATTTCTTCCTCCCAGAGAAATCCATGCATTGCTCCCTAGATACCTTGTCTTTATCTAATCTTTCTAGGTCTGTAGATTTTAGCTTGGTTATTATTTATATTACTTACTTAATGGCTAATAACTACTTATAATTGAATACATGCCATAACTATTTGTCTGGGTTTGGGTAGCCTCACTCAGGATGATTTTTTTTTCTAGTTCCATCCATTTGTCTGCAAAGTTCATGATGTCATTTTTTTTTAACAGCAGAGTAATACTCCATTATGTAAATGCACCACGTTTTCTTTATCCAGTTTTCAGTTGAGGGACATCAAGGTTGGTTCCAGTTTCTGGCTATTATGAATAAAACTATAATGAACATGGTTGAGCAAGTGTCCTTGGGGTAGGATGGAGTTTCCATTGGGTATATGCCTAAGAATGGTATAGCTGGATCTTGAGGTAGATTGATTCCTCATTTTCTGAGGAATGGACATATTGATATTGATTTCCATAGTGGCTGTACAAGCTTGCACTTCCACTAGCAGTGGAGGAATGTTCCCCTTATCCTTGTCAGCATGAGTTGTCACTTGTATAATTGATCTTAGCCATTCTGACAGGTGCAATGTAAGATGGAATCTCAAAGCATTTTTAATTTGTATTTCCCTGATGGCTAAGGATGTTGAACATTTAAGTATTTCACAGTCATATAGGTTTCCTCTATTGGGAATTCTCTATTTAGGTCTCTACCCCAATTTTCAATTGATTTTTTGATACCTGGTTTCTTGACTTCTTTATATATTTTGGATATTAGTCCTCAATCGCATGTGGTTTTGGTAAAAATCTTTTCCCATTTTGTAGGCTGCTACTTCGATTAATGGACTGTGTCCTTTGGCTTACAGAAGCTTTTCAGTTTTATGAGGTCCAAATTATTCATTGTTGATCTTAGTGCCTATGCTGTTAGTGTTCTGTTCAGAAAATTGTCTCTTGTACCAATGGGCTATTCTCATTTCCCCTTCTATCCTGTTCAGTATATTTAGTTTTGTGTTGAGATCTTTGATCCATTTTAACTTGAGTTTTCTGCAGGGTGAAAAATATTGATCTATTCACATTCTTCTACATGCAGACATCCAGTTAGACAATCACCATTTGTTGAAGATGCTGTCTTCATTTTGCTGTGTATTTTTGGCTTCTTTATAAAAAAATCAGTTTTCTATATGTGTGTGGACTTATATATGGGTTTTCAGCTTGATTCCATTGAACAACAAGTCTATTTTTATGCCAATACCATGCAGTTTTTATTACTATAGTGCCATAGTACAACTTGAAGTTAGGAGTGATGAGACCTCCAGAAGTTCTTGTTCAGGATTGTTTTAGCTATCCTAGGTTTTGTTTTCCCACATGAAGTTGAGAATTGTCCTTTCAAGGTCTGTAAAGACTTGTGTTGGAATTTTGGTGGGGATTGCATTGAATCTGTAGATTGTTTTTGATAAGATGGCCACCTTTACTATGTTAACCTACTGGTCCATGAGCATGGGAGATCTTTCCATCTTCTGATATCTTCTTCAATTTCTTTCTTCAAAGACTTGAAGTTTTCAATCATACAAGTCTTTCACTTGCTTGGTTAGAGTTACTCCAAGTTGTTTTTATATTGTTTGAGATTATTGTTAAAGATGTTGTTTCCCTGTTTCTTTCAAAGTCTGTTAGTCATTTGTATTCAAGAGGGCTACTGATTTTTTTTAAGTTAATCTTGTATCCAGCCACTTTGCTGAAGGTGTTTGTTAGCTGTAAGGAGTTTCCTGGTAGAATTTTGGGGGTTATTTATGTATATCATATAATCTTCAAATAACAATGCTTTGACTTCCTCCTTTCTAATTTGTATCCCCTTTATTTCCTTTAGTTGTCTTATTGTTTTAGCTTAAACTTCCAGTACTATGTTTCATAGATATGTAGAGAATAGACAACTTTGCCTTGTTCCTGATTTTAGTGGAATTGCTTTGAGTTTCTCTCTAACTTGATGTTGGTGATAGGTCTGCTGTAAATTGTCTTTATTATATTTAGATATGTCCCTTGCATCCCAAATCTCTCCATGACTTTTATTATGAAGTGGTGTTAATTTTTTCAAAGGCCTTTTCTGCATCTAACGAGAAGATCATGTGGATTTTTTCTTTCAGTTTGTTTATGTATTAGATTACATTTACTGATTTTTGTGTACTGAACCATCCCTGCATTGCTGGGAGGAAGCCTACTTGATCATGGTAGATGACCTTTTTGGTGTGTTCTTGGATTCAGTTGGTGAGTATTTTTGCATCTATGTTAATAAGGGAAATTGGTCAGCAGTTCTCTTCCTTTGTTGGGTCTTTTTATAGTTTGGATATCAGAGTAACTGTGGCCTCTTAAAGTGAATTGGACATTTTTCCTTCTATTTCTATTTTGTGGAATAATTTGACGATTATTGGTGTTAGCTCTTTTTTGAAAGTCCGGTAGAATTCTGCACTAAAACCATCTGGCCCTGGGTTGTTTTTGGTTGGGAAAACTTTAATGATTGTTTATATTTCAGTAGGGTCTTTAGGTCTTTTTAAATTGCTTATCTGTTCTTCGTTTAACTTTGGTAAGTGGTATCTATTGAGAAAATGATCCATTTCTTTTATATTTTCCAATTTGGTGGAGGACAGGTTTTTAAATATGCCCTTATGATTTTCTGGGTTTCCCTGGTGTCTGTGTTATAACCCCCTTTCCTTTATGATTTTGTTCATTTGGATATTCTCTCTCTGCTTTTTTTGGTTAGTTTAGATAAAGTTTTGTCTATCTTGTTGATTTTCTCAAAGAACCAACTCTTTGATTCATTGATTCTTTGTATTGTTCTCTTTGTTTCTATTTTATTGATTTCAGTCCCCAGTTTGATTATTTCTTGCCATCTACTCCTCTTGGGTGTGTTTGTTTCTGTTTGTTCTAGAGCTTTCAAGTGTGCTGTTGAATTGCTAGTATGAGATCTTTGAAATTCCTTTATGAAGGCTCTTAATGCAATGAACTTTCCTCCCAGCCCTGCTTTCACAGTTTCCCTGAAGTTAGGGTATATTGTGCATTCATTTTCACTGGACTCTAGTAAGTCTTTAATTTCTTTATTTCTGCCTTGACACAGTAGCATTCAGTGAGGAGTTGTTCAGTTTCCATGAGTTTGTAGGTTTTCTGTTGTTTCTCTTGTTGAAATCCAGCTTTAATCTGACTTGGCTTCTGACACTCCTAGCCTAGCCCAGATGGATTATGGAGAGGTGATGTTCACATCCTCTAGTGCTAACTTCCTCTCTGAGTTGCATTGTGTCCTGACTTCTTGCACTGTTGTACTTAGAGGATGATGCCAGTCCTACATGGACCAGATCTGGTGAGTCAATTGTCAAGTCCTGAGTGTTAACAACTTAAATTGTCATTGGGAAGGAACATCACTATTAGCTCCAATGACCTTAACAATAAAAGTAGTAAATATGGTCAATTCTTATGTTTGGAGTCCTGGACTAACTAGATTGTATAGATACATTTTATGTTTAGTTCTTAAAAGAACCTCACAAGAGAGTTTCCATTTGGGGCTTCTTATATTTTATCCAGTGGAGAAAATGAGTTGGAAAAGGCTTGAAAACTTGCCCAAGACTGAGATAATAATAGTAATAGATGGAAATAAGATTTGAACTCATGGCTTTGGATCTAAAAGTCTGTGCCCTTAATCACTATGTGTTGTGGAATATTATTTTAAGATGTGGTACATTCATTTATGCTGTGGAACATTTGTTTAATGATGCAAATACTTGTTGCTCTCTTTTATGTTACATTTGTTTAACTCTGTGAAACTGTGTTACTTTGTCTGCCTAAAACTCATGATGGTCTAATAAAGAGCTGAATGGGCAGTAGCCAGGCAAGAGAAAGGATGGTGGGGCTGCTAGGCAGAGAGAATAAGAAAAGAGGAGGAGCGAGAAAAGGAGGTTATCAGGGGCCAGCTACCCAGCTACACAGCAAGCCATGGAGTAAGAAGTAAAGAAAGACATATAGAATAAAGAAAGATAAAAACCCAGAGGCAAAAGGTAGATGGGATAATTTAGGAAAAGCTGGCTAGAAATAAGCCAAGCTAAGGCCAGGCATTCATAAGTAAGAATCAAGTCTCCATATATTTATTTAAGAGCTGGGTGGCAGGCCCCAAAAAGAGTTTTGTTTTGTTTTAAAAAAAATAGTAACTACAACTATGCCTTGCTGTTTCTATAATGCTAGAAAGAATCACTAATGATGTGTATGTGTGAACACATGTGAATGTGTGCATGTGAACGTGTGTGTGTGTGTGTGTGTTTGGGGTTGGGGAGAGTTGAAATAGTCTCACATAGTCCAGGATGGTGTCAAACTCCCTGTATACCTGAGGCTATCCTTGAACTCCTTAATCCTGTTACCCCCACCTCCTAAGTGCTGAGATTAGAGGCACACATCACCATACTAGCCTGTAATGATAATATTTTATAGGCTGGTGGATTTAATTGGTTAAATGTCTTTGGGATGTCTTGATTATATAGCATTAAACAAACATCTGCATGAGCAGAGTTCTCAAAAGTTCATGGACATTCTTTCTATGTGGATATAACTGTTCATAGCTTAAATATGTGAAAAAGAAGTTGATACCTTCTCCTAGAACTGTCTGATATCATGGATTTATAAGGAAACACCACCATAAAGTAGAATCCAGGAAGTATTTAAAATAGCAAAGGCCTGGAAATATAGAATTTAAGAACACATACACCAGTTTTTCAAACTGTTTATTATCAGGACTAAACCATGCATTTTTACCTTCATGGCATTCCTGGCCAAGAGTCCTAACATCAATGGCAGGATGGATGGGAATATTTGACTGTCCTTGCTTCATGCTCAATATTAGGACCAAAGGAGAAACATCGCCTTGAAGGGCAATTCTATTGTGGATGCATTACAAAAATGTTCACCAATATTTCTTTCCTGTTATATTGGGCCCTGCCCCCCCACCTATTCCTTTGGTAGCTGTTTGTTGGCTTGCGAATGACCCGCTGTCTTGTCTCTGTTTTTAATCCTCAGTCCCTCACTCAGACATGGTAAACGGGTGGTAACACGGGTGCTACACTGTTAACCGCATCCCTTAGTAGGGAACTTTGTAGCTATTCCCTCCAGAGAAGATGGCATTTGGGTATTTGTTTCCTTGCACTGAACCTATGCTGGCCTGGGTAATTCTTTAGCCAGTTATAATGGCAGCATCCCATTGACACACTTAGGTTTCAAGGGACATCTCGAGCTTATTCTTCCTTGCTGTGGTGTGTAACTTGGCTGGGCTAAGGAATGCCTAACTGTCTTGGAAACATTTTTATGAGTGTGTCTGCAAGGGTGTTTTGGGAGAGATGGATATTTGAGTTGGTAGTGTGGGTGCAGAAGATTGAATTCAGTTGGTGGGAGTGGACCTTGTCCGATCCATTGAGGGTCCCAATAGAGAAAATAAAATGTGAAGAAGGGTCAATGCACTTTTACTTATTTGTTTATTTGTTAATTGTTTGAGCTGTTGTCTTTGAATGGTGGGATTATATTGCCACCCATTTCCCCAGATTCTCAGGCCTTGGAACAGAAACTGACGTCCATGACCAGTTCTCCCGAGTTTTCAGTTTACAGACAGGACATTGTAGAATGTTTCGGCCTCCAAAACTCATGAAGTGATTTCTATAACTATGTCTCTTTCTCTTTCCACATTCTCATAGACTGTCTCAGTCGATTTTGTGATGCTCTAGCTGAATTGCCTGTGTCTAGGCAACTTGTAATGACAGAAATTGGCCTGTGGTTCTGGAAGCTGGGAAGAGGCAGATCTCTTGGCAAGGATGTTCTTGCTGTATCATCCTGTGTTGGAAAGAGGAAGAGAGATATGAAGAGAGGAGGGAGGGAGGGAGGGAGGGAGGGAGGGAGGGAGGGAGGGAGGGAGAGAGAGAGAGAGAGAGAGAGAGAGAGAGAGAGAGAGAGAGAGAATGACAAACTCCCCCTTTTATAACAAAACCCCTCTAGATACTATAGCATGAGTGTGTTTATTCTCATGGTCTGATTGCCTCTCACTCCATCCACTCTGCTTTCTAACTCTGTTGCACAGGGCATTGAATTTCTAACATATGGTTTTGGGTGGAGCTTTACACATCCTGTCAGTTGTGACTCTGGAGGAACCTGACAAATATACTCATAAACATAGTTGGTTTTTTCCTTGGGCTGCCTGCCAGCTCCTGAATCATGACATGGAGAGTTATTAATTATGAAAGCTTGGTCTTAGCTTAGGCTTCTTTTTTTTTTTAAACAATCTCTTATAACTTAAATTAACCTATTTCTATTAATCTGTATCCTGTCATGTACTATCCTGCTTCTTCCATGTATGGCTGGAGACTCTGCCTTCTTCTTTTCTTTGCCAGGAAGTCCCGCCTATCTCTCCTGCCTAGCTATTGGCCATTCAGATTTTGTTACACTATCACAGCAACACATTTTCACACAGAGTACAAATATTCCACAACACATAAACCCATAGAAACAAGTAAGTCTTGGCATCAATGTCAGACTAGAGGACTAGAGGTCACATATGCAGTGAAGAGCACCAGCTGTGAATAAGTCAGTGTGCTCATTATCCATTAAAGTGTTTCAGATCCCCCCCCCCCCCGCCCCAAATTAGTTACTTGAAAGGATAACCTACAGTTCTTACTCCACATTTCCTCAAGGTCCAGAATGCAATTGTGTCTTAGCTCTGGCTAAGCTTTGGCTTTGATGCCTCATTAAATTTCAGTCAAAGTGTTATTTGATTGAACTAGCCAGTGCTGTGGGTATCTGGAGTTGTAGTATGTCAAAATGGCTCCCTCCATGGAACAAGTTGTTCATAGGCCGTAGCTCTCAGTTATTCCCAGGAGGACCTCTCTTCCATTGTCTGTGTGTGTCCTAAAGTCAGGACATTTCACTACTGAGCAAGCAACCTGGAGCATGTAGAAAGTGCCTCAGAGTCCCAGGTTTGCATTCCACCACATTCCACTTCTTAGAAACCAGTCATACACTTGGCCCATATTTAAGAAGATAGAGGGCAATAATGGTCCACACTGTAAATTTTAAAATAATGTAGAAAAATTTCCAGATTTATTTTAACCTTTCCATCAAAAACTAGTCTTAATTCTCCAGCTGACTATAGAGGCATAGACTCACTATCAAGATCAGCCTAGCCAGCATGCATCCTCAGAATTTTCCAGTTCTGTGGATCCACAGCTAATTTAGGGTTTGAGCCATTAAATTTCAGCGTTGTTTGCTATACACTGATAGACAGACCTGAGACTGCAGAAGTGGAAGGATGTCTCTCCAAAGGACAGTAAAGATGTTATCCTACACAAAGCAAGGTCAACCAAAATGCCTCTCTTCCAGGGACTAGTAGTTCTATCAGGGAGATGATAAATAGTTGTAATAGGGAGATAACTGTAATAGCAAAAGGCCTTCAAGGTCTGGGCTGTTGATAGATTATAAATACATAAAAAAAGAGACATTGAATGTTAGTCCACTTTGTTACTGTACTGAAATATCTGAGTTGAGCTATATTTACACTGAAAAGTGGTTTATTTATATCTCAGTTTGAGTGGTTCAAAGTTCAAAAAAGGCTGGCACACACCATGGTGATATTTTGTCTGTGCTCTAACAAATAAAGCTTGCTTGGTGATCAGAGTTTAGAGCTAGGCACTAGTTAAACAGATGCCAGGCCGTGGTGGCACATATCTTTAATCCCAGACTTGGAATCTTATGCCTTTGATCCCAGTACTTGGGAGGCACATGCCTTTAATCCCAGCACTAGGGAGGTGGAGACAGGAAGTGATATGGCTGGGCAGAGAGAAGAATGTAAGGTGGGAGGAGACAGGAAGTTGGCCCTTTCAGATTGAGGAGTTGGTGAGGTAAGAGGTAGCTGTGGCTTGTTCCTTTGTCTGTCTGAACTTTCAGCATTTATTTACCCTGATATCTGGCTCTGGGTTTTTATTATTAACACCAATTAGGATTTGTGCTACAAGACAGGCCCCCTCCAGCTATTTCACCTCATGATGAACATTGGGAAGAGTAAATACATCACAGAACAAGAAAGCAGAGAGGTTGGATTTGCACTCATAATCATTTTTATTTGTGAGACATAAGGGGTTTTATGAGAGCTACTGTCGCCCTTCTGAGGGCAGTTTCCTGATGACCTGTGGATCCTCCTTTAGTTCCCAGCTCCTAAGCGTTTCTTCCCCTTCTACATCACCACCTCAGGGACCAGTTTCAGACATGCATAATTTTGAGGGACAGGAACTTTGTCAAGTTTACGTTGAATAATCCTATAAGGCAAGAAAGAGTGCCCATGCTCAGCAGATACTTCTTGATCAGATGAGGAGAATGTTCAGCTCTGAAGTCATCCCACCACTGCTTCCTCCTCAGAGATGCCAGCTGAAGTTTCCAAGCTCGACAGACCTATCTGAAATACTCAGTGGTATCTATCTAGAGGGTTTTGGTGTGCAATATTTGGGAAAGGGAAGCAGCTAGGCAAAGTGTGTACACAGAGCTGTATGATTTGGAATTTTCACATACTGCATACTAAAGAAATACTGGTAAAAAGCCAGAAAAAGTATTGGGCTTAAAATCCAAGCTTTCCAGGCAAGGTGGTCACTGCTCAAAGCTTTACATGCAGGACAGCCACCATCCAAAGCTTTATGTACAGAGGATCATGCGTCTTGGTTTCCAGGAGTGTCTAGTTTGAACATGCTATTCTGGCATTGTCCATGGAGTCCTTTCACAGTCATGGAGTCTTGGCTTAGACAAAGAATTGTATGGTCACTTTAGTTCTCTGCTGTGATGAAAAGAAGGGGAGTATATTGCTTTAGTTAATGACTTGGCCTTTCACTCTAATAAAACAATGAAAGAAACGTCATCAATGTTGAACTGCAAACAAATCAGAGGAAAAAGTCAGAATCCTGGAAAGGACTTTTGGTGGATTTTTGGCCAGTAAAAACTGAAAATTAGTAAATAAATAAAAAACTTCCTTAGTCTTTTTCTCAGGATATTTATTTTCATTTTCTTATATCTTCATGTTGAAATGCAATAACCTTTCAAATAAATGGGAAATTTCCTTTACTAAATGTAAAATTTAAGAGTTTAACAGCACTATAGCTATTTGACAATTTGCATGAAGTAGTCATGTGTGTTTTCCTTATCAGAGACCAATAATGAAAGAAAACACATTGTGTCTTTAATATTCTCAGTATTTAACTATAAAAGTAGTGCTTCTAGTATTGACTCAAATAATACTGAGTAATTTATCTTAAACCTTATATTTAATCTCCTTTTGATTTTCATCGTACTGGGTTTCTTGTCCACAAAATTAGGAAGTATTTGTCTCAGTTCATTTTCAGCTGCTTTACTGAGATACCTGAGCCACAACTTATAATGAGTGAAAATTTACTGGCTTACATTTCTGGAGATTGAAGAGTTCAAGGTGCTGGCATCTGGCATCCAGTCCAGCAAGGAACTGATTATTTTGCTACCGCATGGTAGAAAGCAGGAAAACGAGACAGCAGGAGAATAAAAGCACCCCTTGGAGCATGTTTAGCAAGGTGTGTTCCTGAGGGGTCACTCCTAAAAACCTCCCAAGAGTAGGCTCCACTTCTCAACATGGTGGTATAAGAAACTGTTTGCAATACATTAGTTCTGACGGATATATTAAAATAATAGCAGATATAACAGATACCGTTGTATGTATTAATTGAATATTCATCATATTCATAATGAAATGTATAACTTTGTTAAATTTAGACATTTAAGTGTATGCGGGTAAATTTTTTAAATACAATATGAAATAGGAATCTAATTTTATATTCATGATACATCCTCAATAGCATTTGAAATGACTACTTTTTTTTTAGAAAGAATCTCATGCCTCAGGCTGGCCTCAGACACCTGATTATCTTGTAACCGCCTCTCATGTCCTAGGATCAAAGGTATGAACCCTCATGTCTGATTCTATGACGTGCCTACCTTTGCTTCCATAAACACACACTTAGGTTTAGAGTTTGTTTTATAGCCCATCAATCTAATCTCCTATTTATGCAGTTGTGCAAATTGTTCTAATTAGTCCATGTTTGGGTTATTTGATGAAGCAAACTTCTCTTATTGTCTTATCAAAATATTTCATTGGTTTCAGACTTTCATTTCCCTTTCAAATGAGTTAAAAACTTGAGACTGCAAGTTCTAATCTTAAATTATTTGTTGAGGACTGGAGATCTGTCTCAGAGGTAAGAGTACTTGGTTCTAGTACCTAGGTGGCAGTTCACAAATGTCTGTAACTTTAGTTCCAGGCATACTACACAGTCTTCCAGCCTCTGGGGGCACCATGCATCCATGTGGTGCATATATATGCCTGTAGATAAACGTTCAGACATATGAAATAAAACCAGCGTGTTTAAAATTCTTGCTGGGCACACTTAGTTTCCGGAGCAGTGAAGCAACTCTTCATAACACCACAGTGGTGAGTGAATGGCTACTTACACTTGTGAGGACCAAAGTTCTGCAAGCTAACTAAGCAAACAAATAAAATCACTGTATAGCACAGAGTCAACCCTAGTAGAACTGTAGACTTTAATTAACAGTATTATAGCCATATTAATCTCTTAGTTGATGTTCCACTCTAATACTAGGTGCTAGTACTCAGGGGGCACTGTGGGAGAGTGAGGAGAGACACAAGAACATTCTACAGGTCCAGTTTCTTATAAATCTAAAACTTCTCTGGAAAATGAATCACTGTATTTTTTTTTTTTTCAAAAATCGTTTGGGACTTTTGTTGGTGACTTAATTTTTGTGTGTCTTGAATTTTCTAAAGAAAGAATTATAGGGAAAGACATGTTTGCATTTTCCAATCTGAATTTGATATTTAGCTCCCTCACATTATGTTATTTTAGTACTAGGACAAGACCAGTGATGAGTATGAGGCCAAAGAACACAGTGTGTCTCTTTCAAGATTCCAGTAGGATTGTGCCTAAGGCTTCGTGAGCAACTATGGTATTAGCTGAAGTTTTTCCTGTTTCTTGTCCATTCCCAATCAAGGGAAAATTATTTTTTCTATGCCTTGTTTTGTCTTCCTTTGGGAAAAAATGGAAGTGCTACACCTCTTTAAAAATGCCTTAAGAATACGTTCAGAGTATCATGGGCTGTTTTTTTCACGAAGTGCATTACTAGAAAGGATTCCATTAACACACTTCCTAAAGATGAACTAAAGTTGCATTTTTATATGCATCCTGATTAATCAATGTGTACTTTAAAGAAATTGTTACATTTTATTCTGCCATTCCTTATAATTTTAAAATCTCTATTTATAAATAAGAATGGCTAATAGCGTTTGCAGGGAGGGTGAGTTATGCCGATGTAGCCTTTGGATAGCTTTGGATTGAAGATAGGGCTAAGTCGGCAAAAATGAGAAAGCTATCACCTGCACCAAGAAGTAAAAACACAGGAATTAAACTATCAAATATAGAGTTAAAATTTCCTGATGAGCTCTCTTAAGCAGCCAAGAGTTATAATTTCATATAAGTCCTATAAAATAAAAAACATAGAATTCTACAAAGCTAATGTTATTAAGCCATAAGGGATGAATTTAAGATCAGAAAATATTTAAACACACTTAAATAAACATGCATACTATTATCTTCTTCCTGGAAAGGATTTCTTAAATAAAACCCAGGAAATAAGGTAGAATATAATCAAATACATCAAAATAAATCATGCTTTTTATTACACGGTTTATCCATGCATGTATTATGTATTTCATTTTATGGTGTTGGACCTCAAATCCAGAGCCTGTGCTTTGCCATTGTGGCCACACATGTAGCCATTATAGAGCTTAAGGATGAATGAAGGTAATTTCAAAGCATTTATATTACAATAGGTCAATATTAAAAGCATATTTTAGAAGATTCATCTAGAATCAGTGAATAAAATAAAAATGATATGAAAATGGAAAATTAATACTTTTGACAGAATGTTATAGAAACCTCAAACAACCATGGAATTTTTTATTAGAATTTCTTTAATCTTATTATTTGGGGGAAAGCTGATCTTACTAAGGTAACTTCCCTTTCTTATTATTTTATTCAATTTTTTTCAAACAATATATTCCAATCATGCTTTTTCCTTCCCTAATTCCTTCCAGATGCTCTCCATCTCCCCATGCACCTAACTCCATACCCTTTCTTTTTTACTTAAAACAAACAAACAGAAAACTACCAACTCAAACAAAAAAACCCAGCAAGCAGACCACACACACACACACACACACACACACACACACACACACACACGCACACAACTGAAACCAAAATATACAAGCTAAAGACCCATAAGACAAAAAAAAAAAATGACCAAACAAAACAGTTGAGATGTACTTGCAAAGGAAAAATTAGTTTTCTCCAAAGGAGTCTCACTGGATATAGTGACTACACTTTATGAACAATGTTTTTTGTAGATAATTTTGTCTCACATTGCATTGTTTGGGTAATTATTTTTAAAATTAAAGATTCCCATACTCCACAGTGCTCTGAGATCTGATCAACATTTCCTCTTTTTTTGTGTCTGTGTATGAGTGATGTGCATACATACGTGTGTGTGTGTGTGTGTGTGTGTGTGTGTGTGTGTGTTCTCATATGTGTAGCACACATGTGTATGTGCTTGTGGAGGCTTGGGTCTGACATTGGCATCTCCCTGGATGGCTCTCGACTCTAGTCATTGAGACAGGTCTCTGTCAGTCAAAATCAGAGTGGCAGAAATGACTAGTCTCACTAGCCAGCTCGCTCTGGGGATTGCCTGTCTCTGCCTCCAACTGTTATTTTATGGCATTTATATGGGTTCTGGGTATACAGAGTCCTTTGGTCTTCACACTTGCATGGCAAATGCTTTTCCTGCTGAACCATCTCTGGCTCAGTAGCCACATTTCGGATGTAGAGATTTACAACTAAAACTCCTTTGGTGGGAGAATGAGTGGATGGTGATATAGTCATACAATAGAGTCCTGTGCGATGATTCACAGCTATGTATACTTCAATGTGGAAGTCTCAGACAGACTCGTGCAGCTCAATAACGTGTATATCAATATCAAAGGCATTTACAACACAAATAGTTCTTGTTGGGGATTCATAGGATATGTCAGAAAACAAAGGAATAATGAACCTGAATTTAAAGGACTGATTACTTGGGTCGTGTAGAGGAAAATGGGTATAGAGGGAAGTGGTAGGTACGATACCTTGGGGATGTCTGCTGATCCACCTGCCCCTGTGTCCTGAGTGCTAGGAGTTAAGCTATGTGTCACCATGCCTGACTGAGTAACAGTGCTGTGATAGCTCATCTCACACCACCTTCTCAAGGAACTCTCTGGAAAACTGTAATTTATTCAAATGTATTATATGCTAATAAGTTTCAAGATGCTGCTTGGAGGCCTCTACTTCTTGAAAATGATTGTATCATTTGAAAAAGGTTCCTTATGTGCAACTAATTAAAATGCTTGATTGAAAAGATTAAATTTACAGTGACCAACAAGTGCAAAATTGACTTATTTTTAGGTCTCCCTTTGAAATAATTAGCATGTGTCTTTTGAAAATCAAAGTTAGATTCTTCATTAGTGCAAACTTAACTTCCCAGCAGTAATATTAAAATATAATTATAATTCAAACTGTTTTAATCATTAATTTTGTTTTGAACTGTAACATTACATTAAAAAGGAAAACTTTAATGATTTCTATATTAGGACTGACAAAATGCCAAAAGTATACTGATTTCTATAATAATAAGCAAAATTAAAACTAATTTGTTCTGAATCACTCTGTGTAGAGCCAGTGTATATTTTACATGTTAAATTCTGCTAAAGTTACAAGTTCAAGGCCAGCCTGGGCTACATAGGGAAAGGGTATCTTGACGTCATAGTGCTGCTGTCTCAAGAGAACAATTGAATCCACAAAAACGTAGAAGGTTTTCCTGACTGAAACAAGTGGGAGTCTGTGTAATAATATTGGGCAACACTAGTTTTAGTCTCATTGCATTCAACAAAGAGTAACGTACCCATGGGTCTACCATTTGTAACCACTGGGCTACCGTGAGGTCAATCCTGCCTCTATCAACTATGCTGATCCTCTGCCTGGAGTTTTCATGTTAGCTGGAGGCAGCACAAAAGGCTGGTGGGAGGTTATTGGACCTCAATTCCTTCCCAGTCTTCCACAGTGATGCTGACCATAGTTGCCTGCTTTTTCCTAGACAGAGCAGAACCCACTTGAATGCCCTCAAACACACTTCCTGTTGAGAACCTCCTCAGATGTTCAGCTCTGACGCCCGCTAGGACTCTTCTCTGAGTTGTTGCCTGAAGTTCCTCTTTCATCACTCAGAATCCTCTTTTTGACTTCAGGTACCTAGTTTCAATCTCATATAGAGTCATCGGTTTTTCATTTTAACTTCTTGAGCATTACTATTACATTCTTGCATCAGATGGCATTACCCATTCGTCTTAATTCTTCATACAGTTTTTTCACTGTCAGCAGGTTGCTTTAAATCCTTCAACATTTTATACCACGGTTTTACAATCATGTATGCATGCAAACACACACACACACACACACACACACACACGCACGCGCATGTACACACACACACACAGGCACGTACTCACACACTCACACACACATCATGATGTAGTCTGCATAGTCTATGGTTTAGAGAAACCCCCAATTTCTCTTGGTGCATTTTGATTCCCCAGATTCACCCACATGCCTTTATTCTTGGGTCCTGTGGTTTCATAGTATGCTTCTACATACTTTCTGTCTTAACCCACTGTGAAGGTTAGCACTTCCCTTCAAAGAGAGGAGTCACACAAAAGTATGATGGACACTGTTGATCTTTCCTTGTTGGGATAGAAAAAGAGTTTACAATGGAAGCTTATATCAAAGGTAAGTTCTTTCTCACAGGTCCAGTCTTTGAAAACACCCTCTCCCCACCCTATCTTGTTCATGGTAAGCAAGTACTTTACCATCATGACACATCCCAGCCCCCAGTATATAATTTTCAAGCTCCATGCTTCAGTTCATGTAGACTAATACTTACTGTCTCATCTTGCTTGTTTCTGATTTTTAAAATACCAAAATGCACTGATTTTCATTGTTCACTGATTTTCCTTGGCCTGGTTGTTCCCCACACTCTCCTAGTCCAGCTATGCTTTCATAAGTACTGTAGGAGGATGGACATGCGCAGTGTCAGGACCTCAGGCTCCCTTGTCAGCTGATTTCAGATGGGCCAGTAAGAGGTTTGGAAAAGAGATCATGGACTGGAAGGAATGGAGAAGTCCCAATGCTGATCCATCTTCCCTTTCTCTGCCTGCCTGGGCTGTGTGTCCTCATGAATCCTGCTCTCACTGACCACTTACAGACATCCCAGCAACCCTGGAACCCGGAGCACCAGATGCAGCTTCCTTCTCCTCCTTTCTGAGGATAGTCTCACTTTCCCTGCCAGTAGATGGCATTAAGTCTCTTCTACCCAAACCATGTGCAGTGGTTTCTGTGTTCCTCATGAGGCTCTGAGAAAAATACACTCTTTTTTTTTGCCAGTCTGTATCTATATTGACATTTTTTTCTTGTTAATACTTATTCGTATATTATCTTTATTTCTTATTTTCAAAAGTTATGCCTCACCTTGTTTTAAATAGTTTATTTTAAAAGAGAATATAGATGGGCTTTGATATTTTTTGCTTTGCCAAAGAGGACTTTTTTTTTTCTCTTGGAAGTCAAAATTGACCCCTTTGCTTTTATTGAGATTGCATTTCTGTTATCCCAGTCTATAATTTTTCAATTGTATACACCTGTTGTTCTTTCTCTTATCTGTTGCGTCCTGTCTTTTCCTCCAGTTTGGATGGGTTCATAACAGTTTGTCTTTTGTCTTCTACTTACAATATTTGGCATTTCAAATTTTATTTCTGGTTGTTAAGTTCAGTTTTCACATCTTTTAATTGAGTACTACTCAGCAGAGAAAAACAATGACAACATGAGGTTTGCAGGCAAATGGATGGTACTAGAAAAAAAACAAACAAACATCCTGAGTGAGGTAACCCAGACTCAGAAAGACAAACATGGTATGTACTCACTCATAAGTGGATACTAGATGTAAAGCAAAGGATACCCAGACTGCAACTCACAACTCCAGGGAGGCTACCTAGTAAAGAGGACCCTAAGAAAGACACAGGGATCGCCCAACAACAGAGAAATGGATAAGATCTACATGAGCAAACTGGGGGTCGGGGCAGGTAATGGAGGACAAGGGTCAGGGTAAAGAGAGCTTAGGGGAGTGGGAGGTCTCAGCTGGATCAGGAGCAGAGTGGGAGAATGGGGACAGAGATACCATGATGAATGAAGACCCCAGGGGAATAGCAAGAAGCAGAGTGCTAGAGAGGTCCCCAGAAATCCATGAAGTACAGAGTTCTCATGGAAATCTCTCATGGTAAATATATGGTGTGAGGAGTTTCACCTCATGACTTGTCAAAAGTCTGGAAGGCAGCCATTCTCCAGCACCCCTTCTCAGTGCGTGGGACACCGGAACTCTGGTAACCAGTTTTCCCTGTTCTCTTTTCTCGTCCCTTCCTTCAAATGGATATCGACCAGCTACATGGCCCAGGCTGGCCTTGAACTTGTAGCAGTCCTCCTGGCCCATCACACTGTAGGTATAAGCAGTGACCCCCATGCTTGCTTGGTAAGCATTTCCCCCTGTGCTTTTCTGTCATATTAATAACTGAAATCTCTAAAGGAAAAAAAAAATCTTCCAACTTTTTGAAACATTTTTACTTATCCTTCTCTAAGACTCAAGTTTTGGCAATATCTATAATTTTATAATATTCTTCATTTTGGCTCTAGAGTTTCTAGAATACTTTTTTAAAAAAAGATTTTTGTTATTTTTCTTCTTTCTAAATATATCTACTCTGAACAGTTGCAGCTGGCTTTCTAGCATTTGGGTCTTTGTGCAACAAACTCAGCATGGGTGTGTTTGACTTTCTTCCTTAATGAACTTGCTCTGTTGTTTTAAAATGCTTAGTTGTTATTTTGTTTACGATGAATCTTTGAATTCAGAGATGATAGGCAGCATCTAGTAACATATGTGGTCATGAACTTCGTGGGGTTTTTTTTTAGTGTTTAGAGACTTCTGACCCTTCTTAGCTAGAACTTCCCACACTCATATCAACCTTTTGTTTTACCTTTGAAATCACAAACCTTCACTACTACAAGTGATGCTCAGATTTTTTTGTCTTCTTCATATTGTGGTTATTTATTTGATGAGCCATGGTTTTGGCTTATTTGAGGTTATTTCTCATCAATGAATATTTATTTATTTTTATTTACTTAGTGTATGTGTGTGTGCATGTGTCTATGTCAGTAAACATGGGCCTTGTGCCACATAGGGGTGTGGAGGTCCTGGGGATTAAGCTCAAGTCACTAGACTTTGCAGCAGGAGCTGTGCCTACTGAGCAATCTTGCCAAGCCCTCCCTGTTCTCTCTTTCAAAACTAATAATGTATGGTACATATTACACAATCAGATACCCATTGCTGTCTAGAGCAGCAGTTCTTTTTATTTGTTTATGTGACATCCCAACAGCAATTTACCCTCCTTCCTCTCCTCCTATTTCTCCTCCCTACCTCTCCCGACCCCCTCATCCATCCACTCTTCCTCTTTTTCTGTTCAGAAAGGGGTAGGTAGGCCTCCTTGGGGTATCAACAAAGCATGGCATAAAAGGTTGTGGTAGGACTAAGCACCACCTGCCTCTTTGTATTAAGTCTGGACAAGACCATCCAGTAGGAGGAATTGGTTCCCAGGAGCCAGTTAAAGCTTTAGGGACAGCCCCTGCTCCCGTTGTTAGGAGTCCCACAAAAAGACCAAGTTACAAAACTGTCCCATAGATGCAGAGGGTCTAGGTCAGTTCCCTGGTTGTTGGTGTAGACTCTGTGAGTTCCTATGAGCCAGGTTAGTTGTTTCTGTGGGTTTTCTTGTGATGTCTTTGACCCCCAATCCCTGTCCTGCAATCCTTTCTTGCTCTCTTCAGCAGGATCCCCTGACCTCTACCTAATGTTTGGCTGTGGGTCTTTGCATCTGTTTCCATCAGTTACTGGATGAAGCCTTTTTGATGACAATTGGAGTAGTCACCAATCTGATCACAGGAGATGGCCAGTTCAGGCTACGTATCCACTTTTGTTAGGAGCCTTAGCTGGGGTCATCCTTGTAGATTCTTGGGCATTTCCCTTGCTTCAGGTTTCTACCTGGCCCCAAAATGGTCCCCCGCTTTCCAGTCATCTCTTTCAGTACTCTCCCCCTCCATCCACTTTCTCACCTGATCACTCAAGTTTCTATCTCCACCTGTCCCCAATCCACCCAGGAGATCTCTTCTATTTTCCCCTCCCAGGGAGATCCATGCGTTCTCCCTTAGGCCCTTCTTGTTGCCTAGTCTCTCTGAGTCCGTGGATTGTATGATGGTTATCATTTACTTTACAGCTAATACCCATTTATGAGTGAGTATATACTAGGTTTTGTCTTTATGGGTCTGGGTTACCTCATTCAGAATGATTTTTTTTTTCTAGTTCCATCCATTTGCCTTCAAATTTCCTGATGTCATTATTTTTAACAGCTGAGTAATACTGCATTGTGTAAATGTACATTTTCTTTATCCATTCTTCCATTGAGGGGCATCTAAGTTGTTTCCAGGTTCTGGCTATTACAAATAAAGCTGTTATGAATATAGTTGAGCAAGTGCCCTTGTGGTATGATTGACATCTTTTAATATATGCCCAAGAGTAGTGTAGCTGAATCTTGAGGTAGATTGAGTCCCAATTTTCTGAGACACTGTTGTACTGATATCCAAAGAGGCTATACAAGTTTGCACTCCTACCAGCAATGGAGGAGAGTTCCCCTTGCTCCACATCCTCTCAAGCATAAGCTGTCATTTGTGTTTTTAATATTAGCCATTCTGAGAGGTATAAGATGGAATCTGAGCATCATTTTGATTTACATTTCCCTGGTGACTAAGGATGCTGAACATTTAAGTGTCTCTTGGCCATTTGAGATTCTTTTGTTTAGAATTCTCTGCTTAGGTCTGTAACTCATTTTAAAAATTGAATTATTTGGTTTTTTTGTTGTCCAATTTCTTGAGTTCTTTATATATTTGGAGATCAGCAGCATGGTATTGGCATAAAATCAGATAGGCAGACCAATGAATAGAGTCAAAGATGTAAATCTACATATTCATGGACACCTGAGTTTTGACAAAGAAACCAAAATTATACAATGGAAAAACAAAGCATCTTCAACAAATGGTGCTGGAATAACTGGATGTTGGCATGTAGAAAAATGCAAATAGATCCATTTCTATTGCTCTGCACTAAACTCAAGTCCAAGTGGATCAAAGACCTCAACATAAATCCAGTGACACTGAACCTGATAAAAGAGAAAGTGGGGAATAGTCTTGAATGCATTTGCACAGGAAATGACTTCCTGAGTAGAACACCAGTAGCACAGACACTAATATCAACAATTAATAACTGAGACCTCCTGAAGCTGAAAATCTTCTGTGAGACAAAGGACATTGTCAATAGGACAAAATGGCAGCCTACAGAATCGGAAAAGATCTTCACTCACCCCACATCCAACAGAGGGCTGATCTCCAAAATATATAAAGAGCAGCAATTCTGAACCTGTGGGTCTTGACCCCTTTGTGGGTCAAACAACCCTTTTACAGGGGTCTCCTGTCAGATAGTCTGCAAGTCAGATATTTACATTATCATTCATAACAGTAATTTACAGTTATGAAGTAGCAATGAATATAATTTTATGGTTGGGGGTCACCACAACATGAGGAACTGTATTAAAGGGTCACAGCATTAGGAAGGTTGAGAACCACTGCTCTGGAGCATTCAGCACTAGAGGCAGATGAAAAGCTACTCAGGTGCTGCATCCACCCCTCCCATATTGTCAGGGGAAAGGCTGTCTTTAGAGGCTTAGTGGGAGATGGAGTGGAAGATCATGGGCCTCTGTCTCTTAAGCGGCATTAACTCACACTCCCTGAGGTGGCCTGAAGCTGTTGGGGACTGTACTGTCCCTTTGCAGGTGCTGGCACTGGTGTGAAGTACAGTGTGACCCTGCCCTGCTTCCTGAATCTGCTGACTCTGTACTCGGTGACTTCAGAGGATTTCCTGAGAAAATGATTACTCATTCCTTCAATTGCAGTCTTGCTTGTCTGGTTCCGCTCAGTTTGCTTTCAACGTTAGTCTAGTTGTACCTGCTCTCTGTCCTGTAGATGGTTTATGATGTTTCTTATCTTCTGGTGCACGATTTGGCTTTTAATTTTTCATTGAAAATATATCTTTTCATATAATATACTCTGATTATGGTTTCCCCTCCCCCAACTTCTCCCAGACACCACCTACCCAAATCCATCCCCTTTCTTTCTCCCATTAGAATACAAACAAGCATCTAAGAAAATAATATAGATTAATAATAATATTAAAGAATGAAAGTGAACAAACTAGAATAGAACAAAGAAAACAGACAGAAAAACAAGATCCAAAGAAAAAGCACAAGAAACACATAGGCTGAGACACATATATTCACACACACACACACACACACACACACACACACACACACACACACCATAAAAAACTAAAATTGACAGCTTAAATATATAAGCAAAAGGTATGTAAGGATAAAAAAACTTAAATGCAAAACAAAGCATTGTGTGACGACAACAACAACAACAAAACTTCAAAACTGCCATGAGTTCATTTTGTGTTGGCTGTCTACTGCTGGGTATGCACAGTGAGACTTCATTGGGGAAAATTAATTTTTCCTTTGCTAGTGGTTATCAATTGGAGATAGCTACTGGGTCCTGGGGATGCTGTGAATGTGTTGCTCTGATTGATTGATAAATAAAATGCTGATTCGCCAGTAGCCAGGCAGGAAGTGTAGTGTAGGTGGGATAAGGAGAGAGGAGAATTCTGGGAAGTGGAAGGCTGAGTCAGGAGATACTGCCAGCCACTGCCATGAGGAGCAGGATGTAAAGTACTGGTAATCCACAAGCCACATGGCAAGGTATAGATTTATAGAAATGGGTTAATTTAAGATATAAGAACTAGATAGCAAGAATCCTGAGCCACATGGCCATACAGTTTATAAATAACATAAGCATCTGTATGTTTATTTGGGTCCGAGCAGTTGTGGAACTGGCAGGTGAGAGAGATTTGTCTTGACCATGGGCCAGGCAGGACCAGGAGATAACCCCAGCAACAACTGGGTTATGAACAAAGGCTTGGATTTATTTCCCCCTTTTCAATGCTGAGACTCCACCAGGCTGAGACCTGAGCAGGTCCCATGCATGTCCACAGTTTCTCTGAGCTCATATGTGCATCAGTCTTGGGCATCTAGAAGGCCTTGATTCTTTGATGTCTTCTATCCCCACTGGCCCTTACAATCTTTCTGCCTCCTCTTCTGCTGTTACCTGAGCCCTGAGGGGAGAGATGTGATAGAGACATCCCATTAAGGACAGAGTATTCCATGTTCTCTCATTCTCTGCACACTCTCCAGTTGTGGGCCTCTGTATTTGTTCCTAGCTACTAAAAAGGAAGCTTCTCTGATGGTGGCTGAGCAAGACACTGATCTGTGACTGAAGGGGATTCCCACATGGCTTTTTTCCCAGTGTGTATTTCTGGTTTCTTTATCAAAAATAAGGTATCCATAGGTGTGCGAACTTATATCTGGGTGTTCAGTTTGATTCCACTGATCAACATGTCTGTTTTTGTGCCAATACCATGCTGTTTTTATTACTATAACTCTGTAGTACAATTTGAAATCTGGGGTGTTGATATCTCTATTATTTTTTTATTAGTCAGGATTGTTTTAAGTATCCTGGGATTTTTGTGTTTCCACATGAAGCTGAAAATTGTCCTTTCAATTTCTATGAAGAATTGTGTTAGAAGTCTTCACTGATGGAGATTACATTGAATCTGTAGATTGCTTTTTGGTAGGATGGCCATTTAAAAAAATGGCTTTTTGATACCTTTATCAACTAACTATTATTATTACTTTTTTCCTTTGGCATCCTACTTTTGTTTTTGGAAGGATAATTTTTAAGTTGGTTGTTTGCTTTATCAAATGTAAAGCTTTGACTATGACGTGTTTGTTTGCTTAGAGACTGTCTTCCTTTGTTGCCCAGGTTGCTCCCAAACACGGACACCTGTGTCAGGCTCCCTACTACACCATCTTCATTTAGTAATAAAGGAGTAAGGACCAAATGGAGAAACAAAAATAAAAGTGATGGTGCTGTGAAAATAAGCATTATAACCCATATTCTTTAGATTACATCATTCATACTTGGATATTTCACAAAATTACTTAATAGTATTTCTAGATGCAAGTAAATATGAGTTCTATTCAAGTAAAAGATAATTGATGGCTATTGATCTGGAGATAATGCACATTATCACTATTAGCAGTGAAATACCTTAAACTAATAGATATTTTAAGGCATGTATTACAATTATGTGCATATAATGAATAGTTATATATAACTATTCATAGTCAATGAAAAGATAGTAATACAAGCAAAACAGCAGATAGCATAAACCACAGAACCTATCTTAGTCTGAGTTCCTATTGCTGTGATGAAACACAATGACCAAAAGCAACCTATGGGAGAAAGGGTTTGTTTGGTTTATAGGTTATAGTCCATCATTAGGGAACGCCAAGGCAGAAACTCAAGGCAGGACCTGGAGGCAGGAACTGAAGCACAGGCCATAGAGGGATGCTTCTTATTGGGTTGTTCCTCACAACTTGCTCAGCCTGATTTCTTATACAACTCAACACCTCTTGCCCAGTGTTGACACCACGCACAGTGAGCTGGGTCCTCCCACATCCAACAACAGTCAATAACATACCTAACACATTCGTTTATAGGCCAGTCTTATGGGAGGCATTTTGTCAAGTTGACATAAAACTAGCCAACACAGAAGGTTTAGAATTGAAAATACACTGTCTACAAAACTGACTGAATGGGTTAATAGAAGCATTTTGAAGAAGGCAAGAGGAGACAGCTGGTGGACTTGTAAACAAGTCAGCAAGTGTTGCTCAGCGTAAAGAACAAAGGAGGAAAAGTTTAGAGGGGACAAGAGAATATCTACAGAGATTTACAGGCAACTGTGCAGAGTTCTGACATCTCCTTGGAATCTGAGAAGGAAAATGAGAGAAAAGGTAGAAAAATTAGAAGAAATAATGATCCAATTCTACCCCAATTTGGTAAAAACAAACAAACAAACAAAAAAAAACTTATAAACCTACTTAACTGAAGCAACTCATCACAGATCCATAAGGTAACTCCCTTATAATCAAACATAAGATATGTCTAGCATCCAGAGACTATGATATTGTGAACAGAATAAAGATTAACTTGAAAAACGACTTTTCATCCAAAGCAATGGTGACTAAAAGACTGGGAACACTGTCTTAAAACACAGGGGGGAGAAAGAAAAAGATAGTAAAATGAAACATTTATTTTTAAAATGTTGAGGGTCGTGTTAAATATATGACGTAAACCTGACATGGTGATGCTGGCCTTTAATCCTCACTTGGGGAGACAAAGGCAGGAGGATCTCAGAGTTTGTGGCAAGCCTGGTCTACAGAGTGAGTTCCACAACCAGAGATATGCAAAGAAACTCTATCTTGAAAACTAAAATCAAAGACTAACAAGCAACAATAACATCTATCTGTCTCTCTGTCTCTCTGTCTATCTATCTATCTATCTATCTATCTATCTATCATCTATCTATCCATCCATCATCTATCTATCCATCCATCATCTATCTATCTATCTATCTATCTATCTATCTATCTATCTGATCTAAAAACTCAAATTGGAAGACATTTTTCATATTTCATTAAAGTAATGAGAAGCAGTAACATTTTCTGTAATAAGAATGCTTTAAATGTAAAACAGACACCTCCAAGTACATAGACAGAAGCAGCAGTGCCACACGACCAGGGAGAATAGGAAGTCTACGGTGCCTTTATTGGCTTATGATAAAGACACAAAGCAGTGATTTTCTGTAGACAATGAGGCGATTCTGGACTACAAGAGTCACTTCCTAGGAAGAACATAAAAATCCTAAATGCACTTAATAATTAAGCTTCAGCAAACACAGAAATCAACAGACCTAAAAGGGGACATGTATATCATATTTTGAGATTTTTGTCTTCTTTCTTTCAATAATGGTGCCAGTTCAGAACAGCCTCTCTGACAATACCTGCTAAATAACCTTCTCTTTAGTTTTACTACTTTTCATCCCTTTAAATTTTGCTGTGCATCTGAAACATTCAACAAGTGCAGAAAACAATGGCAGAGCCAAGGTGTACTCAGCATTGGTCTAACTACTGGTGATGTTTTTTCCTCTGAGATACATGGTTTTATTTGAAAAATAAACAGAATATTATGTACACAGTTGAAGTCCCTTTATTAGACTCCACAGGGCAAGCCTTTCCTGGTAAGCTAGAGATAATACTATCATAAATATTTTATGCAGATGGATGGATACTTAGGACATATTAGAGAATCTAGAAGTAGACCCACACCAATACAGTCAGTTTCTTTTTTGGCAAAAATAAATAATTCAGTGAAGTAAGTGTAGAACTTGAAACAAAATGTACTGGAACAATTGAACATGCACAGGTGTCCAAAAAATCTTGGCTTAAATATTTTAAAAAATTATATTTATTTTCATGGAGTGTTTGTGTGTACACATGGCACAGTGTTCTTGTGGGAATCAGAGAACAGCTTTCAGGAATCAATTCCTTCCTTCTACCATGTGAGTCCCAGGGATGAAACTGAGGTCATCAGACCTGGCAGGAAGCACTTTGGTCTGCTAAGCCATATTTCTGGCCACTAAATTTTATATTTTATTAAAAAGCTAACTGAAAGTGAATTATATACACTCACATGAAATGTAAAATTATGGGATGTTCAGAAAAAGTAGTATGAAGAATTCAAAATCTGAGACTAGATTAAAAAAAATCTTAGGTTTGATATCAAAATTATGACCCATGAAAGAGAAAAAAAAAGTGGATCAATAGAACTTCACCAAAATGGAAAACAATTGCACTGTGAATACTCTTAAGAAAGATGGAATAGATTGGGATAAAAGTGTGTGGTTCTTTTCACCTATGAAAGGATCAGAGCCTAGAGTATTCATGTATGAAGAGTTCCTAAACTCAGAAGAAGTCCAGTTATGAAGTGAACAAATAACTAACAAAATAAATAAATAAACAAAGAGAAGAAGAGTGTTGGCAGGAAGCGGAGAGATGGCATTACACATACGAAAAGTAGTTCAGCAAGCACCATGAGCTAGTACTACAGACCTAAGGTCATTAACAAGTGCCTATAAGGAAGAGGGGTCAGGAATGCTACCTGCATTGCTGCTGGAAGGGAAAGGGGCAGATGAATTCTGGGAAACAGTATGTCAGCTAGCAAGCTAATTTTCACCATTGTGGCTGGATTCCCAAGATAACCAGCTTACAAAGACAGATTTCTTATTGTTTCATGGTCTGAGAAGTTGCCGTCCACAAACTGCTGGCTCTGTGTCTTTGGAGCCTGTGGTATCAAAGCTTGTCACAGTTGGGAGTGCATGGCAGGAGTCCTAGTCTCTCTCCAAGACACAACTTCTTCCCACTGGGGCCTAAGTTCTTCAACATTTCCTAACAGCAGCAGAGACCAGAAGCCAAGCCCTGAGCATACAGTCCTTTGGTGAATGTTTAGATCCAAACCACAACAGCTTTTAAAAATTAAATCTTGCATTACCATATAAAGGATATTTATTCCAGAGAAGTTCAACTTATTTCTACATGAAAGCTTGTGTGTGAATGTTGTTTAGCAGTTGCTGTATCATAGTAAGTAGTACAAATGTGGGGACAGTTAGAAATGCCCTTAAGCAGGTGAATAGTTAACAACCTGGTACTTGTGTAACTTGGAGTACCATTACATATTAAAAACAAAATGACTGATGTTAATAACAACTTGGATGAATCATTGGGATATTATTTTAAGTAACAACAAAAAGCCTACCACAAAGTTTACATATTACATGGCTCCATTTACATAACATTTTATTTATTTATTCATTTGGTTTTTCAAGACAGGGTTTTATCTGTGTAGACTTGGCTGCCCTGGAACTCACTTTTTAGACCAGGTTGGCCTCAAATTCACAGAGATCCACCTGCCTCTGCTTCCCAAGTACTGGGATTAAAAGCATGTGCCACCACTGCTCGGCCATTTATATAACATTTTTGAAGATAGCAAATTTTTATAAATGCAGAGGAGTTGAGTATTGTATAAGTTGAAAATGGAAAGAGATATGTAAGAGAGAGATGGATATAATTAGTGTCATTCTAAAGGGCAGTATGAGGGATCATTGTGTCTATGGACATGTGCAATGTTTTGACATTATGGTAGACATATGTGATAAGCTGTCAGCACTACACATACATACAGACACACATGAAAACACACACACAACACATAGACACATGGACACACATATATGTACATGCACGTAGACGTGTACACACACAAATTTTACACACATTGGTGGAGAGTACAGGAATTTAGGTAAGGCCTGAGGATTTTCTTCTAGTTGTTATGAATGAGACACACTTAAACATTTTTATCTGTCCTTTAAGTGCACATATCATACTTATAACTATGTATTTGCATGAAGTATATATAAAATAATCTGTATATCTTATTTCTTCAATGTTATTTTAAAACACTATGTCATTCATGTAGACGCACCTACAGACAGTCTAATCACATTTTCATTGCTATATTATAACGTGTAAGTGTGAGTTAATGTTTGATTACTGATTTCCTTTGCCTAAAAGCAGTTGTTTCCAGACAACTCAAGAGACGGAGCATCAGGAAGCTGTGGGAACACTGATCCGGAGAAGGTGAGCCATAGCCTCCCACCCAAGGCCCCCTGGAACTCGAAGCACACTGCCCTCTTCTTGCAAAGTCTGCTTGTGTGCTTATTGAGAAAGCTGAGAGCATTGTGCCATGTGACAGGAAAAGTACTCAATAGGCCCAGATTCTTTCTCACAATGCAGGCAAAAAGAATAGGTGTATTTGCTAAGTCATGATAACCAGCTCATCAGATAAACATAAATTATCACTATTTTGTTATAACACATACTATCACTGTAAATGAAAATATTTACCCTAAAGTCACTGCCCCTGAAAGTTTGTTTTTTCTTACTGATTTTTACTGTCATATTTATCATATTTATAGAAGATGGTACATGTATGTATGCCTGAGAGTACGCTATTCTCTTTCCTTTGTCAAGTTCTTTGTGATAGTCTAAGCCCACATTGTCTTAATCACTGCACCCTTTTAATATACTGCAACATTTACCCAGACTACCCTTTTTAAATTGCTTTCATCTATCTATCTATCTATCTATCTATCTATCTATCTATCTATCTATTATCTATCTATCTATCCATCATCTACCTCTGTTGTAGAATAAGTCAGTCTAGCACAAGTAAGTGTGGCCTTTGTTATTGCTATTTTTACATGGTATTGTAACTTCACATTGGATAAATGGTATATCCAATTTGTTCATTTTTTTTAAATTTCATGTCCTTCAATTAATTATATTACAGTTTCATGTAAAGGTATGTAATATTTTTGGTTGTGCCTTAAAGACTGTTTGCATACTTGCTATTGGCTTCAATAGTAGCTATTTCATAATATAGCTTTCTAATAGTCTATGCTAAGATAAAACTAGCATTGATTTTCTGTCCATTGATCTCAAGCTTGGAAATTGTACTGAATATTTTACTTGTTTGTGAGTTCTGTTAGACATTATGTAGAACAAAAATGCACAAACTTTTTTTTTGAGAAGACAAACAGTAAACTTGAGTCTATAAAGCCTCTGTCACAGATATTGAAGGAAATAGACAATATACAAATTAGTGGGTGTTTGGGGATTTGGTCCCATTTTATTTATAGGCCTCATTTTGCAAATATCTGATGTAAGTTACTCATTATCCTCTTCTGGGAGCTGTACATTAAACACCTTTCTTTCTCTACATATGGCATGGGCTAGGATGTCTGGTGTGGTAATGCACAACAGTGCAAATGGGGGCAGTTGTTGCTCTCTCCTGGAGTGACAAGGCCTCTGTGAGTGTTTGTGTGTGTGTGTGTGTGTGTGTGCGCGCGCGCGCGCGCACCTTTGATTGGTGAATGCTTGTCACTTTGAGAGCTGATTATATTTATATTTTTTAGTGACTGTCTACCTATTCCTGACTTGTTTTGAGATGTTTGGTGATTAAAATGCTCTTTCAGAAACTTACATCTCAGGGCTAGGACGGTCACTCAGTCAGTAAAATGCTCCTTGGGCAAGCATGGCATGATCTGAATTCAATCTCCAGAACCCATGTAGAAAACCTGGGCATGGTGGTGCCACATACTTGAAATCCAAGCTCAGGGGAGGCAGAGACAAGGTGCATCCTTGGGCTTGCACACCAGCCAGTCAAGTGTGTGTAGTGAGCACCCAGGTATTGACAGACTGTCTCAAAAGTCTAGGTGAGCGACGTCTGGGGAATAGCTAATGTCCTCTGGCTTCTACGGGCACCACACACGTCCATGCATTTCCATTCATATAAATATGTACACACACACACACACACACACACACACACACACACACACCATGATAAATAAAAATTTACATTTCATTCCTTTTCAAACAAATTGGGATGATATTGCATCTAGCATAATCATATGTGACTTCTTTAGGATCACATTCCTTTTTCATTCTGAATTATGCTGGCTGTGGCTCACCTAGGTTTTTTTCTTCCTCTGTTTTTCTAGAGATTGATATTTAACTCCCATCTTCTCAAGGATCCAGATTTTTGTTTTGTTGTTCACTAGTTTTTCACTAAAATAAAATTCATTCTTATTCTTCCCCACATCCTTATTTGAATTTATTTTCTTACTTTTATATGTCTGCTTTGGTTGAACATTTGGTTCATTTATTTTTAATCTTTCAAAAGTTTTAGGAAGTACCAGTTCGGTTATAACCTAGACACTTTAATAATTGTTATCATTCAGATATAACTGTTTCACAATCTCTCACTGCGTAGGAGTGCATTTTTAAGTGCCTGATGTATGCAGCTGTTTTGAGATCGTTTATTGTAAACTTTTAATTTCATTGCATTGTGATTCAGTAACGGTTTTATTTTATCCACTTTTGAATGGTGTTGACATTTTTTTCTAAAGCACCAAGGAGTTGTGAGGTGGTGTCGAGCCGAGCGTCTTGGGATTTGGTGGTGTGTGGCTGGAGATGCGAAGGTGTA
Organism: Peromyscus leucopus; assembly: GCF_004664715.2. Taxonomy (NCBI): domain Eukaryota; kingdom Metazoa; phylum Chordata; class Mammalia; order Rodentia; family Cricetidae; genus Peromyscus; species Peromyscus leucopus. Next base: position 144,377,002 of record NC_051063.1, on the reverse strand, counting down.
GCTTACCAAGGAAACAGGTCCGCAGACTTTCTCCCATCATCCTTTGCTTTCTCTTTTGCTATCACGTTTTATGATTCAGATTTTTGTGAGACACCGTCTTGCATTTTAACATTCTGAATACTTTGGCTTCAGGTGTGTTTTTACTTAAGGACAATTTACAAATCAAAACAGAAACTTGCAATAAACTCCTTTACAGTTGTAGCTGTAAGAAGCCTTCAGTCCCCTTAGGCTTGATTGATAAAGCGTGGCGTTTATCCTATTCCTATGGTGATGTGCCGCAAACTATGAGAGAGAGAAACAGCTGGTGGAGTGGGTTCACGGAAAGGTGAAGGTAATATTGCCATAAAAAACAAGCAGATAATGATTTTTAAAAGGGATAATAGTTGTAACAACACCATTAGCCTTTTGCTTCAGATTATTGAATGTGTGGTCATTTTTAGAGGTCTAATCAAAGGTTTGCAGGAACTGCATGTGAGAGAGACAGAGCCTTGCAGAATGTGCTGTTCCTGTTTCTGGCCACGTTCTTCTTTTCCTTAAGGCATTAGGAAAAGAAGATCATGGCTGGGTTTGGACTTATTTGGAGAGACAGTTAAAGTGATTTCTAAGTGAATGGGTTGACCTCTGTAGTAGAAAAATCATTAAAGAATTTGGGTTTGTCCACATAATACACATAGATAGCTGGTTTTCAGACCAGGTACTACCACTGAGGGAGGGCTGTTTGGGATGAAGCCACACGGTATGTTTCCTAGGCTAGGTGTGTAAATACCCTTGGGAGTTGGTGTGCCCTTTGGGCAGCGGTTCTACTCAGTGGCAACTGTGATATGCCTCCTTTTCAACTTCTTCCTTTTTACTGCCCATAGAGGAGTATGCCTGCAGGAAGACTAACTCAGTTGCAGACCGATGTGACCAGTGAAAGCAAGGTGCTGTCACTCTTACCGGGGAAAGCTTAGAAAGCATATGATAAAGTTTTTATTGAGAGAAACAATCCTCAAGATTGAGGACTTTTAAACTAGCATTGATGGGTGTCAGTGTTCTTAGTCTCCCATGGTTCTACGAATACACTAGATTTTTCTGTACAGTTTCATAAGTACAGATATTGGATTTAGGTTTTGAGGATGTTTCTAGGCTCAGAAACTTCTCAAGGTTTCTTCCACACCCTCATTCAATCATAGTGAATCTAAAATGTTTAGTTTGCCTTGCTACCTGGAAAATGCTCTACTTTCTGCTTGATTTTATATAGCTAGAAGTTTGAGACTGATCTCTTCGCAATAGCTATTAATATCCTCTTGGGTCAGGAACTTGAATTTACAGGGAATCTACTCTTCAAAGCAAACTTTGAGATGACTGGTTCAGAAAATCAGAGCACATTTAAAGATCAGGATGATACAGGGGCATAGTCTCTGAGCAGTTTAGTCCAACATGTGAATGTCTGTTCAAAGCACTAGCATACGTACAGATTTCTTAACATTTTTTTTGGGGGGGGGGGGCGGGGTTCAAGCCAGGATATCTCCGTGTAGTTTTTGGTGCCTGTTCTGGATCTTTCTCTGTAGACTAGGCTGGCCTTGACCTCACAGAGAGATCTGCCTGGCTCTGCCTCCCGAATGCTGGGATTAAAGGCGTGCCCCTGCTGCCCAGATGATTGCTTAGCTTTTTGTGTGTGAAACAAATATAGTTGGCCTATTATTAATACATTAATTTTTAATTAACTACAAATATCTCCATTTTCAATTATATGCATTTTTTACAAACAACACAACAACTCATTTCTCCCTTCCTTCTCCCTCTTCATCTACCTTTATTTCTCCACCTCTCTTTCCCCATGTGGCTTAGGTCTCTTTCTCTCTTTATTACACACACACACACACACACACACACACACGTTTTGAGCTTCAGTAAGAACTTAGAAAAGCCAAAGTGTTCTTCTGCAGACATATGCTCACTCCCATATTTGAGGCATCCAATCCCAAGCACATCTACAAATCCTCTAACATTTGTGGGTCCCAGAGGAAGAACTCCGTGTGTTTCCTTTCACATAAATCCATTACTTTAAACACACCGAGTCTGTTGAGTCTGTTAATGATGTCCATATGTGCATGGGCATGGGGTCATCCACTGGGCTGTGAGAACCCTCCACCGGGGCATGAAGAACTTCCCAGTGGCCATACTCCTAAGGAAAAGTGATATGCCTGTACCTCCTCAGCCAACAACTGTCAATAGTTCTTCAGCTATTGATGGAGCCTCCCCTCCCCTCCCCTCCCCTCCCCTCTCCTCTCCATGCTGGGCATTTTAACAGGTTTGGCATTGTGTAGGTCAGGTGTAGGTAACCACATGTGCAGCAGCCATGTCATGTTCAGGGAACAGCACTTTATTGTCACATCCCCATCTTTTGGCTCTTACATCCCTCCATCCGCCCTCCCTCCTCCTCATTCTTCTCTGTGTTCCCTGAGCCTTTGGAGGAGAAGAATGCAGTTTCTGTGTTCCTTGTTTCTTGCTAATTCCAGCCCAAAGTCCATAGTAGACTCAAAGAATCAGTGTGATGATTTGGTCCTGCTGGGTTAAGAAGTGTCCCTATGAAAAGGCTCATGGAGGAAAATCCTTGTCTTCAGCCTGTGGTACTCATTTAAGAAGCTGCAGTGGTGTGACCTAACCAGGGGAAGCAGGTCACCTCTGATGGATCTTGGGAGGCTGAATCTTGTCCTAGATGCCTCTCTGCTATTCTTTCTTCTCCACGACTGTTACCATGTGAGCTGCTCACTCATCTGCTTGACCCCTGGCTCATGATGGACTAGAACCTCTATCACCTCGAGTCAAAGTAAATAAATCTTCCCCCGTTTTCCTCAGAAGCTTTGTCACTGAGGTGAAACGTCTGCCTGATGGTCTTTTAATGGCTCCACAGTATTTACAGGCTGAATTCCAAAACCTCCAGCTCCTCCCTTCAGAGGTGAGACTCTTCTCTCCCATCATCTTCCTGGCTACTTCCTTGGGAGGCCCCATTAGTCTCTGACTGCTCCAGATGCACGCACGCACGCACGCACGCACGCACTGCCTGCCATCTCTTAAATTCACCGTCTCTTCTCTGTGCCTAGTCCAGGTTATCTGCTGCCCTTTGCTTGGCTAGCTTTCCCTTGTTTGTGCCTGGATAACAAAGCCTCCCTTTGACGTCTGTCTGTCTATCTCTCCTGTGAAGTGTCTTTGGTATTTTCCTTTCCCACTCACACTGAAAAGGATAGTGCCTGGCTCCTTTGTGCCACTGTGGGTTCTCGTGGCTTCTATCACAGCTCTTGGCACACGGCCACTCATTTAGTTTTGGACATGTCTGTGAGCTTAAAAAGCAAGTTTTCATTATATCTGCAGCCCAATTCTCAATAGGCTTCCTTCCAGTTACTGTCGTCGTTTGGACTCTAGATTCTTCTTCTTCTTTTTTTTTTTTTTTTTGGTTTTTCGAGACAGGGTTTCTCTGCGTAGCTTTGCGCCTTTCCTGGAGCTCACTTGGTAGCCCAGGCTGGCCTCGAACTCACAGAGATCAGCCTGGCTCTGCCTCCCGAGTGCTAGGATTAAAGGCATGCGCCACCACCGCCCGGCGGACTCTAGATTCTTGAAAGTAGTGCTTTCCCTGGTCTTGCTGTGTACCATGGGAAATTTATTAGCATATATGACTCAGTGCAGTACGGCAGAATTGCTGGCAGACACCTTATGATTGCCCTGCCCTCTTCATTGTTTTGAGGTCTGTTTTTGAGGCTGGATCTTGTACAGCCTAGCTTGGCCCCAGGCTCAGGATCCTCCTGTTTGTGACTGTTGGGATTACAGGTGTGTATCACCACTCCAAGTACTTCCTGTTTTCAAAATATGGAACCAAAATAGATTAAAGATTCAACAAAATCTGCCCCAAGAACCATTTAATTCTTTTTTTTTTTTTTTTAAATATTTTGGGCAAGTAATATTGCTGCATAGAGAAGTGAATGAACATATTATTACTACAGAAGGAACTCTATTTCAAGTTTGAGTCTGCTGTTCATCACTAGGTGATCTTAGTGGGAATCTATTGTTCTTAAAATAACTTAGTCCCCTCTAAATTAGGGATCCTCGGAAGGTGTTTTAACTCCTGGTAGAGCTGCATGCAGCATTGTGAGCGTGCTGCTGGTTTGTGGAACCAATGCTTTCCTTTTCAAGTCAAGGCTGGATCAGACTGAGACTATCAGAAGAGGCATACTAGTCCCCCCTTGCTGTGCTCCTACATCATTAATAGGCCAGAGAGTCCTTTGTCCCTGATGGCTCAGTTTGTTTTAGATCCTCCCCAATCGGCCATTGTCAAATAGACAGCGTTGGCTCCAAAGATAAAGTCTATCTGCTATGTCAGAGTTAGAGTTTGATACCGATGGGAAACCAGTAAGAACAAAAATCTTGTCAGTGTTTGAAAATCCAGAAGCAGAAGCATGTGACACCGTCAGCGGCATCGCTGTCCCTATGTCTTCTTCTAAAGGGTTAACAATTTCCCTGGACATATGGCTCCTCAGACCAGAGGTGGAGATTTCCTGTCCGTTCCGTGTCACTGGTGTGGCAATGGAATATAAACGTAGTCATGTGAGGTCCAGAATGTGTGACCATTTCTGGGACTGCTCTGAGAAGGCAGCCGAACAAGTTCTTGGTCTTGACACAGACTCTGCGGCCTACCACCTAGACCTGCTCTGAGGAGAGACATGAGTCAAGCAGCGGAGTGTATGCTCCTGCAAACACTGACGCATGGCTATCGCAACCCACTGAACTTTTGCAGCACACCAATTGCTTGTGCACTGAAGCCTCTTCCTTAGGAGGCCTGAGCCTCAGAAAGGAGGATGCCAAGGCAAAACATTCACTTTAGGAAGAGAGGGCCATGGGGAGACTTATCCACTGTCAGCTTGGAAGAAAATACATCGAGCTGGTGGTGTCCATGACCACCTGTTGTATGTGTTGATGTGCTAATGGAGCCAGAAATCAGAGTGCTGAATTCCAGTTCTGATTTTAGGTATTTTGCCTGAATTATTAGAAGTACACAGAAGCTTGATTTTTCCTGAAAATCGTGTGTAAGGGCTGGGAAGACGGCTCAAACAGTCATGTGCTTCTGGGGAAGCACGGGGCCTAATCCAGATCCTCAGTGCCCATGCAAGAAGCCAGGCATGGCTGTCATGTCGTCTGTGTTCTCAGTGCCAGGGAGGCACAGAAAGGGCACCCTTTGGGCCTTGCTGGCCGGCAAGACTTTCACCACCAGTGAATTTCAGGTTCAATGAAGTCTCAAAAATTAAGGCAGACAGAGACTGAAGACAATACCTGACATCAATCTCTGGCCTTTACACAGATGCCCACACAGGGTCATGAATACACAGACGCATACATACACATACAGAGTACACAAATTTGTACATACATATATTATATATATATATACACACACACATAATATACAGACACATATTCGAAACAATGTTTCACTGTGTAACCCTGGCTGTCCTGGAACTAGTTCTGTAGACCAGGCTGGCCTTGAACTCACAGAGATCTGCCTGCCTCTGCCTCCTGAGTGCTAGGATTAAAGGTGTGTGCCACCTTCACCTGACTTACATAATATAATTTTCTGAATAATGTGTATAATGTGCAAGAAGTGGGAATAGGTTGCATTGATGGGGGAATGGGAGGGAGTGAGGATGTGGACACAGACTCAGGAGCATTCCAGATCCATGGTATTTGGTAATCAAGCAGGGGACTGGCTTGGCAGCCAGCAGAAGCCCACTCAGGGGATTTGCTTTGCAACTGTGGGGAGTCGATGAGTGACACATTTGTACTGTGGCACTCCGTGTTCAAACGCAGTCAACACACCTCATGAATCTTCAAGGATGAGCAGTTTCCTACATTTGGGTACACGTGACACACTTTACATTTCTATCACAAAACATCACTTATACTCTCAAATCTCTCTCTATTCTGTTTATGTGTGAATATCCATATTTATACCGACTACAGTAAAATGTATATAATGAAGTCATTTCACACCAAGAACATCTTTTTATCTGCTTCGTCAGAGCATCATTTAAATATCCAACATCCTGTTACTGCACTGTAGTTAAATAAACTCCAAGATTCTCACACGGCAACAACCCATTAAATCATCTTAAATACCACGTCATAATGACAACTTGATGCAGCCAGATGTGATATCCGAGGAATAAAAAAATACTTTTCTAAAGACATAGCTTCCTGATTTTACATCCTCTAGCCCATCTGCCCAGCTGTTGACTCTCTCTCTCTCAGCTCTGCTGGTGGGTGTGTATAGCACGTTACATCTGCTTCAGGCATGACTTCCCTGAGGTGTGGTAGATGTTCCCCAGGACATTGTGATGTGTGCTTTTAAGAGATCACCAACATAGTTTAATTGTCAAAGTGTGGTTTTTCTCAATCTAGAAAGTGTAAATACTACAATCTGTGTAGACATGGGAGTGTTAGTAGCAGGCTGTGTGTGGACCCCATGGTCTTGGAGTCATGGTCAGTCAGCCCCAAAGGACACGTAGAACACACAGATGCACTGGACTTACCCGTAGCTGGAATGAGAATCTGTTCCTGGTCCTGTCTGAACACTGTGAAAATTGCGATGGAATACTTCCAGTTCACACCCCCAGTCGCCACGAATGATTCACGGGACGTATCTGCTTATAGCCCTTCATGTGTCTATGTCACGTGGGATTGGAAGTGAACTTTTGAACTTCTGATTTTATCAGTTGGCATAAAAGTTGGCACAATTGTGCATGTGCCGAACCCATCAGAGAGGGAGAGCCCGTTTGACAAGCGTGTTAGGCACTTCGCGGGGAGGGATAATGCCCCATCAAGCAGCAATCCCATAAAGGAGGTTATAACAGGCAGTGCACACGGCCCTAATGCCCCTGTATTCATATATGTGGTGAAATTAGACGCTGGGTAATGTCCTCTGTGTTTCAATCTGGAAGACGGCCCGTTGCTGATACAACAAATCAATTGATAAGAAGTGTCTTTATTGCACTCAATAAAAAATCAGCGCAACCCCAAATAAACATACACGGCTCATAAAACAAATTGCTCACCTAAAATGAATTACATTCTGAGTTTTTTGAAAAGTAAATTATGCCACAGAATATTCAATAACGTATCCATCCTCTAAAGAGTAAGAATAGAAACAGCACTAAAAGTAAATGCTTTCACGTTTCTTTTTAGTTTAGTATTTTTTTTTCAATCTACAGGATTACCAAGAGCAAAATGTAAAAGAAAAAAAAAGTGGTAGAAATGGCCTGTTCTGTGAAATATAGGAAAAAATATACCATCTGTGATTTAGCACTGTTCTCAATAGTCCATCTGTGAGCTCAGCACAGCTCTCAACAAAGACTGAATCCCATTGCAGCTCAATATGATTTTTTTTTTTTTAAAAAAGTTTTTCTAAGAAAACTACTTTTATAACACTCCATTATTCTTGGCATGGGGTAACTGAATGAAATAGTAAATACGGTCTTTGTGCGTGTTGGAAGAACTTGTTACTATGTGTCGGGGCTCCAAACTCTGGCAGCTAATAAACAGAAATGAACGGCCAGGCATCTCTCAGCCGAGCCTGCTGAAGGACGGTCCTTGCGAACCCTGTGGACTGGCCTCTCATCGCAGGGCGACAGCCAGCCAGTGACCTGTAGGGGAATATAAGCAGAGAGTGAGACCCAACACGTAAAGGGGAAGAGTGAGTTTCGTTTAGGGACAGCAAAGATTGAGAGAGGGGTCTTTGTACAGTACGATCAAGCCCTGAGAGGGACCACCATGTCATTCTCAGGAAACAATCCTGTTCCTCTAACCCAGGGGTTCTCAACCTTCCTAGTGCTGGGACCCTTTAACACAGCTCCTCATGTTGTGGTGACCCCAACCATACAATTATTTTCACTGCTACTTCACAACGGTAATTTTGCTACTGTCTTGAATTGTAATGTAAATATATCTGATATGCAGGACATCTGATAAGTGGTCCCCAAGGGGGCTGTGGTCCACAGGTTGAGAAACAGTACTCTAACCAACTAGGATTCTATGTTGCCTCTAGCTACCATTCCTTTTCTGTGATGTATCCTTGATAAGGGGTTTCTGGTCCTCCGTAGAGGGAGGCATCCCATTTTGAAAACAGAACTCACTCTAGTGATGCCTTCTCCACCTTCATGAGAACATGCTGGGCACCATGTGGGCACCATGGCAACACAACACATTTCTCCGTCTGCTTCCATACTGTGGACATTTGCTCACTTTCAATTTCTACTTCTCGTATCCTGCTCCATACTTGAATGGCTTGGTTAAATGTCTGTCTCCCTTAAGATAATATAAACTCCACTAAGCTGCCTTTTCATCTCCATGTCCTGGGCCATCTTGCCTAGGGACTGAATTTGGCTATGACAAGATCTGGCTTAATAAATAGGGAATTCATTTCTGTCATGCTGCCAGGAATCCAGGCGAAGGGGTGGCCAAAGCCATTCATGTAGGGGCTTATCAATGCAGAGGCTAAATCTCTAAATTACTCTAGGCATTTACTTCTTGGTCACAAGAGGCTCATGTTGTGCTAGCCATTCGCTCTGCATTCCAGACTAGCTGGAGTAGGGTTCTGAATGGTTCAGCCCACTTCACCTATGGAAATCAGAGCTGAGTTATGCCGTGTTGCTAAAAACAGCAAGAGTGGGGATTGTGTTTTTGTTTTCCCAGACTCAAGTAGAATATGACAAGAGAAAGAAGACCGGAATGCCTTCCGAATGCACGAGCCTCCAGTGGCGACAACATGCCAAGCGCTCTGTGGAGGAATTTTCACCTCAGCCGAGCTCAGGTCGGCACACTGAGTCCTGATGAGTCCTGTCAGTATTGGAGGAACACACTTGAAGAGGGACATTTCCACGAGAGCCAGGTGAGACTAGCAGTGTGGTGACTGCTTCCCAAAGAAGAGTTTAAGAACCATTTGTGTACTCTTAATATCTGGTCAGTGTTAGCTCCTCCAGGGCATGGGCTCAATCAAAGGGGTATGAAAAGGAAGCGTCAGCAGTCAGCTGAGGAGGATCTGTGAGAGGAAGGAAGCTCCAGGGGCACCTTAGTTAACTAGGAAGTTCCAGAACCCAGACTCTGATAGTCAACAAAAACAAAAACAAGACAACCAAACACACAAGACAGAAAAGACCCAACAGGTCCCGGGAAACAGTGGAGGGAGGTGGGATTTCTATGGAGGCCTGTCCGCTAGACATGCTTTTGAGATCCAAGTGGCAGCACAATGCAGAGCTGTTGATCCTTCGAAGACTCCGTGAAAAACTCAACAGAGAGATCAACTTAAACAGCTCTCTGCCATCTCTCTTGACAACTTCCCAGAATCTGATATAAAAACCCACAGCTTGTTTCTGAGACTCTGTTCCTGTGTGTTTAGTCTTTCCCATTCACATTGAGGTAGTTTACCCACAGACCTCAGCACACAGAATGCATTCCAGACTGGCCAAATTTATTTATTTATATGTATTTATTCAAAAATTTCCTCTTAAACCGAACTATCCATTCAGATGAGGATCACATCACAGTTCCATTAGACAAGAATTCACTCTCTGCTTTGGTATTTAGTAATACCGCCCCTCTGTCTTCCTGACTGGACAGCCTATGACGGGATCTCTTACCCCACTGAGAGGGTCTCTAGAAGGCATTTCTCTGTGTTTTGTTCCCTGTGATTTCCACTGCTCCGTTGGGTCTGATAAGTGCCATGGGGCTTGTGGTCTACATGAAAATCAGAGGTAGAAAGAATATCTCACTTACCTAAGAGACTACCCTGAATTGAAGGGCAGGTCTTTCCTGACTATACCTGTTGTTAGAGAAGAGACAAGGTAGTGAGTTGTGAGGAGACAGCTGTAAGGGCTTTTGCTGGTTGGTAACATGGGAGGAAGGACCTACGATGGATGGTAGCTGCTTGGAAATCTTCATCTGTCTAGTCCAATGGCTTGTCACTGGCAGGTACACCAGGGGACAGGCTTGTTCTTCATGGTGTTTCAGTCAGGCATGCCTGTTTCCAGTTGTGCTAATTCAACAGCTCAAAGGTAGGCTCAGCATATGTTTGAAACTCGGCTGCTTTAGGTGTCAATTTGCTGAGGTCTGTTGAAACTGCTCTTCACAGAACCGTATTACATTTACCCACAGCACTGAATGCTCTGCCAAGTCTGTTCCCTCTTCACCTCAGCAAAATTTCCCTCAGTCTCTTTAGCCTTTGTTAAATGATTTTTTTTTTTAAAAAAAGAGACTATATTGGTCATAATTTATCATGAGTCTCCTCTCTCATTTTTCCCATGTGTATTTCCTATTTTCTGTTGTATAGAGCACACAGTTATGCTAAGTTGTGACTAGCTGTGCATAGCTGTGCTAGGCCCGAGTACAGTGTCTCTAAATGGAATGTGTGTCTTTCCATGCAGGGGGGGCCTGACAGGAAACCCTGAGTGTCCAGTCACTCCATAGAGCACAACCCTGTGCAGTGTAGCAGATGTTCTGGAAGCTCAGGCAGGCTCCGGGGCACCGGCAGGTTGCAAGCCTTCCTCCGCCAGCCCCGCCCACCTCCAGTCCCTCAGGAGAACTGGTGGAGATGCTTTCTTAGGTCTCATCAGGCTTCCCCCCTCCCCCCACAGGCAGGGGAGAGGAAATACATAGGGGGCTCTCTGTATGTGGGTTCTGTATCCATGGACTCAGACAAAGACACACCAAAAATATTCAGAAAACTGCCGGAACTAAACAGGTACAGGTCATGTTCTCATTATTCGTTCCTGCTCCCCGAACCATGGCAATTATTTACTCAGTACCACATTGTATTTTGTATTTGACGTTGTAAACAAATTAAGGCTGATTTAAAGTGTCCAGAAGGGGGTGTGCTGGTTCCATGCAAGCATGGCACTCCCCCACCCCCTCCAGACAGGGTTTTTCTGGGTAACAGCCTTAATTGTCCTGGATCTCGCTCTGTAGACCAGGCTGACCTTGAACTCACAGAGATCCACCTGCCTCTGCCTCCCGAGTGCTGGGATTAGGTGTGTGCCACCACCGTCCGGCTCATGACACTGTTTTTGATGAGGGGCTGTGACACCTACTGATTTGGGCATGTGCTTGAGCCTTTCTGTACTCCAAGCAGTAGCTACAAGTATCCAAGACCGCCATGTGTAACCTGGTGTAGGGGGTTGTGACTAGTAGATGTTGTTCCAGGGCGCTTTGCAGGAATCATCCCACTGCTTTCCAGCTCTGGGAGGTCTACGTTGTTACTAAATGACCAGTGAAGAAACTGAGGCACACACAGGGAAGCTACAGACATGGCTGGCAGTCACATAGCCAGCTGCCGTGTGCTGGGGCTGGGGTTCAAGTCCAGAGCCTCTGACCCCAGAGTCTCCGTATTAACTACTACAGTGCCCTTCCCAGGCCCCATCAGCCTGCTAACACCAGAAAGCTGTCACACTGTGTGTGTGTGTGAATCTTTACATCTCACACAGAGGAGCTCACATGGACCTACTCTTCTCAACCTTGCTTCTTCCTGGAAAAAAGAATGTTACTTTATTTTGGTGCTAGGGATGGAATCCAGGTTCCCACCAATGCTTGACAAGATTATTCAAAGAATAATTACATTATTATTATTATTGCTGGAGGTTTTTTATTCCTCTGTGTGTAGCCCTGGCTGGCCTGGGAACTCAATATGTAGACCAGGCTACCCCTCAAACTCAGAGGGATGCCCTGGCCTCTGCCTCCAGAGAGCTGGGATTAAATTCTGCCATCAGGATGGCTGGCACAACACTATTCTTTTGACAAGTTACGAGATTTTCTGTCATAGGAATGTAACTCCGTTCATAAATCCCACAGTTATTGCCAAATTTTCCCTGTGTTTTCCAATTCTTAGTGTTCTATTTATGTTTTCCGGGGTCAGTTTTGTGTGTTGTATTTTTCCTGGAAAGTACTTCAGCCATCCCCCCCCCCAGCCTCCATTTCTCATTTTAAAATTCTGTCCTTGATTTTATTGTCCTCTCCCATCTGAAATCCAGGTTAATTTTGTTGTTTTCCTCAGGTCCAGGAGCTGGCTGTCTATGTTCTTCACTCCCCTCGTTTGGGTAGCTTTTTGGAGATAGGAATCTAGATCACATCTTCCTAAAACTTCAGGCCTAATTAAACAGCAACAACAATAACAAAAAACAACAAACAAAAACAAAAACAGAAACAAACAAACAAAAACCCACAGGAACTGCGTGAAAGTTAAAGTCTTTCTGGTGGTTTTCTTTTTTTTTCCCTGCACATTGCGCATGCTCTGCCTTGTTCTTCCTGTGTGATGATTATTAAGCCCTAATTTTTTAATCAACAAGGTTTATAATCTTTATCTTTTCTATCTGCAGTTCCATCATAAGTTAGTTCTACTTGTAGATTTAAATGGATTTCACGTTAGCTCTTAGAGCTGTGCATCGGGTATCGATATGGCCCTCGCTTGCACGCTCTGCACTTTTTCTCTCTGGAGAGAATTCCCCAGGAGAGAATGTGAGTGTTGGTCATTAGGCTGAGCCTCCTGCCCCCAGCTTCTGGCACGAACGTGTTGGACTGCCCTCTTGTGGCCGGCCCTGTAACTGCGCGCACCCAGGCTCGGGGCTGGCACGGTTGGAACACCACTTGGTATTCAATGAGATGATTCTTGTAGCACTGTCCTTTCTCTTTATACTGATGTTGCTTCTTGGTGTCCAGAGGGCTTCACACACTAAACCTCAGAAGAGCTTCTCGGCTGACACTGTCGTTTGAGAAGCAGGCATTTTGGACTGGAGAACGGCCGGGATCATCCCCCCCCCAACCCCCCTCCCGTAAGGTAGCTGCCCTGCGCTCATCTATATAAAATTCACCCGCCGCTTCTCGCCTTCACAGTAAACTCTGGAACATTTCTCTGCAAATTAATTCTCATCGGGTGTTAACCTCGTGTGTGATCTCAGCTTTATGGAGAGAGACGTTGCTGAATGTTTTCATAAGGGCTAGCTGGGCCCAGACTGTCACATTCACACAGTCACAGGCGCTGATACAGAGCAATCGTTAGCTGCGGAGTAAGATGCGGGGTCCCAGATACGGTATGAGCCAACATGAGCTGGTTTTCTTGTCCTGATACTGGTTCAAGCCAGAAAACGGTACCACTTGCCTAATGCATCCTGCCATCTTGTCACCCTCTCAGTTCCCACTCACAGCCGACTCTTGACTCCACTGACCGCCCCCCCCCACATCTCTAGGAGCTTGCTCCCTCCTAGTTTCAGGCTGACCTGGGCCTCACCTGGATTCCAGCTGAGCTCTATTGGCCTCACAGGGTCTGGCTTTTTCTTCCTGTCTCTGTGTAGCAAGCAGTTTGAGAGGCAGTCCCCCGTCCATGTTTCCTTAAGCCTGGGAAGTGCCTATAACTCTTATGACGACGTTCTGTGGCATGAGCCCAGCCAGGGATGCTGTCTTCCCCTCTGGCCCTTCTCTTCTCTGCTTTAGAGAGCATGCAGCTTTGGGCGGTCTTGAGACTGAGTCCAGCAACCTGGAGCCTGACCTTCAACTTCACTTCTCTGCAGAAATGTCCCCGCATTGTCCTTGTTTCTTGGATACGTGCCTTCTGTAATCCCCCACCCCTTGCTTTATACCAAATTAGATTTTGAAGGTGGGGCTTTAAGTGCTCATGCATCGCATGTCGCATTAGAGATAAAACTGCACAGAACTGGTGTGGCATTCCCTGGGGTGCAGTGGGGGAGCAGAGTTCCTCTGACTTGTTGCTCGGAGCCCTTTGCCCTTCCCTCTCATCCTCTAAACTGTCTTATGTTCCAAGATAGCTCTTAAAGCTCTAGCCGTTACAGCCTCCCTGCAGACAATCAGCAGAAACAGGGAAGGACCGAACGAACTTGCATGGTTATTTATCTTCTTCTACAACAGAATTCTCGCAGTCGATCCCAATTTTATCATTTCCTATTTTCTTGGCTAGAGCTTAGTGTTGTGGATACGCCCAGCTATAAGCTAAACCGAGAAATAATTTTTACCTCGAGGCCAGCCTGGTCTACAGAGCGAAATACAGGAAAGGCGCAAAGCTACACAGAGAAACCCTGTCTCGAACCCCCCCCCCAAAAAAAAAAAAGAAATTTACCTAGACGCAATACGATCTCAGCTAAAACGGGTCTGCTGGGGATGTGGCTCCATTCATGGAATGCTTACCTTCTATGCAGGAAGCCCAGGGACTGAGCACATGATTGAGTAAACAGGTGTTGACAGTGTGTGCCCATTCTCCCAGCGCTTGAGAGGCGGAGGCAGAAGGATCGGAATCTTAAGGTCATCCTCAGCTACATGGTGAGTTAGATAGCAGCCTGGGGTACATTAGACCCGGTCTGAAAGTGAAAAAAAAAATTCCATGCTCTGAGGCAGTCAAGAATGACACAAATAAAAGTGTATGATCTAAGGTCCAAAGGGACCCAACTGAAGTAGGCTGTGTTGGCAGAAGATAAGCCTGTGCACGCTGAAAGTTCCCGTTGTGCTGTCTGGAGCTCTGCACACTTGATGTCAGCAGAAGTTGGTGGAAGAGTAAACTTGCCCCGCACCAACGAAGGAGCAGGCAGCTCTGCACGCAAAGCTTGAAGGGAACTTCACAGAGGGGAAGTATGGTCTCGTATGCACAGAAAGCTTCACCGTCCATGAGTATCGCCAGGCTGCAGGTGGAACTATTATGTTGGTCTCTGAGCTGCTCTTGGCTTCTTTTATTGTTACTTAAATTCTGAAAGTGGTGAACGGCTCAGTGGGAGCACTTGACCAGCATGTAAAAGGTGCTCTCTCTGGTCCCTGCCACTAGGGGAACAAATGCTAGAGATTTAGACTTTTCAAGTTTTCCCATTATCCTCTAATCATCCAGAGGACTGGCGTCCATCAGAGCAGAGTGGAGGTAGCAGAAAGCAGGTGTGGAGAGCAGCAGCCGAGGGACCACATCTCCAACAGTAAGCAAGGAGCAGAGCTGGCAGTGGGAACGCCAGCCATACGGATTTTGAAACTTCAAAGACTGCCCCCAGTGACACACCTCCTCCAAAAAAGCCACACCCCTAATCCTTCCCAAACACCTCTACCAACTGGGAACTGAGTACTCAAATGTAGGAGTCTATGGATTTCATTTTAATTCAAATCACCATATCTGGAGACTCTTTAAATTCCTTTTATATATTCTAAGAAGTTTCTAGCATAGGAGGTGGGGAGGATTTGGTAGGACTTGAGTGAGGAGGAGAGGATCAAATATATTGTATGAAAATTTAAAAAATAATAAAAATGTCATAAAGTCTTATTAATTTATATGTTGTTAATGGAATGAATGTGCTTGTGCACACACAGAGGTCAGAGGCCATGTGGGAATTGGTTCTTTGCTTCCATGGTATGGGTCCCAGGTGATTGGACCAAGTTCATCAAATGCCTTTATTCACTGAGGCGTCTTGCTAGCCCAGTAGGAGCCTTTATTATCCTTCTTTCTCAATGGGAAAGTGGAGAGTATAACCATAGTGGTTATGAGGATGACATGTTCAATCAAATCAGCTTATTTGAAGACACAAACTCTTGTTGTAGCATCCACATTGGCTTTGAACTTGAGGTGTCCCTGTGCTGTTCTCCCAAGTGCTGGGATTCCAGGTGTGGGCCACCAAGGCTGGGATGATATTATCTGTAAACTTTGGAGGCTCTGGACCCATTCTGTCTTCATACAATGAAAGTATATAAAAATTAATTAAATACAGCACATGGGTTATGAACACATTCGTATCTGGGAGAACTGGCCCCCTTTGTCAGGACTGGAAGAAAAGTGGTACAAGAACACATGGCTGAGACACCAAACTCCAACCTGGAAAGTCTGCAAGGACCTCAAGAGAGGCCAAATAGGGCCAGGGGATGAGGGTGAGGTGGGGAAGGGGACTCAGTTTGTCACTTGTAGTCTGCTCCTGGGCTAGGATGCAAAGCCCTTGTGAGTCAGGTGTGTGTTTTCCCGGAGTCTTCATCATTAGATGTACAACAGAGGGACCTTGCCCATGATAGCAACTCACTCTCCAAAAGACAAATCTTGGTGGGCATTGTTGGCCTCAGCAGTGATGTAGGAAAAATGGAAATAGATAGTCCTGTGTGTGTGTGTGTGTGTGTGTGTGTGTGTGTGTGTGTGTGTGTATATGTGTGTGTGTGTGTGGGGGGGCTTAGGTGGCAGACATAGGAAACGGCACTGCATCCTCCTGTCTGGAGGAAGTTGTACCCACCCCAGATCTTGCTCTAGGGTCTGTGGGTTAGAGACTGACTCCCACTTGTCCTCAGACAGGCATTTTGTTCCATGCACCCCTTGTATACTGATGTTGGCCACAACTTCTTCCGTGTGTGTTCTTGTGTGTGCAAGTGCACGTGCATAGGTGTGGACCTGCATGTGTAAACCAGAGCACAACTTTCCTCACCCACCCCACTGTCTGCCTCTTTTTAACTTTAATTTTCAACAGTCTTTCTCACTAGCCTCAAAGAGGACAAGTAGACTAGATTGGCTGGTCAGTGAGCCCCTGGGGTCTGCCACTCTCCATATCCCAAGTGCTTGGGTTACAAGCATGCGTGACCACACTCAGTTTTGTTATTTTGAATGTGGGTTCTGGAGACTGAATTCAGGTTCTCATGCTTGCCAGGCGGGCACTCTACTGACAGAGCTATTTACTCAATCCCCAAAGTTCTGGATGCGCACCACAGTCCTGGCCCCCGGACCTGGGTCCCGGAGGTAACCTGTCTCCCTGTGTTTGGCACCGTGGCATCAGTGAACAAATAACAATCATGAATTCAATCAGTGTGAGGGTGTAATCATGAAGACCAGTGCATTTCCAAAAATGGGTCTTGAATGGAGCCATAGTGAGCGACCTGTGAGGGCCTCCAGTGCCCTAGCAGGTGGGAAAAGGGCACCTCTGAGGTTAGCAGGGCAGGTAGAGACACCGAAGAGACAGCAGCCCAGAGGGCCTGTGCTTAAGCACGCTCCTCCTGCACCTTGGAAATCACTGCAGGGCAAAGTGCTTTATTTATTCCTCATTATTTTTATGTGACTAATAAATTACAAATAATTCTGGTGCATCTTCCTAATAGCAATTAGAATAAACAATAGGAATCATTTCAGCTGCTTGACAATTAAGGTTCTAATGACTGAAATGGAAATCTGATGGTGGGGATTTGGACAATTCATTAGTTGGAAACGCAAGCACTTAAAACACAACTAATGAAGTCTTTAGCTAAATTATTCAAAACAAAACAAAACAAAAAATAGATGGTAGGGACAGATGCTACCAAGAGGCCATCTTCTTCAAACTGGAGGGAAAAACGTGTCGGGAGGGGTCTTCTAAAAGGACATGAGCAGGGTAGGAGAACCGTTTACTAGTGTAGCTGTGCTACAAACCTAACCATTTCATCCCTGTGAATCTTTCCAGACCTCCACATTTGGGCATCTGCCCCTGCTCAAGTGAGAGCTAATACAGTGAAGCTATTCCAGAAAGTTCCTTGTGCCTCTCTCTGGGCAGGACGAATGTCTAGAAATGGATAGTACCTGTCTCTGTACCAGACTCTTCTCACAGAGTCCAACACCATGCTGCTGTCCACACTTTCTTACTGGATTAGTCCCAGATTTAGTTCTCTCTCTCTTATTGTGTGCATGCATGCACGCCATGGGTGCATATTTGAGTGTGGGTGTCCACAGGGGCTAGAGGTCAACCTCAGGTAGCTTCCTCCATCCCCCCTCCCCTCCCCTCCCTCCCACCCTCCTTCCCTCCCTTCCTCCGTCTCAGAAGCCATTCACCCTTTTTTTAACCTTTTGAGACAGGGTCTTCATTGACCTGGTGCTCTCTGAGAAGGCTGGGCTGCTGGGCTGGCTTCCGGGGAGACCTATCTGTCTCTGTGCCCCACATCCAGCTTTCTCTATGGGTTCTGGGGTCAAGCTCAGTCGCCACTCCCTCAGGACAAGGACTTGGCTTACTGGGCCATGGCCCCACCCCTACTGAGGCTGCTTTGGGCAGAGATTCTCTGAGCACTGTGGAGACTTGTGGGCAACCATGTCAACACCCTTCTAGAAGTGGAATTCCCGCTCCGTTGAGTGCAGTGTGTTGGATTTCATCAGAAACCGATTTATTTTTAAAGCCAGTTCTTTAATTTCGTTGGTGCATTATCACTTTGCAACCGCGCTTCACCGAACTCAGACTTCATCTGCTGGGCAAGAAGAACAAGGCTGATTTGGTTTCTTTGTGACCAGCTCTTCAAATCTCATTTTAATTAAGGAAAAACATTAATGTGTGAGTCCTACCCTTGAAATTTCTCTCTCTCTCTCTCTCTGTGTGTGTGTGTGTGTTGTTTTTAAAATATACAAGATGGTGTGTAGAAAATGATGAGAAGGGAAAAATAAGTCATGAGCTGATCTGCCCCCCCCTCCCCCCCCCCCCCCCCCCCCCCGTCTTCCTGGGTGAGATAGCTTGCAGGAACGTCCCTCCCTTCCCCCACCTCCCCCCTGCCTCACTCAGGACAGGCACCTGGCTGGCTGCCACCTCGGGCTTCTTTGCTGCGCAGCGCCACCTAGCGTCGGTCTCTCCTGGTATTCGCTTGCTCAGAGCCTCTGCTCTGGGTTTAAGCAATCACCCGGAAATTAGGGACATTGGTTGCTAGACACTGGAGGTTTGATCCTCATCACGTGCTGTACCTGAATCCTTTGGAGAGGGCCCTGGGTATCCTATGCTAGTTTCTATGTCCTTGGCTACACCTACAAGCTACGTTTATGTAAAGTCCCTTCCTTGGCCCTGCCTGTACATACCAAGGTGGAAGAAAGTTTTTTGTTGGCTTTTTCTCCTTTTCTTATTTAAGAATTTTTTAAAAATCCATTTTACATACCAACCACAGATCCCCCTCTCATTTCTCCCCCTCCCCCCAGCCCTACCTTTTCCACCTCCACCTCCAACTCCTTCTCCCCTCCTCCAAAAGGGTAAGGCCTCCCATAGGGAGTCAGCAAAGCCTGGTACATTCAGTTGAGGCAGGACCAAGCCCCTCCCCTCCGCATCAAGGCTGAGCAAGGCTCAAAGCCAGGTCATGTGCTACGGATGGATCTGGATCCCACTGCCAGGGTCCCCCCAAGCAGACCAAGCTACATAACCGTCTCCTGTATGCAGAAGGCCTTTTCTGGTCCCATGCAGACTCCACAGCTGTAGCTCTAGAGTTCTTGAGTCTATTTGAGCTTGATTCAGTTGTCTCTGCAGATTTCCCCATCATGATCTTGATGCCCCTTGGTCATACAATCCCTCCTCCCTCTCCTAAACTGAACTCCCGGAGCTCAGCCTGGTCTTTGGCTGTGGGTCTCTGCATCTGCTTCCATCAGTTACTGGATGAAGGCTCTATGATGACAGAGTGTTCACCAATCTGATTACCAGGGTAGGCCAGCTCAGGCGCCCTCTCCATTATTGCTAGTAGTCTAATCTGGGCTGTAAAGCAAAGGATAACCAAACTACAACCCACAGCTCCAGAGAAGCTAGCTAAGAAGGAGGACCCAAAGAGGGATGCACGGATCACCCTAGGAAGGGGAAATAGATCAGATCTCCATGAGTAAACAGGGTCGAGGGGGTGCAACAGAGGGGAGAGGATGGGGGATGAGAACATAAGGGAACTGGATGGTGGAGCTGGGGGAGGGACGGAGTGGGAGAGCAATGAAAGAGATACCATGATAGAGGGAGACATCGTGGGGTTAGGGAGAAACCTGGTGCTAGGGAAGTTCCCAGGAATCCACATGGAAGATTGTTTTTAAAGGACTCCAGAGGGAGAACTGATAATTACCAAGAACTTCTTTCTCTTAGAATAGGTAACTAAATGGAGTGGCTTTCTGTGTTGAATTCCTTAGCACATCTGTGGAATAGCGTTCTAGATCCCATTTTTATAAGTAGAAGGGGGTTTCTGAGAAGTCAAGCGTGTTGTTCGGGGACACAGTCAATTCTGTAAAAACTTGCATCTCAATCAGAACCCTTGAGAATCCCTCCCAGGATGGGGGCGGTGCCTCCAGGACAGCAAAGGGTCCATGACCCTGAGCTCACATTCCCTCTCTGCCATCACACCTGCTCTCCTGGGATGCTTTTAAGCTGTTATGCTTCCTGTTTTAGACACCACCTAGGAAGGGACCCCAGCTGACCCCTTTAGACAGAGGGTCCATCAAATCACAGCCAGGAGCTTCCAACATCTCCATCTACGACTGGCAGCTTTTTCTTGAGGGAAAGTGACGTGAGACTCTTAAGCTTAAGAACTCTTCTGAAGTGACACTTACAAGGAGGCAAGTAGAAACATTAAAATTTAGGCCGGGAAGGGTCCTTGGTGCTCACTTTATTATGGAGTTGCGGATTATTGCAGGTCAACATGGAGTGTTGAAAGGATTCCTCCAACATGGTTGAGAGTAGCCAGGACAACCAAGCTACCCTGGGAACATCCTGCATGGAGGGTCATTCAGGATGTCTGATACATGAGCTGGATGCAGGAGAGGGTTTGGTTTTAGGTTGGCAGGAGAGGAGAAAGATATACCCTAACAGAGTGGAAATGGAAGGGAAAAAGCCACATGACCCAGGGGCTTTCTGAGTTAACAGGTGTTCCTTTGATCAGTTAATAGAGGGGACTATTTTAGGGTTGCCTTGGATGTCCCCAGATTCATGTAAACCCCAGTTTCTCAGAATGTGACCTTATTTAGAGATAGCATCTCTGCAGAGGTGATTAAGGTAAACTGAACTTTATACCCCATACCTTAATTCAACATGGTTGGTGATCCTACTTAGAGCCCAAGAGTGTTTCGAAGTCAGACAGACATACAGAGAGGACTGTGTTACCACAAAGGTGGGCTTGCACAGGCATGGAAGTCAAAGGCAGCCAGCAAACCAGCAGAAGCCAGCATGTAGATGCACCCTCACATCTCACAGCCGCAGGAGGAGCCAACCCCAACTCATGTTGGCTGAAGACTTCTAGCTGCAGAACGATGAGGGGAAATGTGAGCACCAGGCTGAGGTGCTTCAATACTACAACCCCAGAAAGGGAATTTGTGCAAGCTGAAGAGGAAAGGAAAGGGCCAACTCCAATGTGAAGGGCACTGCCATGACCATGCTTCTTCTATTCAGCCAAGGATTGTGTGATGCATCTGCTAAAAGTCAGAACTCCTTTCTTCACAAATCTAGGTTTTTCCTTTCTAGAAATGGCTGCGTCACTGAATTGTAGATTCTTGGTTCTCATACCAGTCAAGGGGAAGACATGCTAACCTCTGTCTACAGAGCCAGGACTGAGGGGTGGGAAGTAAGATAACCTTGAATCAATGTGGCAGTGTGCCTTTCCTCGTAGGAGCTGCTCAGGGCTCACCTCTCAGACTCATGACCCTTAAAACTCAGGACTTGGGTGACTCTCTGGTCCCACTTCCCTCTGGCATTCCCTGGAGCCAAATGGAAGGAAAGGAACATATTTCGGAAGACAAGATATTGGTATGTGCTTTTGGGGAAGCCTGCTTTAAAATCCATGATGATTCTAGAAAGGCCTTTTGACCAGTTACACCTGTATTTCCAAGGGCTTCCTTCCATGCGAATAGTTATGCCCGATGGGGCTTGTAGTCATAGGATTTGTTTTTAGTAACTTAGGGATGGATGGGTTGGAAAGAGTTTATATACTAGTACAGACATCTTGACTTATGAGCTCAAGCATCTACTAGGAGGGTGAGAAGAAGGGGCCGCCTCCCACGGGGTATGACCAGCCTGAGTACAATCACGCTGCATAGCAGGACCTAGCCACAGCATGGAAGGCCTCCTCTGTCCATAGAATACCTGTTTTCATGGGAATCTAAGATAAAGCACCCCAGAGACCCTTTACTCTGAAGTTTGTTGTTTGAGATTTCATCAATAGGAACACGGAGCATTATGTGAAATTTCAGTTTCAAATAATGAAATTTTCAGTTAAGATATAGTCGATATGCAAACAGAATGACTAATGTTTGTAGTTGCTGATCTTTGGGGACAAGTCCCACTGTCCCACAAGACACCCTCAGTTTTCCTTAATTCAAAATTAGGGCCTTACATTTCAAGGCTCTTACACACACAGACAGTTTGTTGTTTGTTGGATACAAGGCTCCTTGGCTATCATGGGCTTTGTCAATGACTCTCCTGGACCCTCTGCAAGTCAATGACATGGACAGGTGCCTGGTATTTCCCAGTGAGCAGGAGAATACGGTAAAGTATTGATGGTGAAAGTTTTGGCTCCTTTCTCTCAGGATTTATAATATTCCAGATGCAAGGAGCAGCTACACGTATTTGTAGATCAAAAGCTCCTGGTGGTCAGGTGACCTCTCCTACCTAGAAGGTTCAAGGCAATCTTTATAGACAACAGCAGAATCACGTTTTCAGCTGCATAAAAACATGGACATGGAGATGCCAGGGCAGCCCGTGTGATTTGGAATTTAAATGTGGCCCAGCCTCTGAGACAAGTTTTTCATTACCTTGAGCTATTTCCTTGAAAAAAAATTTTTTTCCCTAAGAGTTAGTATTTAGGGACCCATTGCCTTTGAATGAAAAGAAAAATTTCTTAGAAAAAATAATTTGTTCTTATGAAATACCCAAGCCATTTGGCTAAGAAGAATGTCCTCACAATAGAAGTGGTTTGAACCGGTGTTCTCAGCAGATTGGCAGGGCAAGGAGGAGCTGGGGTTCCCTCTCTGGAGTGTCTCCCTCTATCCACACATCTGTGTGCCCATCACTCTGACAAATACCTGGGTTTGCCACATACTGAGAAGAGCAAACAGCTGGAACGGGTGGTGGTGCTTGCCTGGAGTCCTGAACTCGAGAAGCTGAGGCAGAATTGTGAGTTCCACACCAGCGTGGGCTACATAGTGCGACCCTGTCTCAAACACACTAAAACCATAAAAACAAACACACAAAAGGAGAAAATAAAGAAAAGATAGTCATATTCCAAGACCCTCCAGCAGCTAGCCACCATGGTTAACACTGTTAGCTTGATCCTGATGTCATGATCAAGGTCCCCCTTTCTCTCCTTTGAACCTATAAGCAGAAGTAGGGTTTGTTGCCTCGTCTACAGGCTAAACAGTATGACTACATGGAGGATGGGGCCAGCCTGTGCCTTCACTGGGTGCGATCCAGAGAGCAGCGTGGAGATCCTGGTGAGTCAGTAGAGTTGGCTAGACTTAACTGCAGATCTGTCCCTGGGAGGCAAGCTGCAGCTCCGTGGGTAAGAATGACTCTCAGAGATTGTATCTTTCGGGCAAAATGTACTAAATGTGCTCCAGATTGTATTTGCCAGGCCCTGATGACTAATGTTTGTAGTTGCCGATCTTTGGGGACAACTCCCCCTGGAACAGACACCCCCAGTTTTCCTCAATTCAAAATTAGTCATGTATTCCTGGGGACTTGATGTTTTATTTCCTCTTCTCCCCTCCCTTCCCTCTCTTTTCTTGGATGTGTGTTGTTCAGAGATCTGTGTGCTGTGCATTTTCAAAAAAAAAATATTGTTCATTTAAAGCAAAGCAAGCCAGTTTCTGCTCAGAATTCAAGCAAATGCCTTTTTCTGGTCAAAATGACAAAAGGCCCTAAAAGACAAGTCTTTGATCAGCGTCATCCACTATTGGACGATCCTTTCATTCGACACCAGTGCAGCTTGCAGAATGTTTATTTGGCAATTGGAAAAAGGTCACCATTTTACGGCAGTTCAGAAACCAAATGTTCCCGTAATATGGCAGATTTCACACAAAGCACCCCTTGGCTTTGCTGCTTTGGAATCTGTGCTTTTGACAAGCTTGAGCTCTCTTAGCTCTGTCAGTGTGTGTGTGTGTGTGTGTGTGTGTGTGTGTGTGTGTGTGTGTGCCCGCCCACATTTCCATACACGGGGTCAGGTACAGAGTCATTGGTGGGCGGGCTGCCCATTTCACAAGTTGAGCTCTCCACAGTAAGAGCATTTATATCCTGAGGTGAATGCTTGAAATCAGGGTTAGGGTGGTGAGCAGAGACTCTCCAGGCTAGGTGCAACATATGTAGAAACAGAACCTCGTGTGCAGAGAAGCTTGGATCACATTGTTTTTTTCCCCCTACCCAATTCTGTGTTTTAAGCAGCATTTGTACAACCCTGCCTGAAGTGGGAAAAAAAAAAAAAAAAAAAAAAAAAAAAAAAAAAAAAAAAAAAAAAAAACAAACCAAAAACCCCATCCCTTTAATTAGCTCCTGCAGACTGCGACTCTGTACTGCCACCTGTCGTCCAGGATAATATTAGTGCTAGGACAGGGTGTGAAGACATGACAGGGAATACTTGTCAGGCATTCAGCTCACCATCCTCAGCACAGCTCCGTAAATCCCTGCCAGTCCAGCTTGCCCACAGCCATCAGAGAGAGCTGGGAAATGATTTTTTTTTTTTTTTGCCTCGACACAGAGCAAACTATGTATTTGGTGGCTGATAATGCTGATTTTGATGCTCAAAAGAATACGTCCCCCATGCTAATAGAAACAGGATCTCAGAGGTGTACATCTCATTTTCAAAGGAAATTAAGGACGAACCCAGGAAGTAAAAAGTAGTCTGAGGATCACAACTGCATTAAACACCACCACAACATTTAGTATGCTAATTAGAAACTGGAGGAAGGAGATGAAACTAATTGCAGCTTCGGGTGGAAGCCCTAGTCATTTCAAGTTAACCCAAATGGCCCAGTGTATACATGATATTTATTTTTGCTTCTCTTGGGTGCAGTAAATGTGTCTGACTTTGTGCATTAAACCTCAGTTTGGATTTGTTTGGCTAACATCTGTTAGGATTGGGGTCTTGCTCTTAATTGGTACCATCTGGAAAGGAAGAGGAGCCTACAGAGGGAAATCATCGTATTTTTGTTAAGGTGTGTGTGCTTGTGTATGTGTGTAGTGTGTATATGTGTGTATGGGTGTGTAGTGTGTGTGTAAGGTGTGTGTGTGTGTAAAATATGTTGTAAGGTGTGTATGTGTGTGTGTAGTGTGTGTGAAATGTATTGTAAGGTGTGTATGTGTGTGTGTAATGTGTGTGTATTTGTGTGTAGTGTATATATGTGTAATGTGTGTTTGTATCTGTTGCATGTGCATCCCTGCTTCTGTGACGCTTATCTGTGAAAACTGATTTTCAAGCACAACAACATGACTAAACAGTAATCCAGCTCTGAAATCCCCATCATTTAAGGTACCTGGGATGTGTGCCTGTGTTTAGGGGACTGTCTACCTTCCCTTCTGAGTGTCTTTCTTTTCCAGCCCCCCCCCCACCTCTCATTCTGGGCTGGACTTCTTCCACACTGCCTCTGATTTCCACAGCTTCAGGGGTCCTTTCTGTCTGCTGACACACAGACGCTGTCCTTCACTCAAAGCACAGTGCCACGGGGCATATTAGTGTTTTTGTGCATTTCATCCTTCTTCATGTAATTTGAAAGCTCATTAATAAGCCGCTGCTTTGCATGATTGAAAAATAGAAAAGGGGTGTTAGAATCAAAGAGGAAATCTTTAAAGAACAGAGTCAGGAGTTCGTGGCTATGGACTTCTCTATGTTGACTGTGGTGACAAGGAGTGGGGGTGCTCTGTGTGTCCCACTGGCCAGCCCAACCAGACCTCTTCAGGAAGAGAGGAGCTCCGGAGATGTTTTGAACTCCCTTCCAGCTATCTCGCTCCTCTGGAAGGGCTTCTTGTAATACTCTGTTGTGCAAAAGTTTCTTGGGGAGACATGAACGGACATCTATCTGTTCACCTTAGATGGGGCATCAATGATAGCTCCAAATTATTCACTTAAGTCCAGTTTGACAAACCAGTGACATATTAGGATTGCTTATTGGACTGTGGGTGAGAGTTTACTTACCAGAGCATGGATGTCTCAAAGGTAGCTTCATCACCACAACGTCTACCCCAACATGGGTGACAACTCATGGAGTGTGCATCCCTAGAGGACAGACAGGCTGCTTGGCAGGTCAGAGAATCTCCTGTACTCATCCTTACCAGTGGCAGAGTCTCTCATCACCAATACTTGCTCATGCTTTTCTAACCTTAGCAAGAAACCTTGTGAATCTTGTAGGTCTCAAGAACTCTTTGAAACTTGGGAGTTGTTTACTTCTCATGTCTTCTTAAGCATCTCTCTCCAGGATAGAACACTTCAACGTGGAGGAAATCACTACACAACACACACTAATTTAGGTCTACTTAGTCCTTACCATTTTATCTTTCCAGGAAGCATACTTATGTGGAGGGTAATGTGTGTTTGCATGCCTATGGGTGTGTTGGGCTCTATAGGATTAGAGATCTGCTCTGTAGAAGTCTTTCACAGGGATGCAAGAGTGTCACATGTCTTAGAAGGGTCTTCTTGAGCTCTCTGTTGTCCTAGAGAATTTAGGTTGGAATGTGAAAACACCTTTCAAAGCCAAATTCCTTGAGTATTCAAAAAAGTGTACCACATAATACTTTCAACATGGACACGAACTATCCATGGAGGCGATGATGTGATTCTTATGTTGCAAGTGACTTCATTTTAGGTTTCAAAAGTATGACCTGTAGCATGAATCTTAAATGGTCTTATTAATGAAATCAAACCTGAGGCCAGTTATTGGGGTGAATGCTGGAAGATCAGAGAAGCAGAACAAGTCACAGATACCTCACCTCGCCAGTTCCTCAGCTAGTCCTGTTTCCTCAGGCTGGAAGCCTCTGAGTCCTTATCCAAATGAATCTCAGCTGAATTGCTGCTCGAAAGCCTGAAAGCTTAACCAGCCTAGTTCCTGGTTTTCACACCTTATATACTTTTCTGCTTTCTGCTATTACTTCCTAGGATTAAAGGCTCTTGTTACCATGTCTGGATGTTTCCAGTGTGGCCTCGAACTCACAGAGATCCATATGGATCTCTGCCTCCCAAGTGATAGGATTAAAGGCGTGTGTGCCACCATTTTCTGGCCTCTATATCTAGTGGCTGTTCTGTTCTCTGACCCCAGATAAGTTTATTAGGGTGCACAATATTTTGGGAAACTCAATACCACCACAATGATCAAGAACATTCCTCTGTTAGAGCTGTGATTTATGGATTGATCTTTGAATAGGAATAAAGGCAGACTGTGCATACCCCACAGAAAGTCCAAAGATCCTTATTGTCTTATATGGTAGAAAACATTTAATGATATTATTTTCTAACTGACATTTATCTCATTTATCTCATCTGTAACATACAGATACATGTATGTTAGAACATCCTGTTTATTCTATAGATGCCTTCTCATATCCCTGGATTTAATGAGGATGATATATGCCTATGGGGTCAGGCTATTACATTTCTCAATGGGTCAATTACTATAGTATTTTGACACTTTTGAAGTTTCACAGGATCTTGTACCCAATGCCATGACAAGGTTTATAAAAGTCTGTATAGGAATTGAAGTGGTGTCTCACTTTTCTGCAGATGGCCTCTATCCATCAGGGAGGGTGTCCAGGCCTCTGATGTTTAGTTGCTGGCAGGTGAACAGTCTGGCCAGTGCTGCCTTCAAGCTGGCTTCCCATGTGCATGGGTAGCTAGGAGCAAATTGGACTCAGACTCAGGATGGCAGCAGCACTGTGCTTAAAGGTAGAGTAAAGGAGAGCTATGTGCTGGAAGATGTCAGATGTTGGCTGAGATCCCAGAGTTTCTAAAGGAAAACATTACTTCTATAACAGTGAATTTTCATCTCATATGAAGAACGCATTTTTCACATACCCTCTCTATTTTCTGAGTCAAGGATACATGCTTTTGGCACTCACAGATGGACACAGGCAGGACAATAACACTTTTATCTTTGTATATGTATGTATATTTATTTGATGTGTATGTATATGGTATGTGTGTTTTCCTGTGTGTGAGTGCAGGTGCTTGGGTGCCATGACCCTTGTGCTATGCTGTGTGTGTGTGTGTGTGTGTGCATGTTGTATGTCAGACGAACAGCCTTGTGTATTGGTCTTTGTTTTACATTGTGTTTGAGACAGGGTATCTCTTTTGTCATTTGCAGCTGTATACACCAGGCTAGCTGGTCGGAAAGCTCTTGGTATTTTATCTCTGGCTCCCAGCTCACCTTAGGAGCATTAGCTATGGACATCTACCACTATATCCAGCTTCATGTACACCTGGGGATGCAAACTCTGGTTCTCATGCTTGAACAACTAGCGTTTTACCCACCGAGCCCCAGTACATTTAACTAGACTCTTGTAGGTCTGTAGACTATTAAATGACTAATTACCACCATATATGGGACTGAATTTTGAGATCATAGTGTGGGACTTTAGAAATTACGATGATGTATTTTTAAATAACAGAATATAAATTAAAATAATGTATAGTGCAGAAGTCTGGAAAAATGTTGCAGAATGTTTGTTTAACTATGTAAAGATGGGTTGCTGTTTTACCTCGTCTGCCTAAGGCACCTGATTGGTCTAATAAGAAACTGAATGGCCAATAGCAAGGGAGGAGGTATAGGCAGAACTTCTGCAGGGAGAGTAAGTAGGAGGAGGAATTTAAGCTCGAGGAAAAAAGAAAAGGAGACGACAGGGACCAGATAGACAGACATGGAGGAAGCAGGAAAGTAGGACATACAGAATGAAAGAAAGGTAAAAAGCCCTGAGGCAAAACGTAGATGAAGTTAAACAGGTTAAATTAAAAGAGCTAGTGGGACAAACCTAAGTTAAGGCTGAGCATTCATAAATAATAATAAGTCTCTGCATCTTTATTTGGGAGGTGGTTGGTGGCCCAAAGAAAATTCCCACTATAAAATGTTATAAATCTTTGTTTATTAGTTAAAATTTCTGCACATCTTTAATTATAGTTTCTTGGCCTTGAGTTCTAAATGATACTTGCTTAGGTACAAAATTCATATGTAAATTTTTTATAAAGGTTTTTTTTTTTTTTTTTTTTTTTTTTTTTTTTTTTTGTCCTTTACTATGCACTTTGGCTCTATGTTCTCCAGAACATAAAGAAACCGAGCTGGAAATGACCTGGAAGTTTCCTCTGCTGACTAGGTTACACCTTGGCAGAAGGTGCTGAACAAGATGCTGGAGGAGAAAAAACATTAATGGATTTACCCAATGCAAGACCCTTCATCCTACAATAAAGACCTGCTAGGCAAGATGTGTCTACTGGTGTAATAATGTCATGAATACATGTGAATAATCAACTGCTTTCTGGTTGTATTTGAGGCTTGTTCCACAGGAAGTAATTCATTTCTAGTACTATAAAGTGGTCAAAAGCCCATGACTTGTGAGGTTCATAGCCCTAGTGGGGAACCTACCACTGTGTTGCTAAATGGATATACCAAACGTCCTTCTAAATATGTATGCTTTACCCATAGATTAGTAATGCTCTCAACCTTGGTCAAAGAAGATTCTTTTCACAGTGGGCAGTGGTGATTGCAGAGGCTTGTAACTGGTCAAACTCCTGAGAAGGGACTCTAAGTATTCATTCCTAAATGAATCTATCAACTAAATCTCTATCAACCCCTCCCCTCTCTCAAAGCTCAGGGAACATCTAGAAAGGAGTGGGGATTGTAAGAGCCAGAGAATGGACAAGAGTTCTCTGAAATGCTATCTTCTCGACACGATGGGGCCACTGTACTTATAAACTTATAAAAAAAAAGGTGGTAGATGTTGTGCTGCTGTGGATCTGGCCAGGATCAAGTCAGTCAGCATTCTGTCACAGATTGGGAGGAACTCATGAAGTTCTACCCAAGTTAAGGAGCTAATGGCAGTTGATGGCCTCAAGCGGGTGGTGGTGGCCATTTTCCTTGGGAGTGTGATTGACTAATAATAGGTTGCTCATACTCCAGGGCATGGCCCTGTGCCCATGCTCCTGGTGATAGCCCTGTGCCCATGCTCCTGGTGATAGCTCTATGCTCATGCTCCAGGGGATGGCCCTATGCTCATGCTCCGGGGGATGGCCCTATGCCCATGCTTCAGGGGATGGCCCTATGCCCATGCTTCAGGGGATGGCCCTGTGCCCATGCTTCAGGGGATGGCCCTGTGCCCATGCTGCAGGGGGTGGCCCTGTACCTGTGTGAAAATAAGCAACACTAATTTGACTCAGGAAGCTATATTTAAAACCATGAAGAAGATTTGAAATATGAAGGGGACATATTGGGTGGGGTCCAGAGAGAGTGGGAAATGGATATGAGAAAGATACATTACATACATATAGGAAAGTGTCAGAGAATAAATAGTGTTAATATATTTTGTCTTTTCAGTCTCTATAGTGTGACTTTGTATAAAATGTAACTCACAGTATTTTGGAGAGTGTGTAGGTAGAAGCAGATGTTTTAACTCAATGATAGCGTGGAATGGCTTTTAGCTCATACTTTTAAAAAGATCAATCTTTATTGTGGTAAGAGTGCTGTAGAACTTATCGTCTCTGTCATTTTTTGTTGAAAATTTTTCATGGAATATATTTTGATCATGTTTATTCCTTCCAGATCCTCCCCACCTTCCTATCCACCAAAGTTCTCTCTCTCTCTCTCTCTCTCTCTCTCTCTCTCTCTCTCTCTCTCTCTCTCCATACACACACACACACACACACACACACACACACACACACACACACACCCCAAATGGGAACAA
Organism: Peromyscus leucopus; assembly: GCF_004664715.2. NCBI lineage: Eukaryota > Metazoa > Chordata > Mammalia > Rodentia > Cricetidae > Peromyscus > Peromyscus leucopus. The sequence continues at coordinate 144,346,376 of NC_051063.1, read as the reverse complement.
AAACAAACAAATAAACAAAAAACAAATGCATGAAAGAAACCCACATAATTGGAAGTCAAAATAAATCAACAAAAGACCAATAAGACACACACACAAAATGCTCAAAGAAAAATGAGACAAAAAGTCTACAAAAAATACCACTGAGGTCATTTTGTGTTCGCAACTACTCCTGGGAATGGGACCTGCACTGAAATGTGGTTACTCTACCTAAGAGACTCCATTGGATGAAAACTGTTTTTCCTTGGCCAGCAGGTATCAACTGCAGATAGCTTATTGGTTAGGGGTTGAAACCTGTGCCCATTTCTCCATCTCAGTGCTGGGACCTAGTCTGGCTTGAACCTGGGCAGGTCTTGTGTGTGCTCCTACAGTGTCTCTGTGTTCATATGTGAATCAGCCCTGCTGTGTGTGGAAGACACTGTTTCCTTGGAGTCACCCATCAACCCTGGCTCTCACAATCTTTCTGCATCCTCTTGCTTATAGATAGATCCCCAAGCCCTGGGGAGGGGGTGCTGATGAGGACAACCCATTTGGGACTGAGTGTTCCAAAGGCTCTCATTCTCTGTGAACTTGTGAGTCTGTGTTAATTCCCAGGGTATTAAGATAACGCCATAGAAGGGGAATCTCTTGTACTATTTGTCTCCTTTCAACTGGCTTATTTCACTTACCTTAGTGCCTTCAAGGTTCATCTATGCTGTTGTATTTGTCAAAATTTCCTTACTTTTTAAGGTTTACTAGTATTTCATTGGGTGCACAACATACTTTGTTTGTCCATCTGTCCATCCCATGGTAGACACTTGAGTCACATTGTTGTCTAGTGTGAATAACCCTGCTGTATTTTTTAATCCTTTGTTCTATTTCTTTATAGTGAGATTTTCTGGAATCTCATAGTGGAATATAGCCACAGGGCATTTGATGGAGTCCTGGTTACTGAGGACCTAAGTACTGGCTTCTTCTCAGTACTTTCTCTAGAGGTGTTGGGCAGAGTGGGAAAGATGGAGCAGGGTAAAGCACCCCACTAGTGGCTCTAGGCTTTGGGGCCAGGTTCCTGCTTTGTCTCTTAACATTCTGTGTTTTGTAGCCAAACCACCTTTCTGGATTGTTCTCACAGTCCCACTAGCAACTGCCACCCTCTTTTGGATAGTCTCAGAAATCTGTCCATGGCCACTTTGTTGGTGGCCCCTGGGGTGGTAACAAAAGCTACTGGAGCCTTCTCTTCCTCCCATGCCTGCTAGGTTTAATTTTTTACACCTTCCAGATTAAGAAAATGCAATTTTAATAAAGCCAAAAAGCTCCCCAGAAAGTCTGGGTACACCAAGCACTCATGCAGCCTACAGGCAAAACTGTGGTTGATTCCCCAGGAACAGGCAGACCATTCCAACTCTACCCCATCCCATCAACCAGACCTTGACTTCTGTAGAAGGATTTTCTTTATTTGGTATCAGGTGAATGAAAATCATGGTTGCTATAGACAAGACGAGGGTGTTTCCCTGATGATAATCTGATGGACAGGGACTATCATGGTCACAGATTGGAAATTTACCTTCATGTTTTCCTGGAGTTCCTGGTACCCAGCATAGCCAGGGTTCTAAATGGAAGCAAAGCCCAAGGATGAATGACACATGACACACTCCTGGGACAACTAGGACACACTGGCATGATGTTAAAAGATTCATTATGCATACAACACACACACACACACACACACACACACACACACACACACACACACACACACAAAGGTGTTTGTGATGGTTTTTCTTGGTTGTCACCTTAATCATTTTTGGAATCTACTAAGAGACATGCCACTTAGGAGCAGTGGCTCTCCAGGAATCCTCCAGGCCTTTGGTGACAGCTTGGGACTGCTGAGACATCTACTGGGTCCTCAGCTTTGTCACAGTGCAGCCAGACACTGTTGGACTACCCTGGCCGTTGTGTAAGCCAATATAATAAATCCCTTTTAAATATATACATTCATCCTGTCAGATCTGTACCTCTAAGGGACTCTGACTAATAGAACATTCAATTCTGTTCTGTTTGCAGGTCAGAAAATACGCTGACTTTCTTACCGTGTGCTCAGCCATGGAAGGGAAGAACCAAGGACAACTTGGTGCTCCTGGGTGCCTGAGCTGGTGAGGATTACCATGAGAAACCATTGGCTGCAGCAGCAGCAGCTGGAACCACATATTAGGTGCTTTATCACATATTAGAGTGATGATGTTAGAGACGCCTGTCCGTATTGTCTGCATCATCTGATCTGATTCTTAAATTACTCTGAGGCCAATGTTCTCATTATCTTTCCTACTATGTAAGCCAGGAGCTAAAGGTCAGGAGTCTTGCACTTGTGTGTGCTTGCACAGCCACGAAGAGGCCAAGTGTACTCAAAACATTTCCTGTGTCCCACCCATCCTGTGGTCGGGACAAATCTCTCTTACCTGCAGTCCCGCAGATGCTTATAAAATAATCACTCAGAGGCTTAATATCAATTACAAACTGCATGGCCTATGGCTAAGAATTCTTGCTAGATAGCTTTCATCTTAAATGAACCCGTTTCTATTCATCTATGTATTGCCACGTGGCTGTGGTGTTACCAATCTGCTGGCATGTTGCTCCTTGGGCAGCAGGCTGGTGTCTCCTTCCACTCTCCTTTCTTATTCCTATCTCTCTCTTAGATTTCCTGCCTGGCTCTAACCTGACTCACCATAGGCCAGAGCAGCTTCTTTATTAACCAATCGTAGCAACACATATTCACAGCGAACAGAAAGACATCCCACAGCAGCCAAACCAGTTTTTGTGTCCATGCGAGCTCCTTCTAGGGTCCATGTCATAAGCTCCATGCTGCTGCTGGTGGTGGTAGCCCGCCCTGACTGGGTGCGGAGTCCTCCCAACTGCACCCTGGAAGACATGCCATTATCCTCTTCATTTGAAATGAAAGTGGGGTATGGTGAGGTTTGTAATTTGACCAAGGATGCACAGGGCATATTGAAGTCAATATGAATTCCTTAACTTAGTTCCCCAGGAAACATTCATGAACCTTGCTCATGTTCTCCTGGGAGCAGTGAAAACAGCCAACAACAGTTTAAATTCTAGGCAAGATCTATTTTGAGAGAAGGTTTTATGTAGTCCAAGTTGGTCTCAAATTTGTAATCCTCCTACCTTAGGGATTTGCTAGAAAATGTGTATCATTTTGCAAAAAGTTGATACAACCTCTTCTTTTATAAACTGGACTTGTTAGGGGCTGTCCAGTAGTAAGGAAGATGCCCCCTGGCATGGATCAAGTAGAGCTTGGAACCCAGGGACCTTCACTTGCTGTGGTCTCTGTGGTCCTGTGAGGGACCCTTGAGCTGGCCTGTGTCTTTTGAGAAATGTTAGTTGTTAAATACATGGGTTGTTTTTTAGCGTGGGAAAAGTATTTACTATGCTTTACTTAAAGATTCAGTCCTCTGGTCCCAATTGTATGAGCTAATGGTTCTCAAAGTACCCCATGTGGTCAGTGTGGACCAGCAGCTTGAGCAGCACAAAGAACTTGTTAGAAGCATGAACCCCACTCCTTACTTCCATTAGCTCTGGGAGCCATCCTAAAAATAGGGATGTATTAAGCCACAAGGGAGATTGAGCAGCTGGCTTGAGTCAGCCACTCCATTGTGCAAGGACCCATTCCGTGCATAGTATGGATGTATTAATAGTATATGTGTTCTCTTCCTTAAGGGTACCCTCAAATTACATAAATCTTAGGACTTTCATCTGGGTCCACTGTTTATTTTTCTTGTGTGTGTGCATTTGTATAAGCCTGTGTTTGTGGGGTGTGCACACATGTGTGAGGGTGCACAGAGATCAACCTTGGGCATTGTTGCTCAGGAAGCCATCCATCTTGTATTTTGAGACAGGGATTCTCACATGCCTGGAGCTTGCTGACTTGATTAGACTGAGACTGGCTGGCAAGGGATCCCTTGGGATCCTCCTGTCCCCCCCCCCCCCCCCCCCCCCGTCTCCGTTGCTGGGATTACGGTCACATCCCACCATTCCCAGATCTTTTACTTTGGTTCTGAGGATTGAACTCAGATCATTATGTTTGCATGGCAAGAACTTTAAATACTGAGTTGTTACCTTGGCCCCCACCTTCAACTGTTCCCTATTTCCTACCATGTAACTAGAATTCCTTTGGGCTATGGAACCTTGTGTTCTACACTGATTTTTTGATTTGGTTAAAATGCTTGGATTTACAAAAAAAAAAAACCCACAAAATTACAGTTACTTGGAGATAGATAAATGAGGCAAGATTTCACCTACTCATTCAATTCACCTTTGCTAAAGTGACTTGCATCACCCTGAGGTTACAGGAAGTTTGCATCTCGACACTTTCTGAAGTTTGAAGAGGCCCAGAAACTGGACATCTGGGCACTGTCAGCTGAAACCAGACATCCTCTGCCAGGATGTCTGGGCTTCCTAGTTTGAAGGGCTATGTAGCTCCAGTGAAAGGGGTTTCTTGACTTTCTTACCTGACATGATCATAGGAAAATGAGTTAGTCAGAATTGCAGACAGTTGTTGACAGTCTTGGGCAGAGGAGAAAACGGAAGTGAATGGTGGAATAGTTCAAGTTCCTGTCTGGAACATCTCCAAAGGTCCACATGCTTTGCTTGCCAGTTGGCGGCACCATTAGGAGGTGATGGTACATATAAAAAGTGGAATTTCTTTAGAAGGAAGTTGGGCCATTGCCAACATGTCTTCCCCTTCTTCCTCATTTTTTCCTGTTCACCATGGTCAAGTAGCTTTATGCCACTGTGTACTACATGCCACAATGACCCCCTTTATCACAGGCTCCTCCACTCACTACAGTTCCACACACAGTGAGGCTGACAAATAACAGGCTGAGATCTGAAACCACGAGCCAAGTTGAGTTTCCCCTCCTTAGGAACTGAAGGTCTTAGGCATGTTTCTGAGTGCCGGGGAGCTGCCTACCACAGAGGAGCAACCCAAGAACCCTGTCTCTCCTCTTGGCTCTAAGTACTCTAATCTATTTCCTCTTGGTTGTTCCTCAACAGCAACCAGCCCTCTTCTTATTTAGTGACTCAGAACTCTATACCAAGGGCTATATGTAAGAACATTCACAGCAATGAAATCACAGTGAAAACAGGAGAAACATTTGGTTATTAGAATAATACATCCTGGGGGTGGGGAGCGGAGGAGGGATGAGAGTTGACATGTAAAATGAATAAAAAATATTTTTTTAAAATTAAAAAAGAATAACATCTTCATTTAAGTGATGGTAGAACAAAACTACTAAGTGACCAGGCAGAGAATGTGCATGATGGTTGGTTTATAAACAGTATGCAAACCATCATGCCCAGTTCAACTGTAGTTCTATAAACTTTACGTATAGAAAGAGCAGTGCAAACATATGCTTCAAAATGTCCAGAGGGCTACCATTCAAACTCGATGGGACATTTAGAGATTGTCTTTTTTTTTTTTTTTGACAATTTTCTTCTTTAAAATATTTTCTTCTTTAAGACAACACACGCCGAATAGATTTTACTTTGTTATCACAGAGAAGAAATGCTATACTAGCAGATTGGTTGGTGGCACTATTTTTAGAACCTCTTGGACATTTTAATGCTGCCAGATTTAAGTGAGGCTTTCCAGGCAGTATCATTTGAGAGGGTGTATACAGAGAACGGTCAGATCATCCTTGAGAGCAGAACTCTCCCCTGCAGCCTGGACCAGTGCAGGAAGCCTTGCATGGACTACAAATGACCCAGCCTGGATCAGTGCAGGAAGCCTTGCATGGACTTCAAATGACCCAGCCTGGATCAATGAGTGTGAGATTCCTGGATGTCCAGTTGAGGACAAATGGGGAAAGACAAATATGCCCTTATAATTCCATTTTTCTCGTTTTGCTGCCTGCAGCTCCCCGGAGTCATCCGCCTGCAATCAGGGTACCCTGAAACCTCTACCTCTTCCCTGCCGTGAAAATGGCTCCCCTCCTCTGCCTGGTTTTGATCTCTGCCAGATCCAAGTGGTGGGCCTTATGCTCCTCCAAGAAGCTCTGAACACTGCTTGCTCTCTACTTGTTTTCATTAGTGGGGGCGGTCTTTGTCTATCTACACACAAAATTCACTCTTTGGAGAAACAATGTATAAATTAGTCCTATTTCTAGTGTTAAGAATTCAATTCCTCATTGTTCTAAAAGTATTTTCGTGTGTGTGTGTGTGTGTGTGTGTGTGTGTGTGTGTGTGTGTGTGTGTGTGTGTGTGTGTGTGTGTGTGTGTGTGTGTGTGTGTGTGTGTGGTGTATGGTGTGCTCGTGTGTGAATGTGCCTGTGGAAATCAGAGGAGACTTTTGACTGTCTTTCGCTATGGCTGTGTCTTAGCCAGGGTGTGAAGAGACACCACGAGCATAGCAACTTTTCTAAGTTTTATTAGAGTGCCTGTCTTACAGTTCAGAGCTTTAGTCCATTATTGTCATGGCAGATGGTATGGCGGCATGAAGGCAGACGTGGTGCTGGAGAAGGAGCTGAGAGCTCTACTTCTTGATCCTCAGGCAGCAGGAAGGAGTCTGAGTGTCACGCTGAGCACTGCTTGAGCACAGGAGACCTCCAAGGCCAACCCCAGTGACACACTTCCTCCAATAAGGCCACACCTACTTCAACAAGGCCACACCTCCTATTAGTGCCATTTCCTTTGGAGGCCATTTTTTTTCCGGACCACCACATGTTGTCTGGCTTATGCCTGGATGCTGCTCTCACTGAACCTGTGGTTGGTCAGTGAACCCCATGGTTCTGCCAGTCTGTTCTCACTCAACACTGGTGGTACAGGCATTCCCAATCATGCCCTTCTTTGTGAGTCCAGAGGATTCAAACTCAGATTCCCATACTTGTAGAAGTGTTTTTTTTTTTTTTCCAACCACTGAGCAGTTTCCCTAGTTCTTGTTCCCAAATCCTTCTGGGTGGGAAGGAGAAAGAGGGAGAAAAGTGATCCACAATTTTAAATCTTAAGCCCATCATTAAGTTCCAATGACTCAAAATATTTCAGAGATGTTAGGGTTCAACTCATGATAAATAAAAGAACTATTGAACTTGAAATTTTATCATATTATGTTTTCCTAATAAATGCTACCAGGAATTAACTTCTATTAGTGGATCCATAGGGTCCATGGATACATAAACCTTTTTGAAATCCCATGACCTTGACCTTCTGGCAATAAATCACTTTGTAGAAAAAGCAAATATGATATTATAATGTCAGAGCTGCAAAGGGTTTGAACCTGAACCAGGCCCCATCAAACATGCTGGAAGCAGCTGAGCTAGTGTTCTTGCTATTTAAATTACAGTTGTTTAAGTTTGTCAATAATAAAGGTAACATCAAAATTTAGAGTGCTTTTTTTTATTTTTTGAGAGAAAGTTCAGAAATTCGGAAGAGAAGGATGCTGAAAAATAAAATGTAGAAAAATGTGCTGAAATCACACATGAGAGGCTGAATAGTCATGACTTTATAGCAAGTTTTCAAAACATCAAGAGTGAGGTACAGTGAAAAGAATAATACAAGGGCACTTTGGTTCCAGTATTTATGGGTCCATATAGGTGGGGTGGTGGGGGACATAGTCACACATAAGTTATCATAAGGAGATGATACATTTATGGTAACAGTGGTCAATTGGCTTGTTTATTAAAAGGCACAGAGTACAGGTCCTGGGTGTGTCATTTACTCAGTTCTGTACATTATGTATTGTAGAACCATAGTCCATATATGAGAAGTGTGCAAATTCAATGGAGCTTGCAGACCAAGAGTTTCCTGAAATTTAAACTAAATAAAACAAAATAAAATTTGCTGTATGTATATTACTGTGAAGGTTTTCATTATGGAATACTGAATGATCTCATCACATATTGAACAAGTACTCACAAGTAAAGACTTTGATAAAATTGAATACTATATAAAGAAACAATGCATCTTTACTCATTTCCTCTGTTTAGCTGTGTATGTAAACAAGTTTTAATTGAACATTTTAAGAGTATAAGCTTTAATCTGTTAAATAATCAAGTGTGGAGGAAGGTTTTCCTGTTTCCAGGGAACATGTTGCAGATGGATAATGGGCACTTGAGTCCACATAATCTTGAATCATGAGTTACTATAGAGAAAGCTCTCCAAGTGGTCAACTCCACAGATAATCAGATCCATAGAAGTCAGTTTCACAGGTAGTAGTACCTCCATAGATGGTCAGCTCCATAGGTAGTAGATCCATAGGAAGTAGCTCCACAGGTAGTCAACTCAGCTGATAGGTATTCAGCTCTATATACAATATCTCCATTGGTAGTCAGCTCCATGGGTAGCCATTTCTATATGTAATGGCTCCATTGATAGTCAACTCTATAAGTGGTCAGATCCATATGTAAAGCTCCATAGGTAGCCAGCTCCATATGGAATAGCTCCACAGGAAGTCTGCTCCACAGATAGTCACCTCCATTGGTAGATGCAGGAATTTTGCCCTGCATTTTCTGAAAAGTCTTCTAAAGGTCACCCAGCTCCTCTCCTTTCTTTGGCAAACACCTGTGTTTCATTTAGCAGTGTAATTTTTGTATTTAGAGAATAAGGTGCCGATGGTACTGGAAGTACTTGCCTGGGGTCCAGTGTCAGGGATTTCATCATTGTCAGAGTTACGGGGAATGAGGGCTTTGGTTGGTAAGGTCTGTCTAGGGAAAGAATGTGTGTACCCATAGCTTTCCTTCCAAGAGCTGATGTTCAGTGCATGCACTTTAGTTCCCTCAGATTAGTCTCTACAGGGTAGGTGTATTTGGACAGAGCTGAAGAGGAGACTTGGCTGCTAAGTGATGCTGAGGTGAAGCTTACCCATCCAGTTCGAGCTTTGCCAGTGGGAAACTCGAGCTCCTGGTCAGCTGAGGGAAAGAGGGAAGTGTCTGGGAACAGCATTGGAAGAGAGGTGAGTCTGTGGGATGCAAGAGTTCCTGCTGTCATCCTTTTTCGGCCCAGCACCCGTCATTCTTTACATGTCTGACACTGGAATTCTCAGTCCTGTGGCCAGTTCTTGCTCTCACGCTGCCCACTCAACACCTTTGTTTTCGCTGTGTTCTCAATGTGGCCCACACAGCCCTATCTCTGTAGGTTGTAAAGAGAATCAGAAACCTGTGTCAACAACAACCAGAGCAAGAGCTGGCCATGGTGGTGCATGCGTGAAATTCCAGTTCTCGAGGGTAAGGTAGGAGGATTGATGCTACTTCAAGGCCAAACTGGGCTTTTAAGTAGTAAGTTTGAGGACAGCCTCAGCTACATCTTGTCTCAAAAACCAAGCACAAAGGACAAAGTGCTAGAGGCAGGTGAGTGGGAAGCACCGTGTCTGTTAATTTTCCAGTAGCTCTAGGTCTCAAAGATGGCTGAAAATTGAGCTCATTCCTTTCCAGACCTAATTAAGATCCTGTATCAGGAGCAATAAGAAATTTAAGCAATATCAAGGAGACAATAGAAACCATTGGTTCTTTTTCATTTAATGGGATGTTGTGATTCAGAAAAGTTGCTGTATCATTGTCATTATTATTTATTTATTCTTTTTTGTTTTGTTCTATTTTTTTTTGAGACAGAGTTTCTCTGTGTAGCCCTTACTGTCTTGGAATTAGCTCTGTAAATCAGGGTGGCCTTGAACTCACAGAGATCCAACTGCCTCTGCCTTCCAAGTGCTAGAATTAAAGATGTGAACCACCATTGCCTGGCTACTGTAGTATTTTTTTTTTTAAATTGAAGGGAGAGAATAAAAATGAAGTTCCATTTATTGACAATCTAAGCCACTCTGTTGGTTTGAAGATCTGCAATGTATCTGAAGGAACATTCATGGGTTGAGGGGGTACTGAGGCAGGGATTCACTTCATGTTGAGATTTGGGTTCATTCCACTGTGGCATCAATCGGGGTTTGACTTGTTATGTGGATGACAGACAGAAAACTGTATATTGTATTTGTTTTCTGTTCTGGAAATCTGCAAAAAGATTACTGATGAGGCTTTTTACACTAAATGGTGCCTCTCTCTTTTTTATTTCTCCCTCCATAGAAAAGCAACTGGACAATCATATGGTCCCTGAGTGCATATGGTCCCTGAGTGCATATGGATGCAATCTGGGTTTGAGAATGCTTGCTGACAGAAAGCAGAGTTTTAATCGATTCCAAAAGGCCTATCATATGGATATTTGAAATGCCATGCTATAAACAATGTTCTCCTGTCTTATGGGATGTTCTGCGGGGTTGAATGCAGATGAAAGTCAAAATTTCCATCATGCAGCAAAGCCTAAAGTGAATGTAAACCTCGTAAGTGCTCCTCTTATTTGTTGTCAGATTCTGTTAACTGCCTGTCTTCTAACATCAGTGCTACGAACATCTTCAGTGCTTTGGGCATTTGCTGGCCTTCGTGTTCTCTCTCTCTGTCTCTGTCTCTCTGTCTCTCTCTCTTTCTCCACTCCATAGAATTCAAAGGAAGTTTGAGAAACATTCAGTTTGCCCCAGCTAGAGGGAATTCAGTCATATATCTAGTTAAGGTAGATAAATCAGGAGTTTAGTCTGCAAACTCATAGGATGGAGTGGTTTGCATGCTTCTTGATGGACTTTCAGCAAGTACCCTCCTGTCTTGTCATGAGTCCTTCCTTTCCCTAGGGTATATGTGATTTTATCAGCATATCCTCATAACCAGACTAAGCCTACAGTACTAACAACTTACCTATGTATACTTCCTTCATTGAAATTTCATTCATTCATGTAGGAAATACTTATTTTTCCTTAATGATTAATTATAAAGATAACACAACCATGTAAATAATAATCATATAAAGGAATATACAAAGAGATAAAACCCCCTTTTTCTTGCTCCAACGCTTCCTGCAGACATTTGCTCATGGGAACAATGAGAATGTACTGTATAACCTTTCAGACATCTTGATCCATAAACAAAGATGTATTAGAGTACATGATGAAGTGTCTATGAATGTATTTGTTAAAAAATATCATAAAGAATATGCTTTTCTGGAACTTTCCTTACTTAACTTTTCACATACCATTATCATAGATATCATTTCACATCTTATTTTCTAATTTTTCTTGTTATAAGATGAACTTGTATATGAGTTATAGATTTTTATGAATGTAATGAGTTGTAGATTATAAGACAAGCATACTTGTTTCACCATCCCTTTGTTGGTGGTCACTCATGTGACTCTTAATTACTAATGCTGAAAGCAATACGTCATAAATATCTGCTTTTGATCTGGTACCAGCATGTCTGTAGGGTGCATTCTCAGAGAAGAGGAGTTTCTGAGTCCTTTTTTTACATTTGTTGAGCAACTACTGTGTTCAAAATTCTGGGGAAATAAACATAAATAGAACACACTCATACACTCTTTGAAAGTGAAGGAATGACTCCTATTCTCACAACATTTGTGGTCTCGATAGCTAAGAAGTCCATGAGAATAGTGAATTTCAAGTGGGACATCCTGGGCTCCCTGGAGAAGCACAGTGGGACTGTTGGGGAGAGAAACCCACTGACACTTTCACTCATTCTTTGAAAAGCGATAATTAATTAGAAGTTGCGATCTCAGTGTAACAAACTCAAAAGTTTTAAGCCTAACTACTTGACTGAAGCAAAATGTATAGGGATTCAAAGGAAACTTGTTAGGAAACCAGATGTGCCAAAGTCCCTTCAGCATCCTGGATTTGAAATTTTAGGGAGTTTTATGTTTGTGAAGGAGAGAGCTGCTATAGTTTATTAGATGACCTCAGACTGAAACAACTTTTGTTCCAAAGATCTTTTCTCCATGCTTGATAGAAGCAAGGCTTTTATTTTGGCCCAAGGCTAGTTTGCTTTGGTTTTCAACTTCATATACACAGGGGATCAGCAGCACTCTCCTCTTGAATTTGGACCATTTTGATGAGTCTTCTATATTTTGTTAGTGCCGCAGGATTTAAAGGGAGAGCGTTCTTCCTTTTAAATTCCTTTTCCTGTTTCAATCCGAGCTTCGGGACCCTTTCCCCCAGCCTTCAGCAGCTTTAGCTGCATCATCTTCATTTGTGGAATCTTATTGAAGTACGCAGGTCTTACACTCTTATGGATTTACTCAAGAGGACTGGAAGAATGCTCAGTAGTTAGAGCACCAGAGTTCATTCCCCAGCACCGTACCAGGTAACTCACAATCACCTAACTACAGCTCTAGGGGATCTAAAATCCTTCCTAGGGCCTCCTCGTCTACTCACATGTGCATATCTTCACACAGCTATACACATATACACCTAATTAAAAATGTAAAAATAAACTCTTTTTAACAATTCACCCCAAGTTATAATAATCTTCCTTGGAGGAAAGCTGTAGCCACGTGCTCCACCATCTTTTGAGATGTGAAAGTTAGCATGGGAATTTTTCAGATTTTTTTCCTTATTTTGTGTATAGTCCTTAACAATGATTCCTTCTGTAGAATTCTGAATCTGTCCTTTTCAGGTGAGCCTCAAGATGTAGGAGCTACTACACTGTGGATGGGTTACAAGCTTCGTCCCACTTTTAACAGTGAGCATGCTGAAACAACCCTTAAGCCACAAGGCACAAGTGGGACTAAGGGAGGCACTGGAGAGATGTCTGGGAGAGCACACTTCCTCCTAAAGAAGTAAGTGAATGCTGTTTACCATGCTGTTGAGTGTGGCTGCAAATCAGAGGAGGACTGGTGAGAGTCCGGAATTAACCAGTAGATGGAGCTAGTGAGGAGACACGAGGGGAGGACAGGTATGCAAGGAGTCAAACAGCATCCCAAGGCGATGGATGTAGCAGAGGGGGACAGTGTCACAGCTCTAAGACAGCTGTAGAGGACGGTGACGTTACAGTCATGGCTCAGTCAGACATTCAGTCTGCAGCCATCCACGTTGGGGACCAGTTGAAGACTAGTGTGAGGACACATGAGGTGTCTGTGTCTTCAGTCCAAGTTGGGGATCATTTCTTTTTCCATCTAGACAAGTGCAAAAGAATAGAAATGGATCCGTAGAAGCAGCAAGAAATACAGGATAAGGAAAGAAAGAAAGTGAAGGGAAGTTTTCCTCTCTCTGTAACAGTGCACAGTTCCACTCCACTCTTACTGTCTATCAAAGGGCTAGAAGCGCGCGGGGGCACACACACACACACACACACACACACACACACACACACACACACTGAAATCTTTTCAGCTTTCTGTAATGATTTGCTCGGTCCTCTTGCTCACATGCCCTGCTTTAGGTCCCAGCCCTGCCTCTTAGCTTGCTTGCTTTCCGTGACCCTTTTCTCTAGGCGGAATGTGCCTGCACACTCCCACGCCTCGCCTCCCTCTGCCTGCTGCCTCTGCCTTCTGCCCCTCCTGCTGCCAGGATCCCTTCCAGTCCCCAGAGCAAGGACAGCTGCTGACACTTTAGAGCGCATGAAGGCCACCAAACAGGTTGCTAATCTTTTTTAGCCTAAAGAATATGTCTCAGTCCTTGGTAAGAGGGGGGAGGCAAAGGCTTTGAAAAACGGAGCCCAGAGCAAGCAGAAACAGTGACAGTTGCGGGGAGCGCACCAGTACCAGCAGGAGGGAAATGCTAGCCTGCCATTTCTAGATGCTGGGGAACATATGGAGAGCCTGGGATTGTTGTCGGCTGCCCAGATTAGGCTGTGCTATCCCAGTGGCTTTATTGTGCTCTCTAAAGAAAGCATTACGGTGAACCACCTTACCTGTGGTGGTCTGAGGAGGTGCCCACATGTGAGTCTTCAGCCTTCCTTAGTTCTCAGTGAATTCCGGGATCTCACTATGAAAGACTGCATCTTTATCGTGTGAATGCACCTTAACATTTACCCATCAGGGCTTTGAACTTTGGGTGTTTGGTTCATTGCCATTTTACTGCATGGTTGTAAGCAATGCTATAGTGAGAATCTACAATTGGTAGGGTTCTCAGTGGAACAAAGCCGACAGAATTTATATATACTACAAAAGAATTACATGGTGGTACATGATATGAATTTGACAGTCCAATGATGACTACCTATTGGTCCTGGAGATGAGAGCTTCTCAGTCCATAAGACTGAATGATGCACTAGCCCCACTTTGGCACTGAGGCTGGAAGCCTAGAGAGCTGCTGGTATTCAGTTAAGCGTTGAAAAGCTAAAAAGGGCTGTGTTCTGAAGGTAGCAGCAACAAAGTAGATGCACTCACCAGCAGGGAGTTAAGGCCAGCAAAGAATATATATATATATATATATATCCGCATATTTCCCTTGGGTTCCTTCACCTCTGGGTCATTGATGGAAGTAGTGGTTACCTATCAGTTGGTCCTTCCTGGAAATGTCCTCATGGACCATCCCAAAAGCACGTTGCTTAGTTGATTTCAGCTCCAGAGAAGTCCACAGTCAATACTTACCATGACAGCATCTTTAAAAGCACTTAGAAGCAGAGTATTTACAGGTGAGACTAATTGGCACTTCTATTTATTGGCCTATTGATGCATGATTATCAATTAACATTCCTCATCCACTATGTGACATACTATAGAACTGAGGTATAGTACCTAAATTTTAGATTACTTGGCAATGCCAACATCTTGCTTTAGTATATAATTTTTATACTCATGAATATATCTGTATGTGTTTATATGCTTATATGGGGCACATTCCAAAAGAAAGGTACCACAACGTACGGACTGGTTATTTAGGGGTACTAGAGTTTTAGGACATGGGATTTTATTTAGGAAGGAATTATTGACATTAATTTCTATTTTTTTCTGATACACATTTAATATGTATATAATTAAATTGTTAAAAATATGTATACATTTAAATTTTTTAGTTAAAATGCAATTATACATCTTCCATGTATTCCCCTGGTTTCTCTCAAATGCATGCCCTCTTTTTATTTACTTGTTTTTGTTGCATATTGCATCAATGCATAAATATACAAATACAACTTTCTGAGTCTGTTAGTGTTGCTTGTACACATATGATTTCAGGAGTGACCACATGGTGGATAACCAATTAGTGGTTCATCCCTAGGGACTATTTCTCCCTCTTTGACAGTTCTTAGTCTTTAGAGAGGAGACTAACAGGATACAGGTTATGTAAAGTGAAGAGTGGGAAAAACAGTGGTGAGGAGTGACTGGAGTGGGGTGGGGTCAATACAGAAGGAGGAGGAAGAACAAATAACACTAAAGGTGTTAGAGAAAGCAATAAAAATCCATCAAGTTGTGCCACTTGGGATGACAATCATACTCTGAGGGCCACAGGCTATCTGCCCTCCCCATAACAGGCTTGAAAAGTCCCCCTTCTAGTTCTTGGTCAGAGGAGTCTAAGAGACCCCCTAAACAATGTAGGGTATTGCTGTTGCCTTTGGTTGTCTTGGTGAGGCTGAAGATAAATCCCTATTACTGAAGACAGCATGGTCTATGGACACAGGACTCAGGAGCTGAGCTGGATCAGACCTGAAATCCTAGTCCATGAAGACCAACTTTCATAGTTATTATATAAACTGCCAACAAAGAGAAGCAACTAATAATCCTATCCAGTTATGATGCCTGTGAACCACAACAATGACCAGTATGGCATGATATTTCTAAGGATACACTAGTGGTACTTACATTTTGGTGACAACCAACCTCTTTCTAATTGGACTCAAGGTCAACTAAAGAGAAGAAAAGTCATGTCTGGTATTGGGAACCTAGCCAAATTGGCGGCGGGGGGGGGGGGATGCTAATGTGGTCTTGGACCTTAGAGGAGAACACTTTACCACCACTTTACCAAACCAGCATAATTCCTGATTATAATTAACATTTTAATTCTCTAGTTCTGAGTGTCTATGCAGACAAATAATATTCCAGTTTCTTTATTAATCTCAGTTTTTCTATTTCTGTATTGCCTTCTTCCTATAATGATAGACTAAGAGAGTTTAAGGATTCTTAATATGAACACGATCCAACCTGTCAGTGTGTGAGTGAGGACACAGGGTTTTTGGGAGATGGCCTTAACTATACATGTTCATAAAGCTAGTATGTGGCTGGCATCCAGTAGCATCCCTACTCTATGCTGGCACCCTGAAAGTGCTCTTCTTCCTATGACAAAAGTCCATTCTCTGTTTCATGTTCTTTTTGATTTGTCACTTGTGACTAAATTAATGAAAAGCTAAGGTTCCATATTGCTCACTTGGAGAGGTCATCTTAAACCACAGGGGATTTGTCTTTTGGTCCGTAGACTGCCTGAAGAAGACAGCACAGCTCAGTGTGTGTGTGTGTGTGTGTGTGTGTGTGTGTGAGAGAGAGAGAGAGAGAGAGAGAGAGAGAGAGAGAGAGAGAGAGAGAGAGAGAGAGAGATGCCAATTCCCCCAAGGGAATGTGCATGAGCAGGGCATGTCTAGTTTCACAGGTGACTCCCACTTACTTAGGTGGGGCTTTCAAATTGAAGTGTTTTAATGGAGACATTAAAAATTAGAGGAACCCTGATGCCAAATTTGAAAGTGCACAGTGCTGCTAAGTATTTGGAAGGTACACGTCCCTCACTAGAGTCTACCTCCATTCCACTGTAAGTGTGACATGGTAGTCTGTCGCAGTCAGCAGATCTTGAGGTAACCAGAAAATACAGTCAGAGGCTGGAAAGGGCAGTCTTTTCCTAATAACGCATTGCTTAGCTGGCTTGTGTGAAGCCACGCCCCTGCGGTTGGATTCTAGTTCAGTTCTCTTGTGACCTTAGAGAAACTTGATCATTATAAGGCTGGGGTGGATAAAGCAGTTACCACACTTTTCCCAAATATGATATGTGCACTCCTTGGTAATTACACAAAGTGTTTAATTGGAATTGGTCTCTACCAACTATATAGCATTTATATAGACATATGCATGAATATACTTATAGCAGTGATAAATGATATGTCTATAAATCTAAAATATACACACATGACTTTATACACTAGGTATAAAAATAATAAATATACCAAGGAGGTAAATTTATACTGACTTAACGTTATAAAAAAGCACTGACAGTAACTGTGTAGAAAGAGACTCTCTGATTGACTAGAGAGCACCCCTGACTCCAGCAGATTCCTGAAAATCACCGTCAGCAATGTGACAGGAGGAAAGAGCCCCATGGAAGTTTTCCTTCCTTGCAGCGGCTCTAGGTCAAAAAGTTATAAGACTGAGATTGTTTTTAATGTAATTTTTGTAAGTAAGTAGGCACGTCTCAGTTTAGAATCTCCCCCCATCCCCACCAAATACCTCTTTGTTCCCCCATCCCATGTCTGATTGCATGTTATCACCTTCCAGAGAACAGCTGGGTCACCCTGAAAGGGTGTTAATCTTCTAGTGTCTTCCCTCAGCCCTTATTGACAGCTCAAGTCAGGGTGGCCTACTTTGGTGAATCGGATTTGTCAAAATTCCTTTTTGACTTTATATTCATTTGAAAAATAGAGCCTCTGCAATTTCCCGAGCCGGGCATATAATGATCTCTCTTTTGAATGACCCGGCCGTGTGGTGCGGTAACTGTCTCCTGTTCCAGGGCGGCATTCTGCACGACTAAAAATGTGCAGCTGCATAAATCAGCAGAGCCTGAGGTAAGTAGGTAAAAAGTGAGTCCTAGAAACTCCTCAGCATTGTGCAGAGAATTCCAGTGCTCTGCAGGCTGAAGACTCAGTGTTGTCAAATGGGAATGATTAGCTACGGTGGAATACACAGTCAGTTCCAGATTGTCCACTGTGCTTCTTGGGGGCACTGGGTTTCCTTTCCCTGGGCCTAAGGACCAGAACCGCTTGATTAGTCATCAGATGTTGTTGAAAGACTGCCGACTTGATGAACCCACAGTGTGGGGAACCATGCTGGGCCTGTGGGAGAATTAAGGACAAGCATGAGAGGGACTCTGTTCCCAGAAGCCTTAGTCTATTAAATGACAGTCATAGTGCAGAGTGTCTGATATCGCCATATGAGGTTTTGAGCAGGGTTTTATAAAGCCACAGAAACAATATAACCCATTGCTATTCTTGGTTGCTCACCAGAAGTAGAAGGTAAGACCCTGCTGCTGAAAATACTATACACTTTGGTGACAGGGCAGAGAGAAATTAAGCTGGAACTGATCTGGAAGTTTCCGCCCTTCTGGTGCTATACAGGCTGCTAGAGGGGCTTGTTATCAGAGGTCATCTTAAGGTGGATCTTGTATACTACAATGCCCACTTGCAGGCAACCTAAGTCTAGCTTTGCAATAACAGCCTAGATGTTACAGGGGGAAGTTAACCACTTTCTGATTGGATTTGAGGTCCATTTCACTGGAGGGAAATTATGTCTGGCACTGTAAATCTAAAGACCCACAGCTGGTTTACAGTCATAAGCCCTGAGGGACATCGGCTACTGGTGCTCTACTGAGTGGACACACTGTCAAGCTGCCTTCTGGAATGGCATGCTTATGTCTTTAGGATTAGTGCTACTTTTGTCCTCTGTCAGAGAAGCGTCTTTGCAGTGGACAGTGGTGAACGCAGGGCCTCATAAATAGTTAAACTATTTTTTGTGGCTGAATTTGTAGCCTGAAATGGGACATCTGCATCACTCTCCTCATCAGAAAACATCACGGAAGAGGTGGAAGAAAGGAGGTAAGAGCTGAATGATGGGGAGTAGTGCCGTGGACAGTTGCCTTCTGCACATGACAGAGCTATTGTACCAATAGCCGTGCTTACAAAGCCTGCACAAAACTGGCTATGCTAATATTCCTTCATGGATGGAGGATGGTTTTATGAGAGTCCCCCCCCCCACCTCTCTGAAGAGCTGTAGACATTCAATGGTTACCCAGAAGCCAGGAAGGGGAGCCATATTCCTGAGAAGTGTAGCAATTCAAAAATTATTCTTGCTCATGTAAATAACCTCCACTCCTGTTCAGACGAGCAACCCTAATGAAGCCCAGTGGCTCCCACCCAGAAAGACAGGAAAGTAGGGACAGATTTGCTGATGGGTTATTGGGAGTGGCAGGGCAAGGTGGAGGTAACTAGATGGGGTATACGACAAAGTATCTTACATGGAACTGTGAACGGATTTTAAAAAAGAGTCTCGGGGAAGAGGCAGTTATGCTAAATACATCGTGGGTCAGTAGGTTATTTGCTCTGCTATCAGGCCATGCTGCTTCACTATCTTCATTAAGAGATATTTCATCAGGAATGTGAACAGAGAATATTTAATTAGGGGGTCAGCCCTTGAACTTGGCCTTGAGAGGCCTTCCATTAGATGAGGACTTTTCAGGCAGAGGACACATATTTCAACTATAAAACCTTACGCCATGTTTGGGCTGTGCACAGTAGAGGGTGACCAGTAATTCTTATTTGTCTGGTTCTATGTGGGCTCCTAGGTTGTCCTAAGAAACTTGGAACAATAGCAAGGTCAAAATTATAAAGAAGGGATTAAAAAGGGGATAAAAACTAAAATTTAACTTGAAATCCTGCAGATGAAATAAGTAGACACAGAACCATTCAGTCTTAAAAATAAATGCCGCGGAGCAGGGTTTATGCTATTAACTTACACTCTGCACAAAATTAGAGTGTGGGTCAGGTGTTAACTGCAACTAATAATCTGCCTCTCAGGAGGGGATTTGCGGCAACTGAGGACCAGGGGTAGGGTTTGATGTAAGACCAGGAGGGTTACATTGATGGAAAACTTGAGTTTGGTCCAGAGTATGACACAGGGTGCATGGTGATGAGTTTTCAGGACTTGTTTGAAGCAAGGTTTGTGCTAAATAAGAATGGGGAAATGGTTAAGCAGAGCATGCACATCCCAAAGGAAGCTCCAGATTGGCCAGAAGGCAGCGTGTTATAGAAGCTGTTGACAGGTGACTGGGGTTCATGAGTTCCTCAGAGAGAGAATTTGAGCATTTTAGTGGAGAAACACAACTATCCCCTATATTCTTGTCAGATTGAGACATGACATAGGTACTCTATAGTCTTGGAGAAGTTCTATATGAAAGAGCATGGCAAGGTGGCCTTTTTAATACAAGTGGGTACAGCTCCCCTTTGTTTGGAGAGAGGTCGGGGTAAAATTAATGTTTTGTGTGAAGATTTTCCCTCATTGGAGGATGGTGGCATATACATGTCATCCCAGAACTCAGGAGGCTGAGGCAGGAAGATTGAGAGTTGAGGACCAGCCTGGGACATAGTGAGTCCTTGTCTTCAGAAGCTTAACCAACTAAAGAAAGAAAATAAGGATTCAATTGGAAGCACACTGGGATACTTTACTATAGACAAGAGTGAGTCATATTTGCAGATTTAATTTACCACAGACATCACATCAATATTCATGTCCCTCACATTAATATGTATGTTAGGAAGCTTTCTCTAACAGTGGTTGCAGAACAGATTGGAGTAGGCACAGTGACAGCAATTGTTGTAGTGGGACAGGCAGGGCTGACTCAACCTTGCTGCTCATTGCCACGTGAGAGAAACCATGAGTTTGCATGGCTTGATTAAAATGGGTTTATAGTTCTGGCACAAAGCCCAGCACATGGTAAGCATTTGCTTATGGAAGCCATTATATTATTTTCATTTTATTATGATAAATTGGAGCAGACTAAGCCTAGTCATCAAAGTTGGGCCCACCCATGGGATTTGTAGACTTCCTTAGGATTGTTCTCCCCACCCCCCACTCCAGACAAAATCCATCAGTTGACATTCTGGGTACCATCTCTACCTCTTCACCTAATGAACTGAGAAGTGCCTGAGCTAGCTCCTGGCAGAGGCAGAGCCCAGCAATCTATGGCCTGTGATCTGTCAGATGATACAGCAGTAGTCCCGTGAGGCCCCAACATGTGGTCTCCAGGAGGACAGGAGCAGCACTGTGTGTGATATGGGAAACCCTGACAGGTGAAGCCATACACTGCTGTGCCATCCAGAGGGAGTAAGAATAAATAAAGACAGGAGCCTGATGCTCACCTACGCTGGACTGTCTACCATGACTGACATTCAGGGTACCTCCTTCCACCAGGGCATTTGCATCTGCTTGTGATTTGGGAGCAAAATAATGACAATAGAATGTGATAGGTCAAACTTAGGATGAGGAGTGATGAAAAGGAGATGAAGTTCAGTTTGTCCTCATTCATGGAAACCAGCCACTTCTCATTCTGAAACTGACAAGAAGCCATGTGCAGCTGTGGCCAGTTCTGGCTGTGGTCCACCAAGTGGAAGCCTGTAGTGGAATTTAGTTTGATATGGTTGGCTCTAAAGGTGAAGACTTGGACCTGTGCAGAGGACAGGCTTGCTAGGTCGGGGTCACAGGGCTGTGTATGGCATTGTCTGGTTTGGGGTTCATATTGTGTTCCTCTGGTGTTGCCTGCATTCAGCTGACTCTCTTCTCTCTCTCTTTTTTTTTTTTTTCTCTTTTTTTTTTTTTTGGTTTTTTGAGACAGGGTTTCTCTGTGTAGCTTTGCGCCTTTCCTGGAGCTCACTTGGTAGCCCAGGCTGGCCTCGAACTCACAGCAATCCACCTGGCTCTGCCTCCCGAGTGCTGGGATTAAAGGCGTGCGCCACCAACGCCCGGCTATCAGCTGACTCTCTTCAAGATCTCTTTAACACCTCTTAAGACTGACTGGCTCTTCCCTTTATGAATTCCAACTCTGACTCTCTTGTAACCAGTGACAGACACAGCTTACCATGTTGTGAGGAGGGGTTTTCTACCCAGTTAGGTCCTATGCAGAAGCACCCTCTAACCTGGGTGCTCAGGGCTTTGCCCCTTTAGGACTGTGGTTCCATTTTCCATGGCACTGACACTGGGAAGGGCATACTGTGCATCTGAAAGTCCCTCTCACTGGGGACCTAGAAAAGGGACATTTACACAGCCTGAGTAGAGCCCAGAGAACAGCAGGTACCCAGTCCAGGTTGCCTATCCCTTCCAGGCTTATTTACTGAGAATTATTGCAGGACTATGAACTGGTACACTTTTGGTGTGTGGTAGAAACAGGTCTCTGCTGCTTCCTTACAGGATGTCTAGGGAAATCTGTGACAGCCACAGACATAGTGTGTCTTTGGGCAGTTCCATGGCCAATCCTCTTTAGAAGTCCTCACTATGTACGGGAGTATTTAGGAAGTATCATGCTCACCAGCAGAGGAAATAATGACAAGCCATGGGCCCTGGGTTCAAGTTCCTCTTATCCCAAATTTCTTTTCTTCTCTAGGTGTCATATCTCTTGTCGGGCTGAATCTCTCTGACAGTTTCCCAGTAGAACATGCTATAGTCAAAAATTAATTTAGAATATGGATTTTTTCTTTAGAGAGAGATTTATTATTTTTTTAACAAAACATATGTGGGGGAGACATTTCTTTCACTCTCATCATTCCTTACTTTACCTGCAGATCTTTGTGAAGGGTTGAGGCCTTGTGGGCTTTTTGATCCACTTTAGCATGTCTGTTGTCAGTCATATTGGTAAGATCCCTCATCAAGGAAATGTCTCTTTGGAACAGATGGAGACCATTACAGAGAAATCACAGCCAATCAAAATTCAGAGTCATGGTGCCAAGTCCTCATGGAAACATCTACAATACAACCTAAGGCTCAGGGATCATTTTGGAACTGGGGGGAAGAAAGACCATAAGAGTCAGAGAACAGGGAGTTTGCTATGACACTGTGTCTCCTAGGAATGTGAGAAGCTACATGGGTAAAATATTACCAACATAACTGCTTAAACGTGAGCTGAATGGCATAAGAGCAATAAATAGGCTAAGGTGGATGGCTGGGGTAGGTGTGAAGAACTCCAGAGGACTCAACCCTACACAAAGAAATATAGACAATTAAAGGATACTGGGAGTGGGAGAAATAGTCTTCCTTGGGGAAGAACACAACAATACCAAATGTTGAGGCCTGAAAGCATTTTATTGATTAATTATCAATGTGGGAGGGCCCAGCCCACTTTGTGGTTAGTTCCACTCCTGGCCAGGTAGTCCTGCATTGGATAAGCAAGAAGGCTGAGGAAGCCTTGGAGAACAAGCCAGTAAACAGCACTTCTCTGTAGCTGAAGTTTTCCTGGTCCTACCTAGTCCACAGTCAGGACAAATCTCTCCCACTCGCGTCCCCCAAGTAAGCACACAGAGACTTATATTACTGATAAACTGTATGGCCATGGCAGGCTGCTTGCTGTCTCTTCTTATATCTTAAATTAACCTATTCCTGTAAATCTATACCTTGCCATGTGGCTCGTGGCTTACCAGTATCTTACATCATGTTTCTCTTCGTGGTGTCTGGCAGCGTCTCCCTCCCTCAGCCTTTTTCCACCCAGCATCCTCCTCCTCCTTGTCCCACCTACACTATCCTTCCTGCCTGGCTACTGGCCAATCAGCGTTTTATTTATCAGTGAATCATAGCAACATATATTTACAGCATACAGGACATCCCACAGCACTCCTCCATGGTCTCTGCTTCAGTTCCTGCTTCCAGGTTCCTGCTTGAGTTGCTTCCCTGATTTCCCTCAAAGATGGGCTGTGAACATGAAAGAGTAAGTGAAATGAACCCTTTCCTCCCTAAGTTGCCTTTGATCATGGTCTTTATCACAGCAATAGAAATCAGGCTAGAACATGAACCAAGAAACTGGCCACCCTAGTGGGAAGCCATTCTTCTCCAGCTGCATACTCAACAGTTGGCAGGAAAGGAAATTCCCCCCAGAGTATCTGTTTTTGGATCTGCTGTTGGTTCTCTCTACCAGAAGGCACCTGCGTATTCTTTTCTCACATGGACTCTTGAAATAGGGCACCTTTGGGACTTGAAACTTTTAACATTTAAAAACAAAATCCTAGTCAGCCTTATCTGCCTCTCCAAAAATCTTCTGCCATACCACCCTTGTTCCTGTGTTCACTAAAATTATACCAAATCCCTGTGGAGAGACTGATCTAAAATTCCAATATCCTTCCAGCAGCCTAAAGCATAGTTACCATTGGAAGTGCCAGGTGATGCGAAGGACCCCAGACACCTTCTACTACGATGTCAAGAACACAAGTGTTAAGGAAGTCAATACACTGAAATTATTTAAAGAGCTCATTGAGACTTGCCTTTTCTTGGATCAAGTTATGACCATTACTTTTCAGTAATATTCAGAAGAGTATTGCCCACAGCAGCCAAATATCTTATTTTTCTATGGAAATAAATTGAAGGACAATGAGATGGGTCAGTGGGTAAGGCCTGGCAATGGTCAAGCCTAAAAGCCTAGTTCCCTCCCCAGAAGCCACAAATAGAAGAGAAGAACCAACTCTCCCACATTGTTCTCTGACCTCCACAGGCCCCCGTGGCATGCAAACACCCACAAATAAATGAAGAGATAGGTAAATAAATCTTAAAGGAATTAAAAGTAAATTGGACACGATGACAATTAGCCCAAGGAAACCATATTCAGTAAATGATCATATTAGGATTATATTTTCTTCAGTGCTGGCTTCTCCATCTAAGAAAGACAAGAAACCAGGAAGCTGTGTGGAAACTCAGAACAGAACCTCAGTGAGCTGTAGACATTTCAGACAAAGTTGTTACTTCTTAAATAAACTGATTTTAGGTTACTATGCATTATCTAAATAATATCAATAAGAGGTACTGATGACATCTGAAATTGTCCTGTTCTTCAGGTATTTTGTGTTGCTGGAGGTTTACCCAGAACTTTTACAGGAGGCCATATCTTTCTTTTCAGTCTTGGAAAAGCTTGTTCTATTAGAAACAGTGTGGTCCTAATCCTAAGGGAGTCCACTGAAGAGCCCAGCCAAGGCCTCTCAGCTGTTCCAGCCCTGGCTCAGGTCAGCTGTTCCAGCCCTGGCTCAGGTCAGCTGTTCTAGCCCTGGCTCAGGTCAGCTGTTCTAGCCCTGGCTCAGGTCAGCTGTTCTAGCCCTGGCTCAGGTCAGCTGTTCTAGCCCTGGCTCAGGTCAGCTGTTCTAGCCCTGGCTCAGGTGGCTGCAGTGCCCTCGTGGCTTTTGGCTCGTGTTTTGACTCAAAATTCAGCCTAAAAGAACAAACAACAGTTTTTGCTGGAGTCCTGACCTCTGACCCAGGAAGGGTAGGGTTGGTCACTTGAATTTGGGTCGGATACCAGCAGGGAGGAAGGAGAAGGAATGGATGGTTGCCACTGGGTTCCCAGAACTGTGACAGAGCAGGGTCTTGAGGGCAAACTCCTATTTTCCTTCTGGAAATGTTCTGGCAACACTTGGGTGTGTAGGGCGGGCCTTTTGCAACCGGTCAGAGTTTCCCTGTATGGTTTTGTGTGCTTCTACCAGCCCTCCTCCACTGCGAGCTTATGTAGAGCGCTCCAGAATGTCTTTAGCACCAGGCTCTGTTTTTAGGTAAGGCACGCCATGTATTTCCCTTCTCTCTCTTCCTTGAAAATCGTAAGATGTTATTAATCATAAAGCTGGGGCACACAATTACCATGCGTCTTTTAGAGATTCTGCGTGATTTGAATACCAGAATGTGTCCTACACATCTGATTTAACAGGTGCCCAGTCCCTGGCCTGCAACTGACAGCAGCCTAGAGCTGGGGGCAAGCTTTCTGTAGGGCCCTGCCCCAGGACCTCTTGTCAAAATCAGCATTCTTACACCATTGAGGATCCCTTACGATGTTGGAGAAATGCTTCAGGTGAGTTCATTGCATTTGGCCCCGGCAGTAAGCTATGTGAATGTTGTAGACACACAATTTTGTTAATCTTGCCTCAGTTTCCTTAACTGTACCCTGTGGGAAGGGTAGGCTGGATGACAAGGAAAGCCCACTTGCCTAGCCCAAGTCTGAGTGAGAAGCAGGGGTCAGGGAAGCCAAGAGTCCTTTACGGACTGCTACCATGCTGGCCTATCAGCTACAGGATAGCTGAAGTGCTCAAGGGGAGCAAAGGTCTGGCATCAATCACCCAGGAGACTCTGGCCAAGGAGGGAGAGCTTTTGGAAATGTAGCCAGCTCTGAAGGGGAGGCAGCCTATGGGCTTCACTGTGTTGCCAGCCACCTGGACAGCCCAACCCAACCCCCATCTCAATGCACACCACATCCAAGTGCCAGTCAGCTGCAACAAACCCCGGTGGGCCCCAACAACAGGTGCCTCATTAAGCATCTCTCACCCTCCCAGGCTTCCCCACTGACAGGTACCCAACTCACACTCAATCACTGCTTAATCACAGCCAAACTCCATTAACAAGTCATACTAATTACCAACTTCTAACAGTGCCTCTGGTTCCGAGGCGAAAATCCCTACTTCTTTTGAGAGGGACACTGGCTTGTGATCTTTCAGAAAGACCCGTAATTAGGTCCTTTAAAAATGGAGGTCAAGGGAGGAGGCAAGGGAAAAGCTGATAAGCCCAGCATGGCAACAATCCTGAAAGTGAGCAAGGCGAAGCTCTGTTTGTTTTAATTTTGTGTCTGCTAGGTGGCCCACAAGGGTCCAATTAGCTCGTTACAGATGCTCACATTGCGTCCATCTTCTTGTCTCCTCCTTCCTCTCCCTCCTTTTCTGTTTTTTTTTTCCTCTAGGAGGGATACACTTGTAACACAGATTGTTGGCCTGCAGGCATCTGAAGATCAACAATTAGTTTTCTGTGATGAACCCCGTGTGAAGTAGGAAGAACTATTTCAGAATTCCTAATGCATAGGACAAGGCAAGAGGGAGCTTAGATGGCTGGAATATGATCTGTTGTAGGTTTGAAGTGGCCAGAAGGCAGACATCCCTCCCTGAATGGGAGCCATGCTATATACTGGCAGGTTTTTTTTTTTCCCCCTTTAAGACTTCTTTTTGGATCTTTATGTAAAGAGAGTCTCTTCTGTTATTAATCATGGGTTTTATTATTAAAAAAAAACCATCTTAGGTTTTTTCTTTCTTTTTTTTTTTTTTTTTTTTTTTAGCACATGTACAACATAGAGGATATCCCTGGACAGGAAGTAGATAAATCAGCAAACATGAATACCTTACTGACTTGGTCTTGGTCTTTGGATAGTACTTCTCTGTTGTCACTAAGGTGTGAAGGTCAAATCATCATTATCATCATAAGCAGCAGTGGTGTGTGTGTGTGTGTGTGTGTGTGTGTGTGTGTGTGTGTGTGTGTGAAAGGGGCAAAGATAAAATGAAAAGCAGCAAATTGGGGGTTCTTTTTTGCCTAATCTTCCACTTTCAGTTTCGAATGAGGGAGTATGATGTTCAAACACCTTAATGCAATCTGTCTTTACCGGCTTGTGATGCCATCAAATCACATTTCCTCTTAAATGATTTCTGTGATATTTAAGGGACACATGACAATACTGTCAAGGCCTCTGACTTGTGTGAAGTCTGTTCTTCCTTGTAAATTTATTTTTTAACACTTTTTCTCATTTTAAAAATATAGTCTGTAATTTTATTGCCAGAATATAAGTCATTCCAACCCCAGTTGTTAGGTTCGACTCCTGACTGAAAGGTTGCTGTGGGATGTTCTGTATGTCCTGTGGGAGCCCGTTCTTGGGTTCCTCGTGGCTTTACCCAGAAGGACCGCATAGAGGATGATTAGGACCACAGGCCTGAGTGCAGGTGTTTGAGATGGTCTGCACTTGGCTGTGCTGGGGGATGGTCTGTATGTCAAGTTGCTCTGATTGGTCAATAAATAAAACCTGATTGGCCGTGGCTAGGCAGGAAGTATAGGCAGGACTAACAGAGAGGAAAAATAAAAGAACCGGAAGGCAGGAGTCAAGGCCTGCAGCAGCCGCCAGGACAAGGAAGATGTAAAGTACCGGTAAGCCACGAACCACGTGCCAAGGTATAGATGAATAGAAATGGACTAATTTAAGATATAAGAACAGTTAGCAAGAAGCCTGCCACGGCCATACAGTTTGAAAGCAAAATAAGTCTCTGTGTTTACTTGGTTGGGTCGGAGTGGCTGTGGGACTGGAGGGTGAGAGAGATTTGTCCTAACGGTGGGCCAGGCAGGAAAACTGTAGCTACAGAAGGTATTTGTGCACATTCACCAGAGATGAACACCTAGGACTATATGGAGAATCAATGTATTTTGTTAATTTGGTCTTGGGGCTGGGGAGATAGCTCAGGGGTAAAGTGCTTAGTCTGTAAGCAGTGGGACATAAATTTGGATCCCTAGAACCCAAGTGTAAAGCAAGGCATGGCTGTAATTGATGTCAGTGCTGGGGGCAGATAGGCAATCCAGGCAAATTGGTGAACTCAGGGTCTCTGAATGATCTTGTCACAGATGAAAATGTGGAGATGGGACTATGGAAGATATCCAGATAACATCTGGCCTCTGCATGTTCTCGAATAAATGAGTTCCCACCCTATGCGAACACAGAGGCACACATACAAAGCATTGTCTTTAGAGGCAGATGGACCAAGATCCAGTTTTGCCACAGTATCCCCATAATTCTATCAAATTATGCAATGTGTGTGATAGTAAGACTCTATCTGGAACAGCTTCTTAGACTGTGGTCATGACTTGGCCTGGGGTGTGTAGCTAGTTGTGGAGGTCACAAAAGTGTGGCAACAATAAATGCTCTTGAACCTGCAATGGCAAGAGACTAGTTCAGAATTAAATGCCTAAAGAATCTGAGATGTTTCTGTCAACCTGTGCAACATCATGTGACTTCCCTGCAGTGCTGGTTCTGAACAGGACAACATGCATAATCATATTTGTTGTCACATGATACAACACCAAGGCATCCTGCCTGAAACACCTTACTCACTGCTGAGATGGTACAGTAAAATTCACATTTTTTGTAACTATATTTACCCAGTTATAGAAAAACTGATAGAAAGACTCATTGTGGTTTAATTATGGAAATCCCAGACTTTTAGTATTTCCCTACAATCATGTAACTATTCTTAGTTTATTTTTACAATTTAAAAATTGCTCCATATATTGCTAACTTGAGTTTGATAAGTATTTGAAAATGGTATGTGAATTTTGGATTTATTAAGGATAGAATTTCCAATTTCTGAGGCAGCCTTAGATGTCCTCTGGCCATTTTGTATTATGCATTGATTTGAAGTGGCGTTTTCAGCATTCATGGTTGTAGAATCAAAACATCATCAACTCTTGAAAACACTAAAGTTGTTCTGTGTCACATTATCAAATATTCACCAGAAATTTTGTTTATGCAAAAATCAGCAACTACATACATTCTATGAGTGTGTATATTTGTTTTGTCTTTAATAAGTGATAAAGTTATAAATACAAGAAGAGTTTTAAAATGTATTTCTTTCTGGTCCATTATCAGTAAATGGTTGATGTTCATGCCTATTTTTCCCTGGGTCATATAAAAATTTCTCTAGTGAAATGTGGTTATGAGTGGACAAAGTTTAGCAAGCCCTGGTCTAGAACCCTGCAAGGACTCTAACTCTAAATGGTATGAGCATTAGGATTTACAAGTGGGAATGTTCTTAGCCAGTGCTGGCTGCCAGGTACTTGCTGAATAACATTGCTGATGGGTGGGTGATGTTGATCTGTATGCTGTGAATGTGTTGCTCTGATTGGTTGCTAAATAAAATGCTGATTGGCCAGTAGCCAGGCAGGAAGTATAGGCGGGGTGAACAGACAAGGAGAATTCTGGGAACAGGAAGGCTGAGTGGGGAGACCTCAGCCTGCTGTCCAGGGAACAGCATGTAATGGCACACAGGTAAAGCCACAGAACACGTGGCAACTTATAGATTAACAGAAATGGGCTGAGTTTAAGTGTAAGAACTAGTCAGTAGTAGGCCTGAGCTAATGGCTGAGTAGTTTTAATTAATATAAGCCTCTGTGTGTTCATTTGGATCTGAGCGGCTGCGAGACTGTGAGACCACGAGAGCTGGAACTAGAAAACTTTAGCTACATATGCCTTGCTACTTTCATTTTTTCCTATTTTTTATTATTAAATAAATTTATTTATATATTTCACATCCCCACTGCAGTTTCCCCTCCCTCCCCTCTTCCCATCCCTCCCCCCCATTTTTCCCCCTCCTCTGTTTCTATTCAGAAAGGGGCAGGCCTCCCTTGGGTGTCGACAAAACACAGCATATCAAATTGAGGTAGGACTAAGCTCCTTGCCTTGTATTAAGGCTGGCAAGGCAATCCAGTATGAGGAACAGGTTCCTGGAAGCCAGCCAAAGCCTTAGGGACAGGTCCTGCTTCCACCCCTAGGAGTCCCTAAGTAGATCAAGCTACATAACTGTCACACATATGTAGAGGGGCTAGGTCAGTCCCATGCAGATTCCCTAGCTGTTGGTCTAGAATCCATGAGCTCTTATGAGCCCAGCTTAGTAGTTTCTGTGGATTCTGTTATGATGACTTTGACCCCCTGGCTCTTATAATTCTTCCTCCCTCTCTTCAGCAGTACTCCCCAAGCTCAGCCAGTGTTTGACTGTGGATCTCTGCATCTGTTTCCATCAGTCACTGGATGAAGACTCTCTGATGACAATTGGGATAGTTGCTAATCTGGTTACAGGAGATGACCAGTTCAGGCTACCTATCCATTATTGCTAGGAGTCTTAGCTGGTGTCATTCTTGTGGATTCCTGGGAGTTTCCCTTGTACCAGGTTTCTACCTGACCCCAAAATATGCCCCCATCAAGACTTACCTTTCACTATTTCCCCCGCCTCCATCCAGCATCCCCCAACACAATCTCGCATGTTTCCATTCACGCTGACCCCAAATCTACCCAAGATATCTCTTCTATTTCCCCTTCCTATGGAAATCCAAGTGTCCCTGTCCCACTTTTTGTTACCTAGCCTCTCTCGGTCTGTGCATTGTAGTATGATTATCCTTTACTTTTTGGCTAGTATACACTTATGAGTGAGTATATGTCATGTTTGTCTTTCTAGGCCTGGGTTACCTCACTAATGATGATTTTTTTCTAGTTCCATCTTCTGAATTCAAATTTCCTGATGTCATTGTTTTTAATAGCTGAGTAATACTCCATTGTGTAAATGTAGCACATTTTCATTCTTCATTCTTCATTTGAGTGGCATCTAGGTTGCTTTCAGGTTCTGGCTATTACACATAACACTGCTATGAATATAGTTGAGAAAGTATTCTTGTGGAATGATTGAACACCCATTGGATATATGCCTAAGAGTGGTATAGCTGGGTCTTGATTCCCAGTTTTTTTTTTTTTTTTTTTTTTTTTTTTTTTTTTTTTTTAAGAAACATCCATATTGATTTCCAAAGTGGATGTACAAGTTTTCACTCCAGCAATGGAGGAGTGTTCCTCTTGCTCTACATCCTCTTTAGCATAAGTTGTGATTAGTATTTTTGCTCTTAGCCATTCTGACTGGGGTAAGATGGTATCTCAGAGTCGTTTTGATTTGCATTTCCCTGATGGCTAAGGATTCTTTAAGTGTCTCTCGGCCATTTGAGATTCTTCTGTTAAGAATTCTCTGTTTAGCTCTGTAGCCAATTTTTAAATTGGATTTTTAAAAAAAGGTTTATTTATTTGTTTATCATGCATACAGTATTCTGTCAACATGTATGCCTGCACACCAGAAGAGGGCACCAGATCTCATGGTTGTGATGGTTGTGAGCCACCAATTGGTTGCCAGGAATTGAACTCAGGACCTTTGGAAGAGCAGCCAGTGCTCTTAACCTCTGAGCCATGTCTCCAGACTGATAATTTTTTTTTTTGATGTCAAGTTTCTTGAGTTCTTTAAATATTTTGGAGATCAGCCCTCTGTCAGATGTTGGGCTGGTGAAGGTCTTTTCCCAATCTGTAGGCTGTCGTTTTGTCCTATTGACAATGTCCTTTGCCCTATGGAAGCTTTTCAGTTTCAGGAAGTCCTATTTATTAATTGTCAATCTTAGTGTCTGTGCTACTGGTGTTCTATTCAGGAAGTTGTCTCCTGTGCCAATGCAGTCAAGGCTGTTTCCCACTTTCTCTTCTATTAGGTTCAGTGTATCTAGTTTTATGTTGAGGTCTTTGATCCACTTGGACTTGAGTTTTGTACAGGGCAATAGATATGGATCTATTTGCATTCTTCTACATGCTGACATCCAGTTATGCCAGCACCATTTGTTGAAGATGCTTTCTCTTTTCGATTGTATAATTTTGGCTTCTTTGTCAAAAATCAGGTGTCCAGAGGTGTGTCAAATTACTTCAGGGTCTTTGATGGTATTTTATTGATCCATATGTCTGTTTTTATGCTAATACCATGCTGTTTTTATTACTATAGCTCTGAGTAGAGCTTGAAATCGGGGATGGTGATACCTCCAGAAGTTCCTTTATTGTATAGTATTGTTTTTGCTGCCCTGTTTTTTTTATATGAGATTGAGTATTGTTCTTTCAATATATGTAAAGATTTGTGTTGGGTTTTGATAGGGATTGCATTGAATCTGTAGATTGCTCTTGGTTAAAATGGCCATTTTCACTATGTTAATCCTACCTACCCATGAGCATGGGAGATCTTTCCAACTTCTGATATCTTCTCTAATTTCTTTCTTCAAATAATTGAATATCTTGTCATATGGATCTCTTCACTTGTATGGTTAGAATTATAGCAAGATATTTTATATTATTTGTGGCTATTGTGAAGGGTGTTGTTTTCTTGATTTCTTTCTCAGGCTATTTTGTTTTTAAGCCCTAGTTTAGAAGGTAGGGAAACTTTGGGAAGCAGCAGTAGATCATTGTTACCCATTGCACAGAATACCCATGCTGGGCATATTTCTTTTTTATTTATTTAATTTTGTTTTATGTGCATTTTTTGTCTGTATATGTATATGCACCATAAGCCTTGTGCCCATAAAGGCCAGAAGAGGGTGTCTGATCCTCTGGAACAGCAGTTACAGATAGTTGTGTGTACTGGAACCAAACATAGATCCTCTGCAAAAGCAGTAAGTGTTCTTAACCACTGAGCATCTCTCCAGCTCCAAGGCTGGCAAATTCCTGCAGAAACCAGGAGCTGTGAAGAACTGATGAAGTCAGACTTGCTTATGAACTGACATAGGGCTCTGCCATTGTCTACTTCTTGGCCCCTCCCCACACACATTTCTTAATAGGCAAAATTGCTTTGTCTTCCTAGGAAGTCAGTC
Source organism: Peromyscus leucopus (assembly GCF_004664715.2). NCBI lineage: Eukaryota > Metazoa > Chordata > Mammalia > Rodentia > Cricetidae > Peromyscus > Peromyscus leucopus. The sequence goes on along the minus strand of NC_051063.1, from coordinate 144,313,424 downwards.
CCTAAACTGATGGTAGAAATGCATAGGGAAATAAGATTTCTCTTAACAGAAATTTAGTCTAGGCTCGCTGTAAAAATTAGAATCTTCTCCTCCTTTACACGACCTAATGAGGATCTATAAAGCTGAATGCATGAACACTTAAGAACCCATGCACACATTATAGCTCTGACTGACTGAAGTCCTTGCTGTTCTGATTGTGAGCGTTCTGTGGTGCTGATGTTGTGGGCTCTAAGGAAGCATGTCTGGCCACGAGTGTGTTGACCCTTGCATCACTGAAAGGATGTGCACTGAAGTCATAGACACTGTGTACCTTAAAAATAATTGGACAAACTTCCTCAAAGACTTGTAACTTTTCTGGTTTTTCAAACAACAACACATCTGGTAGAAGTGGAACTCTTAGGTAACATTGAACTCATTCTCGTGCAAAGCTCCTACCCCTCAGGCTTTCATCCCGGTCCCTCAGGCTCTGAGCTGCTGGTACAGTTTTGCTGATATAAAGTGAATCTCATATTTATTGTACATTTAGTTTACAGTAAGCCCACACAGTGAGATTTTTATTGTTCATTAATGTGCAATTTTAAGTTTTTATACAAGCAGACAGAAAGGATTCTAATCTCCAGTTGCTTCTTGCTAATAGGAAAGCATTCTCACATTTAAACCACAATTGTCGGGTGTAGTTGCCATTTTGTAACAGTTTTCATTCAGGAGCCAAACCCAGGTTTAGAAGCTGTGAATGCCATGGCTCAGAAGAAAACTCACAGGCTAAGGCATAGGTGGCCTGGGTAGTGTTTGGGAGCCTCCAAGCCCCTGAGGGCCAAGCACTAAGCTTCCAGGGTCTTGTTTCTCTCACATATACGCAAGAAGGGAGATGATGACATTGTTTGAACAGATCAACCCTTCAGAAGCCACAGACTCCAAAGAAGACAGAAAATGACTTCTAGGGTGTTAAAACAAGCCCATGTGGAGCTTTTGTTCCTATCTCCTCACGCCTTTTATACCTTATATACCTTTCTCTGCCCAGCCATATCACTTCCTTCTTAGTGCTGGGATTAAAGGCATGTGCTTCCCAAATACTGGGATTAAAGGTGTGTGCCACCACTGCCTGGCTCTGTTTCTCTCCTAGACTGAGTCAATTTTATATAGTCCAGGGTGGCTTTGAACTCACAGAGATCCAGATGGATCTCTGCCTCCTGAGTGCTAGGATTTAAGATGTGTGCCACCACTGCCTGACTTCTATGTTTAATCTAGTGGCTTGTAGTGGCTTGTTCTGTCCTCTGATCTTCAGGCAAATTTTATTAGGGTTCATAATATACCACCACATTGTGGCACCAGGCAGATGGGCACTATTATGTTGAACAAATGTATGGATTGATATGGAAGAGAGAGAGAGAGAGAGAGAGAGAGAGAGAGAGAGAGAGAGAGAGAGAGAGAGATATGAAATGGTTCATGTCCTTTGGACAGAGGCATATCTGAAGAGGAGAAAGAGATGAGGAGTGGGCTGAGGTGGGTGGCTTTATCCATTCAGGGCCATGGTGATGTTTTTGGGCCGCGGCTTCCGTGGGGCCCATATCTGGGCTCAGGCTCTGATGCAGCTGCTTTCTCTATTGGCAGAGATGGTAGCCTGGGCTGTGCAGAGTTAGCCCTACTCCTCACTGGCTGCAACTCTAGGGAATCATCTAGGGAGAACTCATGCTGCCACACTGGCTGAATCACTCAAGAGAGAGGATGCTGCACTTCTGTAGGGCTGCATAATAGAGCTGATCCTGTTTGAAGGGGCATGCATGAACTGGCCTAAAGGGTATGAGAATGAGAGCAGGTCATGCCCCTCGTGTGTGCCATGTGGTGGCATGGGTGAGGAAAGATTCCCTCCTCTTCTTGCCCCTCACCACCTGCAGCAGGTGGGGGGTCTAACCCAACTTCTCACCAACTGTAGCACTCAGGAAAGCAGGCCCTGGCCCTAACCTGGGCAGCACAGTAGAGTCAACCCTGTTGGCGGAGGTGTGGGTGAACCAGCCCCGAAGTTGTGACCATGGGAGAGCTGTCCCCATTACTCATCTATCTTGAAGCAGCATGGGTGGGGGAGAGATGCCTCCTTCTACACCTATCAATGACCGAGGCACATGGGAGAGCTGGTCCTGAGGTCGTAAGAGCAGAAGAGCTGTCCCTGACTCCCATCAGCTGCAGCACTTGGGAGAGTGGCTCCTACATCTTGCCTGGGCAACACAGTAGAGCCGTCTTAAAGGTGTTGGTGTGGGAGAACCCCGAGGGTGTGAAAGCTTGAGAATTTGATCTGCCCCTTTGCTCATTGCTGCAATGGGTGAACTAGGCAGGACAATGTTGGCGAGCCCACCCTGGTGGTGAAGACAGGGGAGAGCTAGTGATCTGATCAACCCTGCAACTACCCAGGCCTAGAAGTAGGGTTATGTGTTGGCCCACTCACAACATCCACCCCATCTGTGATCTGCTGGAGAGGAGTGGGGGGATGGGGAGTGGAGAGGGGGCCTGGTGGGGTCAGTCCTGTGGATTTTCACGACATAGGGCAGCAACGGGATGTCCAGGAAGAGTTCCAGTGAGGGCCCAGCGTTGCTGGGGCAGCAGGACCAGGGGCCTTGAAACGGACCAATGATTCTTTTTCGATAAACGCCTCATGTAAAAGTACATGGATAAAGGAGTGTGCTGTGTGGCTTCCTGTGTCACACTGCAGCTTCCACGGTGAAGTTTTCCCCTTCTTTTTTTCCCCCTCTCTTTTTCTCTTAAATTTTATTTTGTTTTATTTGGGGCGGGGCAAGAAATGGGTGGGATCTGGAGGGATAATGTGAAAGACACCAAGAATAAATAAATTTTTAAAGAGGAAAGAGTCAGAGAGCAGCAGAGCCACTTTAATGTATCTAAAGATGTATCATGGGAATCCTTGGGGGGTGGGGTGGGCAGACAGACGATAGCTAAGGAAATGATACCATGTATACTCATTAGCAAACATGCCCCGTAAGCAAAGGTAAAGAGAGTTCTCTAGGCATAATGAAAATGATGTATGGAAACATGAGGTGACATAAAACAATGACAAACATCAAAATGGCAGCTATACAGATAAATATAAAGGATGTTTTATATGATATAAATCACTTGAGATTGTCTCCTCAGCTTTATTTATTTGTTTATTGTTTTTTCATCTCAAGGTTTCCCATCCCTCCCCTCTTCCCAGTTCCTCCCTCCACTCCTGCTCCCTGCCCCCTCCCTCCACTCCTCCTCCTATATTTCTCTTCAGATACAGGTGGGCCTCCCATGGATATCAGCCAGACATGGTATATCCAGTTGCAGTGAGACAAGGCACTTCCTCTTCTATTAAGGCTGGATGAGGCTATCATATCCGAGGAATGGGTCCCAAAAGCAGGCAACAGAGTCAAAGACAGCCCCTGCTCTTACTGTTAAGAGTCCCACAAGAAGACCAAGTTACAAAGCTATGACATATACACAGAGAGCCGAGGTCAGTCCAATGCAGGTTCCCTGGCTGTGGGTTCAGTCTCTATGAGCCCTTGTGAGTCCAGGTTAGTTGGTTCTGTGGGTTTTCTTGTGGTGTCCTTGAAACCACTGGGTCCTACAATCCTTCCTCCCCTTCTTTTGCAGGATTCCCGCTAGCTCTGCCTATGTTGGGCTGTATTTGTTTTCACCAGTTGCTGGGGGAAGCCTCTCTGCTGACAGTTGAGCCAGGCATCAATCTATGAGTATAGCAGAATCTCATTAGGAGTCATTTCATTGACTTCGTTTTGTTATTTGTGTTTGGTTCTTTCCCAGGTCCCTGGAGTATCTCACCCTTCCACTGACAATGTCTGTTCTATTTCCCCTTCACAGCAAGATTGATGCATCTTCCCCCTTGAGTTCTCCTTGTTACTTAGTTTCTCTGGGTCTGTGGTTTGTAGCATGGTTCTCATTTACTTTAGGGCTAATATTCACTTATGAGTGAGTATATACCATGTTTGTCTTTCTGGGTCTGGGTAAGCTCACTCAGGATGATATTTTCTAGTTTTATCCCTCTGCCAGTGAATTCCCTGATATCATCATTTTTAGCAGCTGAATAATACTCCATCATGCAAATATACCACATTTCCTTTATCCATTCTTGAGTTGAGGGACATCTAGGTTGTTTCCAGTTACTGTCTATTATGAGTAAAGCTGCAATGAAAATGGTTGAGCAAGTGTCCTGGTAGTATGGTGGACTGTCCTATGGGTATACACCCATGAGTAGTATAGTCACGTCTTCAGGCAGGTCAATTCCCAATTTTCTGAGAAATGACCATATTGATTTCCAAAGTGGATGTAAAATTTTGTACTCCCACCAGCAATGGAGGAGTGTTCCTCTTGTTCCACATCCTTGCCAGCCTTAGCTGTCACTGGTGCTTTTGATCCTAGCCATTCTAACAGGCATAAGATGGAATCTTCAATGTTGATTTACGCTTCTCAGCTTTATTAAAGTGTAATTGAAACATAGATTGCATGGACCTGTGGACACACAACCTGGTGTTTTGATATCTATCTATTTACTATCTATACTCTATATGTCTGTCTGTCTGTCTATCTATCTATCCAACCATAGCTATCCATCTATCCATCTATCCATCTATCTTCCTTCCTTCCTCCCTCCCTCTCTCTCTCTCTCTCTCTCTCTCTCTCCCTCCCTCCCTCCCTCCCTCCCTCCCTCCCTCCCTCCCTCCCTCCCTCTCTCTCTCTTTCTTTCTTTCTTTCATCTATCATCTATCTCTTTATATAGTTAGATATTGAAGTTATCACTGTAATAAACTAATTGAAATATCCACTACCCTCAATATTGTGTTCTCTCTCTCTCTCTCTCTCTCTCTCTCTCTCTCTCTGTGTGTGCGCGCGCGCGCGTGCGCGCGCGCATGGTGAGAATAGTTATATAACAGCCCTTCTAGCAAGTTTCAATAGTACAATACAACACTATGAGCTTTAATCACCACGCTGAATGATCTGTCTTCACACCAATGTGTTCTAAGTTAATAATGATCACTTCAGAATAGTTCTATATCTGCTAAATAGATGACACTTGCAGTTTTAAACAAAAAATCCACTCCCAGGTGGCTCAGCAAATGTAATCAAGTATTTAAGAGAAAAGATACATCATAGTAAAACCTTAAAAGAAACTTAAAGGGCAGTGACTTTTTGAGGCTGAGATTTCTACTCAAACCAAACATGTGTATTACCAGACATAGACAGACAGACAGACAGACAGACAGACAGACACACACACACACACACACACACACACACACACAATCTCTTTGAAATGCACAGGAAAACACTAAGCAAAATTTTATCAAAATAAATCCAATAATTCACAAAAAAGGGTAATAAACAGAATAAAGTGAGGTTTATCTCAGGAGCTCAGTATCAATGGATTAATTCTTGACACCAACAAAATAGGAGAAAATCTTACCTCAGTAAAAACATAAGAACATTTTGAAGAAAATCTATCTCTTTTTTTTAGTCACTATAGGAAAAGATGAAAAGTTCCTTCAGCTGTCAAGGGCTTCCAGTAAAACTTCCAATGAACATAATATTAAAGATGAAGGGACCAAATGATTCCCCACTAAGGTAAAAGCAAGATGAGGATCTTGCTGTCAAGAAATTTTCATTCTATATTGTTTTGGAAGCTCTTGTTTAACAACAAGGCAAAAACTATCATTAGAAGGCTATACACACTCCAGTAAAGCCACATTTCCTAATAGTGCCACTCACTATGAGAGCCAATTACTTTCAAACTACCAAAGCTTTCTAGGGTGTTTCCAATTTCTGACTATTGTGAATAGAGCAGCATGGTTGAGCAAGTAAGTGTCTCTGTAGTAGGATGTAGAGTCCTGTCAGGGACAAGGACAGACTCTCTAGTTAATGGAAAAATTCAGACCCCCCGGATAAAACAGGGAACTAGAACACCTTGCGGGCAGGTTGCCTAGCGACAGGACATTGAGTCAGAGCCCTTGACCTTTTCACCCTGTCAACATCCTGTATACATATCCTATACAAACATCCTGCAGCTGGGTTAGCTTGCCCCACCCTATGCAGATAAAAGCTTCCTGCTCCCCCCCCCTCTGCACCTGCAGGAACTATAAAACCCTCCTGGAGAAAAAAATAAAAATTGTACCTTAAAATCAGAATCTTGTCTTGGTGTATTCCTTTGGGACTCCTGTCCCTATCATTTCGTCCTTAGGGTGGTTGAGTTCCCATTGAAGCCCTGCTGGCCAGGGCAGAGTCCTTTGGGTAAGCTCAAGAGTGATATAGCTACATTTTGAGGTAGATCTAGTTCCATATTTCTGAGGATTCACCACACTGATTTCAATAGTGGCTATACACATTGACACTAACCCCAGCAATGGAGGAATGTTCCCCTTGCTCCACATCCTTGCCTGCATGTACCGTCACTTGTCTTGTTGATTTTAGCCCTTCTGACGAGTTTAAGGTAAAACCTCAAAGTAGTTGGATTTGCATTGCTCTGATGGCTAAGGAGGCTGAACATTTTGTTAAGTATTTCTCAGCCATTTGATTTTCCTTTGTTGAGAATTCTTTGTTCCCAATGGCCTACTGCCTACAATTAGGCCCCACTTTCTAAAATTTCAAGAACATTCCTAAAGAATGTTACTAGATGAGGACATTTAATATTCAAACTAAAGTAATTGTCTATGTAAAAACATGGAATCTCTTCAATAAAACTACTTAGAGTAATAAATTAACTTAGGATATACTGTTAATAGATGTAGAATATAATTGCATTTGTGGAACTAGCACCAAACTAATGAAAATAGAGACTTTAAGGGAACTTCTTTTACAGTAGCAGAAAAATATAGAATACCAGTGTATTGTTTATCTATTTATTTTTTACCTTTGCTGTGACAAAGTAAATAACTGAATTGATGGATGAAAAGAAGGTTTTATTTGGCTCGTTATTTGGGGTGATGCAGCATATCATGGTGGGAAAGGAAGTCATGGTTGTTGAAGCATGGTGTTCATATAGCATCCACAGTCAGGATGCAGAGAAAGATGGATGTTAGGGCTCCTCCTTTTGCTCTGTTGGGATGACATCACCCACCATCTTCAGAGTGGGTCTTCGCTGCTGAATTAAACTTTTCTGAAACACAAAGGCATGTCTTCTAGGTGATTCTCAATCTAGTCAGACTGTCAATGAAGTTTAACCATAACAATCTAGGACTGAATAATGGTATCATATATGAAAGGCAAACAATGATGTTTCTAAATTAAAAGGGTGGATATTTTGGGGCTTTGAGCTAGACAAAATTTTCTTTTCCTAGACCACAAAAAGATACACTGGACTTAAAAAACAAAACAAAAAAAACCCTTCTCCTCTTTAAGTGCCACTGCAAAGACTGTGAGGATATGAGTCACAGACTAGGGAAGGTATTTTAAAAGTACAAATCCAATAAAAGACTAGTATGAGGAATAGCTAAAGAATCTTTAAAATCTAACATGAAAACAGAAAACTCATTAAAATAACAACATATTCAGGCAGGTTATTCACCAAAGCAGATATAGGAATGGAAACTAAACAGCCCTAAAGTTTCTCAACATGATTAATTCTTAGAAAATACAAATTAAAAAATGCAAGATAATATTTAGCACCAAATAGAGTGACTAAGATTACAACTGCATACACCAAGTGTTGGTGAGGATGCTGTGTAATTGCAAGACAGCACAGTTGCTGTTTGAAATAGCACTTTAGAAAATAGTTGCGTGGATTCTCACAGAAGAGAGCAAGGTTGAGAGGAAAGATAAAGTGAAGGCGGATGGGGTCAGGGAGAAGAGGGGTAGCTAAGGGAATACGCTCTTTGAAAGTACATCTGTTCCTTTCTTACTTCCTGGCCTTTACAGACTCACACTCTAACTCACACACATAAATCTAAAAATTCAAAGCTAGCATCTACACACGAGAACAAACATATGGTGTTTGTCTTTCTAGGCCTGGCCTCCCTCCCTCAGTATAATATTTTCCAATTCCATTCATTTTCATGCAAATTTCATAATTCCTCTTTTCTTTATTGTGGGGTAGAATCCTGTTGTACACATGTACAGCTTCTTCACCATCCATTCAACCATTGATGTATGTCTAGGCTGATTCCATTTCCTAGCTACTTTGAATAGATCAGCAATGGTTAGGGATGATGTACAGGTATCTTTGTCTTAGGATACCATCTTTTAGGTATATGACAAGGAGTGCTTTACCTGGGTCATATGGTTATCCTAATTTTAGGTTTTTGAGAAATCCCTACATTTATTTCCACAGTGGTTGTACCAGTTTATCTTTCTCCACAGCCTTGCCAGATTGGTTGTCATTTGTTTTCTTGATCATAGCCATTCTGATTGAGATGAGATGGAACCTCAAAAGTACTTTTGATGCAAATTTTCATGGAGGCTAAGGATATTGAACACATTTAATCCCAGTAATTAAGGAGCTGGAGGGTAGTGAGTGCCTTAAGAAGGGTGGGGAGTAAAGCACACGTGTATTAAAATAGGGCAGTGAAAACTCGTGATTAAACAGGGTAAGGGATAAAAAAGGGGAGAAGGGAGGAAGGGTTAGCTAAAATTGTACATGAAGAAAATGAAAATGTACTTCTTTAACAACTAATAAAAATATGATTTATAAAACACACACACACAAAGCTTGAATGGAGGTACTCTGCACGAATAGATAACACTACCCCTAAAAACTGTAGACTACAAAAGGAAAATCCAGTATCATGTGTGAAGTGCCTATATTACTTTTGGTTATCATCCAGAACTAGATAGGAAGGCTTCATACTAAAGATACTACACATTTTGTCTATGGGACACAGAGAAATCAAACTGGAACTGAATGAGAATTTCTTTGCTCTTGGCTGGTGCTCGTAGTTCTAGAAGGTGATATGCAGGCAACCGTGGTATAAACGTCAAAGGCTTAACCCAGTTATGCTTCCTGCATGCTAAAATACTGACCCACCAGCCAGGATTTGCCCACCAATATAATAGTGGCATGACTATTGTGGGGCAGCCAACTACTTGCTAATTGCCATTGAGGTTCATTTCACAGAAGTTAATTCATGGCTTTTACCATTAACCTGCTCAAAAGCCCAGGACTGGTGAGATAACAGGACTTTACACGTGTTCTACTATGTTGGATTTGGTAAATGTACGTTTTGTCAAAATGCTTTCTGAATATTTATGTTTATACACACAGATTACTTCTACCCTTAGTTTTTGTCAGAGCACCTTCTTCTGAAATGCATAGTTAGTCAACACAGAGATTTATAATTGGTCAACATACTAAGTGACTCTTGAGTACCCTAAACAGGAGACCTATATCATCCCCTGTAAGGCCCAGCAAAACTTGTAGAAACAGGGTCAAAAAGAATGTAAGAGCTTGAGGATGGAGGGGAGTGCCGTGAAATCTCTCATGGCCATTGCAATCATGAACAAAGCAGCTGTGTTTATGTGCATAAGTCTTGTACAAAATTGGTCCTTCAACAGTCTATCACAGATAAGGGTCAGATCATATTCCTCAGTGATATAGACATTAGTAATTTGCCCAAACTTCCATACATCTATCTGTGATGACTCCAATAACACTAACTACGTTCAATGGTCACATACACAAAATAAGACACAAGAAAAGGTGGGGAGCTAATTTGGAAAGAACTAATCATTGAGAATGAGATAAGACAGAGTAGTGTAGAGGGTTAAATGATCAAAATACATTGTATACATTTATAAAATAGAAAAAATAGATTATATACATGAATGAAATAGTTTTAAAAAGCCTCTACATTTCAATGTATGAAATTATCAAAAATAAAAGTACATCTGAGGTTATCCTGATACTCTTTTTTTCTCTTTTTAGGTACACATTGTATGTTTTTATTATTTTCTTTTATTGAACATGGATTCTTTTTTCATACAATATGTCCTAATTATAATTTCTCCTCCTTCTACTCATCCCAGTTCCTCCCCACCTCTCCACCAGGTCCACCTCGTTACTGTCTCTCATTAGAAAATAACAGGCACCAGAGATAACCACAAAACATGATAAAATAAAATATAATAAAATGAAGTAAAAACTTTCATATCAAAGATGGACAGGGCAACTCAACAGGAGGAAGAGTTCCAAGAGAAGACAAAAGAGTCAGAGATCCACTCATTCTTCTAGTCAGGAGTCCCATACAAATACTAAGCTAAACGTTATAATAGACGCACAGAGGACCTGGTGCTGACCCATGTAGGCCCAGTGCTTGCTGCTTCAGTCTCTGTGAGCTCATATGCACCTTGTCCTCCTTGGTCCACCATCCCCTTTGGCTCTTACACTCTTTATACCTCCACTTCTTCAGGATTCCCCAAGCTCTGAGGGGAGAGATTTGAAGGAGACCTCCCATTTAGACTCTCTCTCCACATAAAGTCTGGCTGTGGGTCTCTGCATCTGTTCCCACCTGCTGCAGGAGGAAGCCTCTCTGATGATAGGGTACTGGACAAGGTACTGATCTTTGAGTATAGCAGGATATCATTAGGAATCATTGTTATTTATTTTGTTTCATTTTACCCCAGGACTCTGGGCTATCTAGGCTCTGGTTTTGGTTAACCAGTGTTGGGTATGGATTGCTTCTCATGGAGTGGACCTTAAGTCAAATCAGATATTGGTTGGTTACCCCCACAAGTTCTGGGCCACCATTGACCTAGCATGTTTTTTGGGCAGGATGGATTGTTGGTGAAGGCTCCATGTAGGCACCAGCTCAACTTCTCCATGTTCAGTGGGTTGTGTGGATGTTGTGCTCAGCAATGAGGATCTGCTGTCAGTTTGCAGAGAGCAAACCTTTGTCTTAGCATAACCCTGAGTTATTCAGGGATTTCCATGGGACCCCCTTGGCCAACAACTCAATTGAATGCAGCCCAGACCTGACACTGGAAGCCTTGCCTGGCAATAAGAGATGGCCAGTTGAAACTTCATATTCCCCACAATTAGGAGTCCTCATTAGGATCAGCTTCATTGATTCCAGGAAGTCACCCCTGCACTGTTTCCTCACAAATCCTCAACTTCTCTCCAATTCTAACCAGCTCTTCATACACTCTCTCCTCCACCCAATTTCCTCTCAATCCCTACTATTCCCATCCCTACCTGCTCTCAGTACATCTGTAAAATCTAATCTATTTTCCCTTCACAGGGAGATCCATGCATTCCCTCTAGATACTCCTTCTTTTATTTACTTAATGGCTAATATTCACTTATAAGTGATCAATACCGTATGTGTTTTTTTCTGGGACTGGATTATCTCACTCAGAATGACTTCTTTCTAGTTGAATCCATTTACCTCCAAATTTCATGATGTCATTTTTTGAACAGCTGAGTAATACTCCATTGTTTAAATGTACCATGTTTTCTTTATCCATTCTTCAGTTGAGGGAACATCTAGATTGTTTCCAGTTTCTGGCTATTATAAATAAAGCTGCTATGAACATAGTTGAGCAAGTGTCCTTATAGTAATTTAGAATGTCCTTTTGGTATATGCCCAAGAGTGGTATAGCTGCATCTTAAGGTAAACTGATTCCCAGAGTTCTGAGGAACTGCCATAGTGATTTCCATAGTGGCTGTACAAGTTTGTAATTCCATCAGCAATGAAGGAGTGTTCCCCTTGCTCCATATCATTGCTAGCATGATTTGTCACTTGTGTTTTTGTTCTTAGTCATTCTGATAAATGGAAGATAGAAATAAAAGTAGTTTTGATGTGCATTTCCATGATTGCTAAGGATATTGAACATTTAAGTTTTTTCCCAGCTATTTGAGATTCTACTATTGAAAATTCTCTGTTTAGATTTGTAGTCAATATTTAAGTTGGACTTTTTGGTTTTTGATATCTAGTTTCTTGAGTTCTTTATTTATTTTGGATGTTAGTCCTCTATCAGATTTAGGGTTTGTAATAAAAAAAACACTTTTCCCATTCTGTAGGCTGCCTTTTTTGTCATATTGACAGTGTCCTTTGCCTTGCAGAAGCTTTTTCAGTTTCATGAGGTTCCATTTATTAATCATTGGTCTTAGTTGTTGGTGTTCTTTTCAGAAAGTTGTCTCTTGTGCTGATGTGTTCAAGTCTATTCCCCACTTTCTCTTCTTTGGGTTCAGTGTTTCTGGTTTTCTGTTGAGGTCTTTGATCCACTTGGACTTGAGTTTTATGTAGGGTGATAAATATACATCTATTTGCATTGTCTACATGCAAAAATTCAGTTGGACCAGCACCATTTGTTGAAGATGCTTTCTTTTTTTTCTGTTTGTATTTCTGGCTTCTTTATAAAAAAAAAAAAACAAGTGTCCACATGTATGTGTATTTATATCTGGGTATTAAATTCCATTTGTCAATATGTCTGTTTTTATGTGAATACCATGCGGTTTTTGTTACTATAGCTCCTGCATTACAACTTGAATTCAGGGATGGTGATACTTGCAGCAGTTGTCTTATTGCTCAGAATTGTTTTAGCTATTCTGCTTTTGTTTTTTCATAAGAAATTGACAATTGTCCTTTCAAGGTCTGTAAAGAATTATGTTTTACTTTTGGTGGGGTTTGCATTGAGTCTGTAAATTGCTTTTGGTAGGATGGCCATTTTTCCTAGATCAATCCTACCAACCCATGAGCATGGGAGATATTTCCATCTTCTAATATCGTCTTTAATTTCTTTCTTTAAGTACTTGAAGCTTTTATCATACAAGTCTTTCATTTACTTGGTTAGATTTGCCGCAAGATATTTTATATTATTTGAGGCTATTGTGAAAGGTGCTGTTTCCCTAATTTCTTTCTCAGTTTGTTTGTCATTTGTATATAGGAGGGCCACTGATTTGTTTTTTGAGTTGATCTTATGTCCTGCCACTTTACTGAAAGTGTTTATCAGCTGTAGGAGTTCCTTGGTATTATATCATCTGCAAAGAACCATACTTTGACTTCTTCTTTTCCAATTTTTATTTACTTGATCTCCTTCAGTTGTCTTATTGCTCTAGCTAAAACTTCAAGTACTATATTGAATAGATATGGAGAGTGGACAGTCTTGTCTTGTTTCTAATTTTAGTGGGATTTCTTTGAGTTTCTCTCCATTTAATTTGATGTTGGCTATTGACTTGCTGTAAATTGTCTTTATTATGTTTAGGTATGTCTCTTGTATCCCTAAACTCTTGAGGACTTTTAGCATGAAGAAGTGTTGATTTTGTCCAAAACTTTTCTCTATCTAATGATATGATCATGTGTCTTTTTTTCCTTTCAGTTTGTTTATATGATGGATTGCATTTACTGATTTTTGTATATTGAACTATCCCTGCATCTCTGGGATGAAGCCTATTTGATTATGGTGGATGATCATTTTGGTATGTCCTTGGATTTGGTTTGCAAGTATTTTATTGAATGGCTATCCTGCCATTCATTCTTTTATTTATGTGTCAATGTCTGTGTACATGTGATCATGCTTGTGTGTGTGTACAGGTGTTCTTGTTTGCATGTTCTCATTTAGATGCAAGAAGTCAGCTTGAGGTGTTTTCTTTTAGTGTTTCTCCAAATCATTGCTTGAGATGTAGTTTCTCATGGAACTTGGAATGTGTTCTTTCAGGTAGACTAGCTTGTCAATAATCCTCCAGAATGCATTAGTCTTTATCCCCCCACCCTAGTACTGAGTAATAGGTGTACACCTGCTTTTGTGTAGGTATTAGGGATTCATACTCAGCTACCCATGCTTGTGTGAAATAGCTTTTCTCACAGAGCCTTCTCTATACTCCTGAGGTTCACCCTTGAAGTTTTTTTTAATCATTTTGTAAACCTTCTTTTAAACTACTGTTTTATGTTCTTTTTAGTTCATGGCTTTTTCTTTATCTTTATGAAGCTCCTGGGAGTTTTCTCTTATTATTAATCAGGCATTTAAAAAATCTTTATGTAGCTCCTGGGAGTTTCATGTTTTTAGGAATATAGAGAGAAAAAAGAGAAAAATCTTTCCATTAAGACTTTCCCACTTCCTTTATATACTGCATTTTCTTTAATATGGCAACTATCTATTTCTGCTGGTTGATGAAGCCATCATCCTCTCATGAGACTTGACTATTACAGTTCTAGTTCTTGAATTTAAGGCTGTCAGGTAGGTATTCGAAACATTAACTCAAAAACTACTCCTTCCAAAAAATTCTTGATTTCTGCTTTAATAAAGAGCAAATCCTCATTGTGTGATGTCTGGTGAATGACATATGTGTGTTCTGTGATGTACTGCTGTGCACATCCTGTGTTAAAATTGGCCAATTTGTTGCTAAAATATTTACAGCAAAAAGCTCAATTGGATAAGATACATCCTGTGCCAGAAAATCACATTGGCATTGGTGTAAATGTGAGTTACTGTTTATATATGGAAATTAAGACAAGGTTCCTCTCTATTGTTGCAATGACAGGCGGATAGACCCGGTCATCAGTGGAAGATGTGATGACATTTCACACTTATTCAGACATTCCAAGTTTAAATTGCTAGGAGAATATTTCTCTATTCTAATACATTTGTGGTGGTTTAATGACCCTCCCACAAACTCATGTATTTAAATACGTGGTCCCCCATTGGTGGCACTGTTTGGGGAGGGTTGGATATAGAGCCTTGAAGTGAAGTGCTTCACTGGGGTCAGGCTTTTACGTGGATTCTGGAAATATGAGTTCAAGTCCTTGTGATAGCATAGTAAGTATTTTAACACACTGCACCATTTCCCCATCTCCTTGGTGTCATGTTTTTGTTAAGCTGTTCTTAAACTTTTCATCTTCTAAAATACACTATTGTTGTCTATGATGTTTTCCTACTTTACTCACAGTCAAAAAGTATGTGACTTTAAAATATGAAATAATTCGGGAGAAAAGCAGAAAATTATAAATTAAATATAAATATTTTAATATTTATAACTATAAATAAAATTATAAATAAAAATTAGAAACTCTTAATTTGGGTTTAGTTATCAAGATAATAGAGTTAAAAAATAGTCTCAAAACTTTATGAGAACTTGGGAAATTTTAAAACTATGAATGGCTCATTGAACTGAAATGAGGTGAACAAGCCAAACGCTGGACAAAGAATGAGTTCAATTATGTGCACAGAAAATCATCAGATAAACCCTTATAGGGGGTACTAACCATTTAACAGTTCATCCTGATGGTCATGGAAAGCCCATCTAGAGTCCAGAGTGCTCCACTAATAGCAAATTTTTCCTTTTATGCTCTTTTTTTTCTGGTTTATTATTATTTTTAAACTATTTATGATTTTATAATTTTATTTTACATATTTTTTATTCTTTTGTATATAGTGTATTTTGATGATAGTCACCCATATGACCTCTTCTTCTCTTTCTAGTCACTCTAAATTCTTTCTTTTTCTCAACAAGCCCTCTGCCTACTTATATGTGTTTTTGAAATGACCCACTGAGTTTAATTAGGGTTGCTTGTATACATAGATATGGGGTTTACTGAATCATGGGCAACTTAGCAATGGCTTCAACACTGGAGAAACATGACTACCCTCCTCCAGCATCCATCAACCCCCAATAAATCCTTAGGTAGGAGTACCTAATCGCCAGTTTATTTTTAGTACAAGAAATGTTAATCATCAATACTAATAAATGTTAGTAGTAAACTTGGTATACTAGTTAGTTTAAACTGTCAACTTGACACAGTCTATAATCATCTGGAAAAAGAGTTTTAATAAAAAAAATTATCTAGATGGGGTTGCCCTATGGCTGTGTCTGCTTAATTGACCCAGCTAATTGTGGGTGGCACTGTTGTCTAGGTTGGAGCCTGAACTGCATAAGAGTGAAGAAAATCAACTAAGCAGTCAGCAAGCAAGGACCCATGCATTTATTCTTTCTCAATTGTAGTTATGATACCTTAAATTCTTGCCTTGACTTTCTTGAAATAATGGAGTGTAATCTGGAATTGCACGCTGAATAAATCACTTTACCTTCCCTTCATTAATTTGTGTCAGGGTATTTGTACAGCAACAAAAAGTAGGGCACTTCACCATTCGATCCATTAAATAGCAAACATTTTTGGAACACTGCCTATGGACCTTAAGATGCCAGCCAAGGACATTCTAGAAGTTAGCATGAGATTTTCTATACTTTTTTTTTTAATTATTATTATTTACTTTCCAGTTTAGCTTCATCTCTTAGAACAATTCTCATTGCTTAACAAACAGGTCTTACAGCAAAAAAGACAATGATACTATATCTTCATTATGTGAGCTCCAGGGCCCTTGGGATCTACAGTGACTTCTGTGAAATGTGGCCAAATTTACCTGATCCTCTGAGGGTGGTGGTCTTCTGAGATCCAAGATGCTGTGGAAACTCAGGGATGCACTGTCCAACATTGTGTTAATGTCCATATCTGTGGCCACGAAAAATACCTGTATACAAACAAATTTAAAGACAAAGGTTTCTTTTGGCTTACGGCTCCAGTGGGATCCAGTCCATGATGGTGGGGACAACCTAGCAGCAGATAGGGAGGGCACAACAACAGTAGCAGGAAGCTGGCTGATCACATCGCACCCGCTCCTAGGAAATCAAGGAAAGAACAGGAAGTAGAAGTCAGGTTATAAACCTTCACATCCCACTCCTAGCAACATACTTAGTCCCCCAAGTCACCTTCTAAAGGTCCCATTACCTTCCCACATAGCACCATCAGCTGGGGACTATGAATCTATGGGACAAAGTTTCATGTTCAAATCACAACTAAACCCTTTATATAGCCAACTTATAAAGAGAAAACATTTATTTTAGAGTATAGTTTTAGAAGTTCGAATCCATGAGTTATATTGATCTAGGGCCCATGGGGAGACAGCCCATAATGGCTGGAGCATTTGGCAAGGTACAACTGCTAACCTAACCTCAGAAAGCTAGACAGAGAGGCCACAGGGGAAGGGTGCTGTGGTCCCTTTTGCAGGAACGTCTCCAATGACCAAACCACCTCTTACTAGGCCCTGCTAAAGGTGCTACTTCCTGCCCAAGTAGCAGTAAGCTGGGGCCATACATTAATATAGACCTTTGGGGGCCATTCCAGACACTTGCTGTAGTTACCATCCCATATTGTTAGATAAGAATTGAGAAATCTAATCTAAGTCCATTTTCCCCAACCAGGAAAGCAAAGAATGTTGGTGCTCAGAAACTATGTCCTAATTACATCAACAGGCTGTGCTCTCAAACACGAAAAAGGGGTAAATAAAGCCCTCAGTGCTCTGACTTTTCCCAAGTTTGATGAGACATCACATAAGGATTTATGGAGGTCACAGACCATCTGGTGAGAAGCCACTTCTGGGGGCCACGGTAGTTTATTTTAGTTCTTGTTCTGTTATTTCTCTGTTACAGTTTTGTAGATGCATATTTTTGACAAGGTCTCATGTAGATCATGTTGATGTGGAAGTTAGTATGTAGCCCAGGTTGGCCTCAAACTCAAAATCACTCCCCTGCTTCAATCAAACAAGTTCTAGGATTACAGGTATGTACACTGCTCCCAGCCACATTGACCCTATTATAATTATTTTTGAAGCATTTTAAGGTTTGTTTTCTGGAGTCAGTATTTAATAGCTTTAGTTGCTGACTTGACCTTTTGTAAATTACTAACTTCTGTAAATTACTAACATTTTTATTTACTTTGATATATACATCTTGCTATGTATTCTGGCTGCCCTCAAACTCAAATTATTCTTACCTACCAGGATTGTTACCATGCTGAACTAATCATTAGATTCTTAGGAACTTAGTTTCCTCTTCTTTAAAAAGGTAATAATAAGAGTATATATTTTGTAGAGTTGTTGTAAGCATTAAGCTCCTTTTATTACTAATTTTCTACAGTATGCCAAGTGCTGACATAGGAAGTTGAATGATGAATATAAGGAATGAGCTCTTGACTGCATGGATGCTATACACTAAGGAAGAGGCAGACATGAATAAAATGAAGACACAATATAGTGGGTGTGATGTTAGCAACAAGTTCGGGGTTTCAGGGCCACGGGGTCATTGAGGTTAGAAAGCATCAATGAGGATGACCTAAGTAGAAAGGGGTATGGAAGGAGGAGGAAGAGGAAGTAGGTTAGAGGCAACAGCATGGAGGTGAAAACAGTGTCTGAGGGCAGAGATAAGGAGCAACTTCCTGCAGGAGCTGGAGTTGTAGTTAACTGGCATCTGACCTGCAGGCCTTTCCAGGCCATTCTCAGGATCTTCAACTTGATTCTATGGAACAGTAGGAAGGAAGATATCACATAGGAAAATAATGGAGTAGCATTTAGTTTTGAATGGGATTCTGTCAAGATCATAACGGAGAAACTGATGTCAAAGTAAAGTATCAGGGTGTGTGTGTGTGTGTGTGTGTGTGTGTGTGTGTGTGTGTGTGTGTGAAGGAGGATAGTGGAGACATTGATGTTCCCTTCTAGGAGTGCTAGACAAGGAAATTTCCAAGCATATGACTAATTGTTGCTGTCTGAGTTCTGTGTGGACAAGTGATAGTGGCCAAAAAGTCAGGAATGGAGAGATGGTATATGAGTGGCAGATTTTGCCATTCCTGACTCAGGAAGTACAATGTATAGGGGTCCTTAGATTTATAGGGGGAGAGGAGGAGAAACACATCTGATTTCTTTTTCTCAAGGTCGAGAACATGTAACTATAGAGAGGATTCGGCTTGAAGGAGAAAAGAAACAGCATTTGTTTCTCTCATTGGCTTCCGTTAGCTCTCAAGCTGTTCACGGGCACTAAGCAGCCTTTCACAGATCCAGGTGTTTCTGCCACAGGCAAACGTTTGGAGGAGACAACTTGGGAAATGGATAGATAAGCAATTGATTTGGGGATCCTGGGTATAATATATTTTGTTCATTAAAGATGTGCCAAGCCTCGGGGGTTACCATAATACTCCAGCTAGTTTCTATACAGGCTCACTGACCAACACCCATAGTCATCTCCATGGGTCCCAGAGCACTCTGAATTCTTCCCACTGTTCATATTTTAGTCTTGGCAACCATGCTCAGCTTCTTGAATGGATAATATTCTTTGTAACATCCCGTTAAAATGATTCTGTTTGAAGGGGGCTTCATTTCCATAATGGGCTGAAACCTGCTGGTATTTAACAGCTCAGTGGAAGGTTAAAGGTGCTGAATTTTAATCAAGGGAGTTTTTTCTCTCAATTTCCATACCACCAGGTGTAATCCTCCTCTGTCTTTCATTTACCAGATATTCCCAATGCCAAGTGGTGCTTAAACAAGTATGTGGCATCCCTCGGATCTGATTGGAATTGTACAGTATGAAATGTTATGATGTTCCTTGGTTCCTAATGTCATTCTCAGAATGGAGGAGTCAAAAGGCCAAATAAAGTATGAAAAAGGTGTAGATACCCCTGGAATATATCTCACTGCATGATTAGCCTGGATCTGGCTCTGAAAGATATGTTCTAATAGTTCTTGTTAAATATGCATGACACAGGTCCAGACGTTTTCTCCAGAGATTCAAACACAGGGCTACCCTTTGCTTACACAGATGAAACAACTTTTGTTAACTAAAATCAGTATCTATTGTCGGAACAGGGAATACTCAAACTTCCATGTGCAAAACACAACAAAACCAGATCAGCTTCTTTTAAATGGTTTCCTCATTTAACTACCTCACTCTTTCTTCCCTGATTCGAGTTGCTCAGAGTTCCTCCAGAAAGCTGTGTGTATGGTCTGTCTCTAACTTCCTGACTCTCAATCTTCTCTACAGCTTGGGTGTCATTCTCTCCACTTTAGGACTAAGGTCACTTCCTGTTGCTACATCTCACAGTTGGTTTCAGGCCTCGTCTTAATCGACCACAGCGTCACTTGATACACCTTGCTCACTTGCTCACATCTGTCCAAAACATCTCTTGCCCTCCCTCCCCGACTCCCCAGTTCATAAATCACGCTTCTTCTATCTCCACCATAGTTTTGATCCCGAATGTTCTCGAAAAGCCCATGCCTTCAAGGTGTGATTCCCCCCAGCTTGAGGTGTTACTGACATGGGATTGAAGTTTTAGGAGGTAGGGAGAGGCAGAAGGGAATAAGGTCATGATATGTGGGCACTTGAAGGGGATATTGGGAGCCCATGCTCTCCTGCCCCTATCTCAAGGCTCCTGGGTAATGTGTTATGAGCTCCCTGACAGGGTGTGCTGCATGCCCACAGGCCCAGATCAATGGACTCAGGCCATTGTGACCCAAAACACTTGCCTTCCACCTTCTCTCCTTCCTGCTTCTCCTCCATTCTCTTCCTTCCTCCTTCTCTTTCTCCTCCTCTTCCTTCTCTTACTCCTCTTTTTTCTCTTCCTTCTTTTCCTTCCTCTTCTTCTTCCTCTTTCTTTTCTCACTCTTCTTCACCTTTCTGTGTGTGTGTGTGTGTGTGTGTGTGTGTGTGTGTGTGTGTGTCATGTATATGCATGTGTGTACATGTATGTTCAGGTGAACTTGCCCATATTGGGTATGTTGTTGACACTGGTATGCCTTCCTTAATAATTTGTCTACCTTGTTTTTTTGAGACAAGTCCTTTCCCTGAACCTGGAGCTAGCTTAGCATTTGATACTAGACTGGCTAGCCCAGGGAGCCCCTGGGATCTGCCTGTCTCAACCCTTTCCACCAAACACAGAGATTACAGATGCACATCTTTGATGCAGGTTCTGGGTTTCTGTATTTGGGTCCTCTTGCTTGCATAGCCAGCCCTGAGGCTACTCCCTCCCAAATCACAGCCCCACTGTTCTTCTTTCTCAGTTGATTTTCTGAAATGTTTTGTCACAGTAAAGGAAAGCTGACTAGCTCAGTCTCCTTGGGTGGCTCTGCATTACTTCAAAGTCCCACTTGTGCTGTGGGAAGCCCACTTCTTGGCCCTTTTCTCTGTCTAAACTAATTTTAAGCTGTGACTCCAAGGCTATGTTATGCCATTAGATATTAATCTGTATGCATGTGGAGGTAAAACATTGCTTCTAACCTAGCTAGCTGCTCTGAATACCACATTTTTTTTTTTTTTATCATGTTAGGAACATGGACTGCTTACGTCTTTCATGAAGAAAGAACTTGCTGTGCAGCAGCCAGGAGAGTACTACATACCTTCTGCAGCCCATCAGGATCTGTGGTCATGAATGAGGCCATGTTTTCCAGGCCAAAGCCAAGCCGAGGGCGAAATGGAGCAGGAAAGCTGGGACTGCCCACTGTGGGCTGACAAATCTGAACTCTGAGGCACTGCGGCAGGCTGACTAAGGCTTGCGAGCCCAGTATGACTGTTTCATCTTCCTTCCTAATCCGGCTTCTTCCTTTACTGACTACCTAAGGATAACGACCAGCTGGCCGACTGCTGCCTTTCTGCTCTGCCTGGGTATTTGAAATTATGTTCTTTTGGATTATGAGGGCAAAATTTGCTCTTATACCCAAGACTTCTCATTAGCTTTTTGGACTCTGGTCTTGTTATTTCTGATTGTGACTTTTGCCTGCCAAGTACTTGCAAGAATGAAGCTGGATTTGTTCTTTAAGAGGGGTCCTCTCCTCATAGACTCCTGCTCCTACTGTTCCTGCCCTCTTACATACATGCATGTGAGCACATACATTCCTGGGAACTCCTCTTAGCTCAGTACCCAGATAGTTGCTGATAAGCTGGCTTTTTGCTTGCTATAAATTGCCTATAGCTTTATTTCTACAAGATGACCCTTTTTTTTTTTAAAGATTTGTTTATTATGTATACAGTGTTCTGTTTGTATGTATCCCTGCAGGCCAGAAGAGGGAGCCAGATCTCATTACAGATAGTGCTGGGAATTGAACTCAGGTACTCTGGAAGAACAGCCAGTGTTCTTGACCTCTGAGCCATCTCTCCAGCCCCAAGATGACCTATTTTATAGTTCAAGTGTATCCCATGATTACCTTCCTGGAAGTTGACTTGTATCTTGAATTTTTGTATTGACCTTACAGCCTTGATTAGACCTTCCCTCATTTTTTTCCCTGGAGCTCACCTCCTTAGATTTACCTCTCTCACCTAGCAGTTATGTTATAGATCATAATTCACTTCATGTTTTGCTATTATAATTAACTATTTCCTCATTTGGCCATGTGACAATGGCATAAAGTAAACCATTTATGGTAGAAACAGTTTAGAAATCTGTTTTCAAATTGATGCTTACCCAATGACTGTACCCTTTTCAAAATATTATTAAGTTGGCTGGGGAGATAGGTCAGTGGATAAAGCGCTTGGTGTACAAGTGTGAAGAGTTCAGTTCAAATCCCCAGAACTCATAAAACAAGATGCAGTAGCATGTATCTATAATTACAAAGCTTCCATGATGAGATAGGAGGTGGAGACAGAAGAATCCCAGAAGGCCTTGGCTCAGAGTACACAGCAGTACACAGAGGAGACCCTGCTTCAACCAAGGTGGAAGACAAGGATCAGCACCTGAGATTGTACTGTGAGCTCCACCTGAGCAATATGGAATACATACACAAACACTTAACTTACATATGCAAATGCATATAAAACATATGTGTACATTAGGTACATACATGTCACACTTATAAATAACTAACTAACTATATCACCAGGTGACTTGAGTCTGTCTCTGTAACCCACCACACACTGATCAACACAAATGTTTCTGGGCATCATTCACTTCCTGCTCCAGAATTTGATGGACTTGAATATTTATTAGGAATGTGATTCTGGAGCTTCCATCCCTCATTGGTCAAGATGTCCTAAGTATCCCTGGTGCACCAGAGGGAAGATGGCAGTCATTGGGTAGGACCCCTCACCCTCAAACAGTGCTGTTGGTGCAGCACATACAGATGAGGACACTGGCCATTCCCCCTTCTGGAAAACAGGTGACAAAGAAGAAAAATACTGGTTTTGCTAATGGGTTGCAGTTTCATTAACTGCACTGAAGTGAGTTCATTTTTAAAAGGCTCTACTAACAATACAATTACTGAAATATCTTCTTAGTGAAGAATGACTGCACTGTCTGTAGAAGCCAAGGTTTCACCAACATCTTAGTTCTGTGTCCTGTTCCTTTGATAAAAAATACTGACAGAAGAAGGTTAGGGGAGAAAAGGTTTGTTTTACCTCTCAATTCCAAATTACAGCCCATCGTTGTGGGGAAGTAGAAGTGCAAGGACCTTGAAACAGCTAACTGCAGTCAGTCACAGCTAGTAAGTCAACAGCAGAGAGAGAAGGGAAGCAGGCATGCTTGTACTCACCTCTGCTTCGCCACTCCTGCGCAGTTCAGGAGCCACTGCCTCGGGAATGTTACCACGCACCATGGATGAGTCTTTCTAACACAATGAAGAAATACCCCGCAGACACACCATGGACCAACCTGATAGAAACAATCGCTAGTCGACAATTCCTTTTTCCAGGTGATTCTTTACTGCATCAAATTAATAACTAAAAGTAACCATCACACTCGAGAAACAGAACAAACAGGATTTTACACTTACACACTTACACACACACACACACACACAAGCAGCAAGTTAGCAAGTCCACAGATGGCAGTTAGGATAGATGCATGATATGCAGACAGAGTAAATCTATGCCCAGAGTAAGTGTCTACTCTTTTAAGGATAAAATGTTGCCCTTGCATGATGGGAGCAAATGGCACCCAGTGGGATGCTGCTGTAACATACTCAATATGTGAAGGCAGATCTGAAACTTGGAGTTGGGTAGAGAAGCAAGCATTGTGAAGTACATGCAAGAAAGACATCAAAATGCCGTGGAAGTGCTAAACAGTAATTTTGGCAAAATCTCAAAAAAAAAAAAAATAGGAAAGGTATTGAGGGAACATTACCTTCTTGAAAATCACAGTTAGTTATAAATAAAATGTGGATGTATTATGGACAGTAAGACCACTGTGATGTCTCAGATGGAAGTGAGCGGCAGAAGGAAAGGAGATACTATAGAAAAGGGTAAAGAACTTGGGTGAATTTGTGTTCTATTTCTTTTCTTTGTTTTTCGAGACAGAGTTTCTCTGTGTAACAGCCCAGGATGTTCTGGAACTCTCTTTGTAGACCATGTTGGTTTTGAACTCACAGAGATCTGCCTGCCTCTGACTCCCAAGTGCTGGGATTAAAGGTGTGCACCACCCACTCCCAGCTGAACTCTATTTTTTTTAATGGAGGGTAAAACTCACATGTAATTGAATTGTAAGACTTGAGGAGACTAATTTTGTGTATTGGATATGGTGTATATGTATGATATATAGGTATACATGTGAGTGTGCACACTCCATGGTTTCTATGTGCCAGTTAGAGGACAAGCCAGGGTGTTTGTAATCACCGTTATGCATTAGCCTAGCTGCTTTGTGAACTTCTGAGGACGCCCCTTTCTCTGCCTCTCACCTCTCTGTAAGAGCACGGGGATTACCACCATGGGCTGCCATGCCTGCTTCTTACATGGGTTATGTGGGTTCCAACTAAAGTCACTGAACCACCAGCCAAGGACACATTTGGACAAAATGTCAAAGGGAGGGCTGCTTGTTCCCTGTGAATACTTACACTAAGACATAATGGGAAATAGAAGGCTGAACAAACTTAGCTAAAAGCTGGGGCATTTGGAAAACACTTAGCCTTACCATGTCGTAAGTAGTGACAAAGTTTATTTTGAGGATCACGCTAAGGGCAGCACTGAGCATCCAGTTAAAGCTATCCTGAGGGCACTTCTGAACATAATCAGCAAAGACCAGTGGGTAGCATTGTGCCTTCAACTCTTGCTCATTTCAACAGAGGGACAGAAGTACAGACATGGGATAGACGGTAACATAGAGGCATTTAATTTCGACATTTGATACCCTGAAAGAAATGGGGAGGACAACAAGGTGGTTCTGAGATCAGCAGAGTTGCCATCAATACAGACCCAGAATGCATAGGTTCTCTCTGCAAGAGTTAATGGAGTTTCAGCAAAGCTGGCACATTTCCAAACCTGGGAGTGACAGACACCCCAGCACATCTATAAATGCCATGGATTTGCCTTGACATGCTTTTGACTTGTTCAAGATTTGCCATTCTTCATTACTGTTCATCCCTTTGGGTATGGGTGCATCTATTCTATTTTTTTTTCTATCATTGCATTTTCTTTGGTTGCAAAGGTTTATAGCTAGAGAAGAATTTTTCCTTGGGATTGGTCACACCTTAATTTTAACACACATTCAATTAGGTGATATTTAAGGAGACTTTGGACTTTAAGCTTTAGAGTTGACTCTAGAGTGAGTTAAGACTTGCAGGGATCATGAAGGAAGGACATGGCTTGGGCAGGGGTAAGAGGAGAGTGTAAGTGACTGAATATTTTCCCTCATAAAATGCAGATGTCGATACTCCTTGAAGGTGGAGACTTTGAAGACAGTCAGGTTTAGATAGCATCATGGGGGTTGGAGGCTCATAAAGGGATCATAATAGAATCATCATTACATTATTGCTCATATAAGAAAAGAATGATGGATCTCCCTCTCTCTCTCTCCCTGCTCTCCTCCCTGCCTCCCTCCCCCATTGCCCTCTTTCTCTAAGGCACAAAGAAGCTTCATTAAAACCAGACCATCCACACTGGTACCTTGCTATTAAACTTGTGCTGTTCGTTATAGAAGCCCCAAGCTGAAGTAGAAGTTTTCCCATTTGGGGATGTATGAATAGTACTCTTGTAAAACATCTGTGTGGAAGTATTTGCAAACAATTTCCTGCCTTTCCTATATTGGACATTCATATGAGGTTAGAATTGCTAGATTACATGAAAGTCATGTGTTCGATATTCTAAGATATGACAAATTTATCTTATCATACAGCTGTACCATTACACAACTCCATAAGCTATGCAGGCCATTCCCAATTCTCCACACTCTTGCCAACATGCTGTTACCTTATTCGGCTGGGCCAGTCCACTGCTAGTCTCCTTGTGGTTTCAGTTTGCCTTCACCTAATGACTAACAATTCTAATATCTACTGTGCTTATTAGACATTTCTGTATCTTTGGGGAAATGCCAGTTTATGGGAACACTTTTGTGATGGGTTGTTTGTGTCTACTGTTGGTTGAGTTCTAGGTGTTCTGTAAAAGTTCTCGGTGTTGGTATTTCATGAAAAAATGTGTTTGATGGGATGTTAGAGGAGGCTACTGAATACAGGCTGATGTGACTGATGGCCTCAGGAAATGGGATACATCATGTTAAGACACCAGCATTCTTGTAGTCACAGATGAAATTTCTAGTTTGTTTGTGGGAAATCAAACTGGTTATATTGCCACGGGTCCACATCACATGTCTCTTGGGTGGCAGGAATCACTGCCCAAATTGTACCCTGTTATGTTGAAGCTGGAGGAAGGAAGACATGTGTTGCTTCATCAAGTGGCAACAAAACACCACCCCAAAGAAAGTTAAAGCTGGAAACAAAGTTTCCCAAGAATTTACTGTGTCCGACTGAAGTTTCTCAGGGATGGATGGTGTCCTAGTTTTGTTCCTATGGCTGTGATCATAGACTGACCGAAGTCAGTTAGGGGAGGAGTGGGTTTATTTCAGCTTGCAGTGCATCACTGAGGGAAGTCAAGACAGGAGCTCAAGGCAGGAACCTGGAGGCAGGAACTGAATCAGGAGCAGCAGAGGAGCACCGTTCATGGCCTTGCATCCTCTAGCTTGCTCAGCTACTCTTCTTAGCCCAGGCTCACCTGCCTAGGATTCGTACTGCCCACGGTATACCAAGCCCCACTTCATCAATTAGCAATTAAGAATATGCCCCACAGACACACCCACATTGCAGGTGCAGTCTGATGGAGGAAATTACTTAGCTGAGGTTCCCTCTACCCAGGTGACTCTAGCTGGTGTTAAGCTGACAAAGACTAACCAGAACATTACAGTGAAATGATTCTTAATGGAGATGAGATATTTATAGATTATACATATTTTGTTGAAATTTTGAGAATTATTTTGTCTTCAGGCATGTGGAGGGTAGGTACACAGGACAACCTGGGGTATGCTGTGTGGTTGCTCCTGTCTGTTTGCTGGGTGCTCCTTGTACCCACAGTTGGAGGAAAATGTGTCTTAGAGAATTGAGGTCTTACTTTGGGCATCACTTACGGTTCCTTTCCTTTTAATCTAGTGCATGACAAAGGCTGGATAGACCACATAGGGGTGACATCATGCTTGAGAGATTTCCCCCAGGCTGGTCTGTTGTGGAGGGACAGCTAGGACGAAATCAGGAACAGAGACACATTTTAGAATAGAAACCAGTGTGGACTAGTGATCATATATACTATATACATACATATATATATATACACATATATACTATCTATTCTTTTAATACTATATTAAATAATCTCTTTATGTTTCAAATAGATTGGAGGTTACATATTATTAATAAATTAACATATTTTGTATCATTTTTCTTGCCATAATTTCAGCAAAATGTTTTTGTAATAGAAGCTAACTTTGAATTTTGTTGTGCTGTAATAATGATCTAAAGCATTAAGAACTAAAACATAATTGTATTCAAAATGAGAACAATTCTCATTTATATTGATAATTCAAATCAATACAAAATTTCAAGTATCAAAGTATCTTGAAACTTCTATTAACAGTCATGATATGATGACATAATTATTATAGTTGTCCCTTATTCTTTGCTCATAGCTCCTAGGCAGGCCATGGAAACTCTATTCTTAAATTCTCTGACCTGCTTTGATAATGATAATACCCTCATTTCTGGGTTGGAGAGATGCCTCAGCAACAGTTAAGAACACTTATAAGAGGACCTGGGTTTGATTTCCAGCACTCACATGGCAGCTCACAACCATCTATAACTCTAGTTGCAGGTGGTCCAATGCACCCTTCTGTCCTCCATGGGTATTGCACATACATGGTGCACATATAAACATGCAAACAAAACATCCATGTATACAAAATAATATATTATAGCCATATATATATTTATTTACAATGATGTATGTGTGCTTACCACCATCTATTTCAAAAAGAAGCTTTTCTGAGGAGGACTAAGAGATACAGTAATTTATGGATATAGCCACAAGTCATTAGGAGTGGGCTTAATACTGTGCCTATTCAGCATCATGGCCTATGACTTATCTAGCCACAGGTTGTTTGCCTTGATAAGGTATAGGTATGGATTTTATCTTGTGGAACAAACCATAAATTCAATTAGAAAGTGCTTGGTTACTCTCATGACCTTCATGCTATTATTGCACCATTGAGCATGTCTTGCCAGGATAGTCATTACCGTAGCTTTCATGGCTGCAACTTGGTAAGACTGATGAATTATTTTCCCTCCAGCAGCATGTGTAACACCTCCCAGCACCATGGATGCTAGTAAGTATGGAAGAAGCTATGAGGTCAGTATCAGTTTGGTTTCCCTATAATCTATGACTCAAGTATCTGGGGTCTTCAAAAATATGGTCTTGCCATCACGTTCTGTGGGAACTCACTCCCATACTCAACTCCACAAGGACAGGAGCTCTTGGACCTTTGCTGACATTAATGGTCTTACGTATTTGTGTTCATTTGGTCAACTATACTCATACTAGAGTCTCTGGGAAGAAGGAACTTCATCTGAGTAATTGCCTCCATCAGATCCATGTGGGTTTCTCTTCCTCATGGGGAATTGGTTTGTGGGCATATCTGTGGACAATTTCATGATTAGTGACTAACATGGGGTGGCCCAGCCTACTGTGAATGGTGCCACACTTGAGCTGGTGATCCTGGGATGTATAAGAAAGCAAGTTTGAGCAAATCATGGAAAAGTAAGCCAGTAAGGAACATTTCATCATGGTCTCTGCTTTAGGTCCTGAGTCCAGGCTCCTCCTTTGAGTTCCTGCCATGACTTCCTTCAGTGATGAACTGTGACCTGGGAGTTCTGAGATGAAATAAATAAACACTTTCCTCCCCAAGTTTGTTTTTTTTATCAGTGTTTTACTACAGCAAGAGAAAGCACAGAAGAATATCATCGCTTCATCATTAGAACAGAAAGAGAATCCCACATGGGAAATGATCAGCACATGGAAGCTTTGTTCAAAAGATAACTGAATTTATTTTATCTAAGAAGGAAAATGCTTACAAGTTATTTGTTTTCTAATTTTCCCTAGTACATCTGGCCAATTAAAACAAATGCATGTGCACTTTGTATATGTTGAGTTAGGGATGGGGGGATTTGAAAGACTATGAGGCTGGAAACTGAGATGGACACGTGGAAATACCCTGTGAGTAGTTCCTGCAGGGAAGGGACTACACTATTCCAGCTAGAGTCACAGCCACAATTCACAATTTCTTACGATGTAATAGTGACAGGTTCCAGGCTTGGGTCTGAAAAGCATGGGAGAGGAGGGGGCCCCCACGCTTGGAAAAACCTAGGCCGAATGTAACAGATGGCAGCAGAGCCACCCCTGAGCCCTGCTCCTTCTGTGTCCTGTACGAGCCCTGCATATGCTCCCTCCTTACTGAGCCATTTTGTGAAGTGCATACTGTTTTTCCAGCATGCTACCCACTCCCCTCCTGCCTGTTATCACAAGGATAGGAAACTCATAGGTGTTGGTGACATGTGTGTCCCTCAGAATCAGACACGCAGCGTGGAGGGTGGTGACTAACAGACACATTTGACCCCTAGCAAAACTAACAAAGGCCCGTGATGCCTCTCCTCCTTTGGCAAGAACTCGACAGTTGGCAGGCACACTGTTTGGCATTTGAGGGTGCAGAACAGAGCGTGAGATCTCTTTACTGAATTTAATGTCAGTGCCTAGCATACTGTAATGTCATCATGTGGTTTGGGGTATATTCTAAAACAATCCGTGCACTGAGTCATGTTGCCCACCTAATTTGACTCATTCAGCATTTCCAAAGGTGAATTGGCATCTTACACTAGAAAGTGTGGGGAGATCAGAGAAAAGGGGAGTCATGTTGCATTTCACATAGGGGAACATTCATTTTCAGATTTTTCCAGAAACTAGAATTGTCCACAAAAATGGCCTTTGTACGTACAATAAAGCTGTCATCAACACAAACCATTCTAAATAACAGAAAACTGAATCAATGAACTCTGGTGAAAACATTTTATCCATTGTCATTTGTATTGGATGACTAAAGCAATTGGTCTTTTTATTATAGCATATATGCCACATTATTAAATGTATAATCACGGTTAGTAAGGAAAGGCTGATTTGATGGATGCAAGCAGCTGCTGGAGTTCCTGGGAATATCTTCCTCCCTTCAAATAGATCGCTAGCTGGGAATGAAATGGGTCTGGGAATCCATTATGTTCCTGTCAGGGCACAAGCTTACTAGTAACATGCTTCTCCCCAAATAGGTTTATCTTACCCTGTAAACATTGTAGTCTCATCATGTGACTTCACTTTTCCACACCCTTGGTTAGATATTTAAATATCGACAGACATCCATGTATCACAAATTATCCACAACACAACAGAAATAGACAGGCAGGCTGCTAACACATTCATTCCCTCTGGGAGCAGTTTTAATCAGATACTATTTAGTGCTCAGCTAAAATACTTAGTGGCACTAGCAGGCAAATTTGCCTTTTGTCAAGGAGTTAAATCTTAATTTTCCACTCCTAGCATGAGAGAATGTTTCAATCCCTTGACGGTTTGGGGGTCCATTGTTTCCAGTTGGCTGCAGATTGAAGGACGACAGCCGTTTGAGGTTCCCTGGCATGTTCAAGAGCTGTGTGTCTCTTCACCCAATTATGGTTACTTGAGGATGCAGGCTATCAATATGCACCAGCGGTTTCTCACCATTTTTTTTTTTTTGCCAGAAGCAAAAGAATATATTAGCCATCAGCAGCAAGACACGGGCAAATGAATGTATGAGTTGTGGTTGATTGGGATTCCACGCATGCGTGAGGGTGTGACTCTACTTCAGAACTCATTTTCACCGGTGCTGACACACAAGACAGTCCTTGGAGATCTGTCTGTCAAACCCCAACATCCTCTGTAGGAATTAGATTACTCATGCTCAGGCAGAGGAGGGTGATGGTGATATAGAATAGTCCCTTAAATTCCAATTACATTTGTATTTGCAAAGCAAATTAAAGCCACATGAAGGACATTGTTCACATTGGGCTACTATGAATGTGTATAAACATGTCTCTTAACTGGTGTTAGAAAACTTCTGAAAACACACACACACACACACACACACACACACACACACACACACAGAATTTTTCTCCCTGTTTTAAAATTAACTTTAGTGATTCTAAAAGGCTCAATTTATTTAAAGTAGCTAGATGTACTGTTCACTAGTATTGCAATATGACTTTGTTTGCAAATTGACTGTCTGGACACCTATTATCCATATCCAAACAGTCCTGATGAGTCGAAAATGTGCAGGTGGGTTCTCTTTGTCTGTAACAGCAGATGCTCAGATGCTCTGTGGGCTTATGGTAGTGCTGGGCTGGTATTCCAGTCATAGATTTGCATAGAACCTATAGATAGGTCCTAACACTTTTAAGCCCAATACAGTTATGTGCAGGCTTAATAATCAAACTAATTTTCATAAAAATACAAATTAGTAAGTGGTATAATGAAAAAACAGTCTCTCACAGGTGAAATGAAGCCTCTCAGAGGAAAAAAGGGAAGATTCCTAGAAAGAGGATTTTAAACAGAAACCAGAGAAGTACTGGGTGGCTCTAGGACAGAAAACAGACTCCAGTGCATGGGAAGGTCAAGCATTTCCCATCACCTTGTGGAGGGTTTTTCACAGCACTAGATAATGAAAGAGGCCGGCTGGGACAAGATTTCTCTCCTTGTAATGACACGACAGTGTTGGGCTCTTTGAAACTCCCTGAGTGTGTTCTGGAATGCTAATTGAGTATTTGGATGGCCATCTATTGGTATCTCAATTTGGAATGAGTGTAGCAGCTCAGCAGTGAATTCTGATTCTTGTGATCAGTGTAGCAATCACGGAGGATGTCTCTGATGTGCAGCTCTCCTGATCATGACTAGTGCAGCTTAGCACAGAATTCTTTTCATGTCGCCACATTTTGGAATCTCTCTGTAAATAATGCGACACAGATTCATTTACCTAGCATTCTGTCATCCAGAAAACTCTATTAACTTTTGCATCTGTTCTTTGCTTCTATTGGGATAACGGGTTCTCATTGTTGTGACCCTGGAGTGATTTGGGTGCCTTTAGCATCACACAATCTCCTATGACATTTTGTATGGGTGGGGTAAGGGGTTCTCTAGGGACCTGAGACAATGCAGCCATTTGAGAGTCCCAGCAGTGCCTAGCCTAGGACAAGCTGACGATGAGAAAAAAAGAGGCCTTTCCTTTTTGAGCCAAGGAGTGCTTTCTCACTTGGATTTACCCATCATTTGTGCTTGCATCCAGCACATATGTTCTGAGTGTGTACATCTGCCAGGGACCACAGATACAAAGATAAATTAAACTCAAGCTGTCATTGTATAGGCCCTTAGTACAGAGAAGTACCCCTGGAGTTATGAAACGGTGATTGTGAGTCCCTGTTTGGTATTGAGCACAGAGTGTAGGCACCTAAACTGGCAGAGGCTAGTGAAAGGTAGGGCTTGGGGCTTTCTGATGCAGACGGTGATTATATTTATTACAAAGTTTCCAGTGGCCATTGAGAGGCATAGGAAATTCTAGGCAGACAACAGAGGGTAAGCAAAAGACAGAGGGATATAACACAAAGTAATGTCTTCTGGGAACTTGAAGGAGTTTAGAGTTGGTGCAGGACTAGCGGACACTGCACTATTGTGTATATGGCCATCACAGAGGTCCATACAGCACATGAAGAAAATGAAACTCATGGACAACCATTATAGGGCTTTAAGAAGTGGTGGGTTATAGGTTCTAGACAATGTTTTGTTTCAGATAGAAGTTTTTGATACCTTGTCTCTTCCTTGTTCGCCAAATGCCATCTCAGGAGGGGATCTACTGTATCAAACAGGTAGAACTGAGTTTTCCTGGTGAAGAGGCATTAAAGGATGAGCTAAGGGCTCAAGTCCCTGAGCCTGCAGATCTGGGATCTTTGCGTGTGTCTATTTGGAGAAGTATAGGAGAGAAGTGGTTAAGAAATAGAGTAAACTTCTGAGAAGGGGGAGACTCAAGAAGTGTTCAGAAGGAAAACTAATGGATGCGGTGGGAAGCCTGATGAAGGTGACCTAAAGTTGAGTCCATTACTTCAACCCTTAGAACAACAGAGCCCAGAGTTTCACCCTGGGCTGCAGACTCTGTGTGTCTTCCCAGATGTGAAGAACGTTTGAATGTGTCTAGTTTGGAACCTTGTTAGAGGCACTCCTGTGGTGGGAATGGGGGCAATAAACCCCCGTGGTGGGAAGACTGAAGAAGTATGCAATCATCACAGAAGCAGAAGGACTATCTATGCCTCGGAACCCCAGAAAGATCCTAGGAGGGAAGAACTCAGAAGTCAGGGGCACTAAGGCTTATTTTAAGGTCACAGCAAAGGACATTTCCATGGAAGGGGTCTAATCTTTCTAGTTATGTCATGTGACAATGAGGCATATTGTCTACACAATGACCAGATCAGTAAACTGATCATCATGGGGATCTGTGCTTAAAAATGACTGGCCATTGTATAACTCACTTTGCTTTTGGAGTGGTGGTAGTGAATGAGATGTCCACAGGGTGAATAAATGGAAGTTTGATATTATTTTAATGCCATATATCGGAACAGGAGAGCTGTAAAAGTGGGAACATGTCAAATCTTGCAGGCAGCTCAGGCCTGTGAGAATCAAACCAATCTAATTCTTAGGTAAAGATGAGAAAGAGACTCAAAGAATCATTCTGTGTTCTCAGATAGGGTTGACAGTTAAGTGGGGGATATATTCAGGAGGAGAATCTTACAGGAGAAAGGATAGATGAAAAATTCAATAAATTGTAAGCCACAATAGATATATTTATTAAGATTTGGACAGAACAGAGGCAGAGTTATTCTGAAGCTACAAGTATTAGCTCTGAGATTAGCTGACATGGTTGAACAATGCCCTTATGCCTCAGTCTTTTCAAATGGGAAACTGATATGATGATAGTGAGTTGACCTTTTAAAACAATCTCAAGCATTCTCTCTCTGAGAAGTCACGTCTCTTCTCTTTGTTCTTGGGTCTGGGAGGAATTGTGACAGCTTCAACCATCAGGGCATGGTAAGAATGACACAATGTGACATTTGGCGTATCATAAAAGTAGTTTCTGTTCTGCCCGTGGGGACACTTACGTTTGGAAGTTTGCACCTCTATATAATAATCCCAAATGCTGAGAGGCCCCCATTCTGTGAGAAAACTCAAGCTACATGGAAACTCTGCAGGTGCTCCAGGAATACCATGGCTTATTTCTGGTCAGCAGCCATCCTTAACTTTGGCACTCATTTGTAAAGATGCTTACAGCTGCTAAGGCCAGCTCACAACTGCTGAGTTACCACAAGCTGTCCTGAACTGTGGGCTCAGAGAAAAGGCAAATTTCAGGTAAGTGGCTCGAAGAGACCTTTCGGAGGGACTCCTTCATTTCTAGTGCTGTGTCTAGGGCCCTGTCTCACTCGGTGCTTCTGAACAAAGGACGTGTCTAGCTTTGCCAGAAAACCAAATGTTTCCCAAAATCAGGTTCACTGTAGTGCTTCAGTTAGTTTTTACTTCTACATAAATAAAGTTAAAATTATAAGCTGATAATAGAGAAGGAACCAACTCCTCCCATGCTCTAGTGACTCTCTTTGAGGATCCATGGATGATGCTTAAGGCAGATCCTACTTGATGAACGGGATCTGACTTAGATGGTTAATATTGTCGGCCTGCCAGAGTCTAGAATGATCTTGGAAATGGGCCTCTGGGTGTGCCTGTGGGGGGTTATTTTGATTACATTAATTGATAAATAGAAACCCTTCTTCATTGTGGGTAGAACATGGACTTCATGAGATGGGGAGAGCCGAGCAATAGCATGCATGCCTTTGTCCATCCCTCTGCTTCTTGATCGTGCATGCTAAGAGACCAGCTCCCTTAAGTTCTTATCACTGTGCTTCTCCACTATGGTGACTGAAACTTGAACTGTGATGTA
This sequence comes from Peromyscus leucopus, assembly GCF_004664715.2. Classification (NCBI taxonomy): domain Eukaryota; kingdom Metazoa; phylum Chordata; class Mammalia; order Rodentia; family Cricetidae; genus Peromyscus; species Peromyscus leucopus. The sequence continues at coordinate 144,278,352 of NC_051063.1, read as the reverse complement.
TCATAAAGCCTTTCTCCTTTGTGTTTCCTGTCTTGGTGTTTTATTACAGTGATTGGAAGAGAAGATAAAGTGAGCCTAAGCGTTATTAGTGCCCGATTAGACCCGGCACGTACAGGAAAGCAGGTACAGTCCTGAGAGGCCTCTGCAGAGAATAAGCTACCAAGATGCCAAGGGCAAGGTGACCAGGCCATCCTCTTGGACCACAGCCATTTTGGAAATGGAAGAAGCCTCCTCATCTCAGAGTTTGGGGCTTATATTGTCTTTGAGGTTATTACTCTTATGCGGCCGGAGTTCCTTGGGGCAGGGTTGTAAAAGCAAAGAAAGAAGGAAAGGAAAAACAAATTTTTCTTTTCTTCTCCAACACACATGTTAGTATTTAGTTTCCACAGTCCCTGATGGTCTCTGTACCTTGTTCTTCCAGGATCCTCAGCTCCTTTCTATCAGAGAGAGGGAGCTGTGTATTCATCCCCTTCACCTGGAACCAGGACCCCATAACTTCAGCTCAGTGCGATTCCCTCTGATAAAGATTGGTGCTTATCATTTTAATTACTCTCTTGCATGTCTTAATTAGAATATAGTTTTATTGTCTTACAGCCTTATTTACCCAAGAGCCTCACATAGGCTAAAAAGTGCTCTGTACTGAGTTACACCTCCAGCCCTTTCTCAACTTAAAAAAAATAAGTATATATTTAGAAATAGTTTATTGTATCCATATCCAAAAAAAAATAAAATAATTCTCTAGTATGAGGATGCATGCTAAACTATTCATTAAATTCAGAATGCACTTGAAAATTTAGACCTGGATTCATCCTAGAAAAGAATGCAAAGGCAAACTCCTTGAACACACATATTTTACTTTCCTGTAGGCAGGAGAGGGATGGTCACTTCTGTTTTTAACACCAGTATGTATAAATCTTTATGTGTGTTCAGCTATGTGTGTGTGTGTGTGTGTGTGTGTGTGTGTGTGTGTGTTGTACACCTGCTAGGAAGTACGTGGAAAGGAGAGAAGACAACCTGTCCTTCCTCTTGGTTGAAGCAGAGTCTCTTGTTCATTGCAGAAAATGCCAGGCTAGCTGGCCCATGAGCTTCCAGGGACTCTTCTGTTCTCCCTGCCCCCCCCATCTTTCTATAGGAGCCTTGGTATTATAGACACAAGCTAAGGAGTGTGACTCTGCGTGTGTTCTGGAGATTTAGGACCAGACCCTCACATTTGCATAGTAAGTGCTTTACCACCGAACCATCACCCAAGCCCAAGACAGCTACTTCTTTTTGTTGCCCACACTCTGTTTTTATCCATTCCTTGAGAATTTCATAAATGCCTATGATGTATTTTGACATTATCAACCCCAAGTTCCCCTTAGACACTTCTCATAACCATTATATTCTCCTCCATCTTCATGTCCTTTTTTTCATAATTGACTCAGTCCAATCAGTATGGTTCATCTGTTTGTGGGGACCAGGTCATCCACTGGAACAAGACAACCAACAGAGGCTACTAACTTGAAGAGAACAGATTCTCTCTACTCCAGCCCCCTTTAACCATTGACACTCCTCAGCTAGGTGCTATGGTTTATAAGCCCTTCCCCTCTCTATGCTAGAATTTTGACTGGCTGGATCTTGTGCTGGCAATCACAGCCACTGTGAGCTCATAAGTGCAAAGGCCCTGTCATGAACAGAAGACACTATTTTACAACAGTCTTTCCTAACTTCTGGCTCTTTCTATCTTTCCACTCACTATCCTGCAATTCCTCTGAGCCACATGGGAAGGGGGTATGATTTTTGACATCTCATTTAGGAATGAACAGTCCACAGTCACTCATTCTTTGCACTCAGACCAATGAGTCATCAGTTGCAAAAAGAAGATTTTGACTTCTTTAAATCACTCAGAGGTCGTCTTCCAGCTTCAACGCAGACACACAAGGAGCTTGAACATCCTCTCCACCTTAAAAACAAGAAAAAAAGACAAGCCAAACTTAAGATCAACATCTATTTTTCAGTCTGTATGAAAATTGAAAATAAGCTGTTAACTTCCAAATTGAGAGAGAGAGAGAGAGAGAGAGAGAGAGAGAGAGAGAGAGAGAGAGAGAGAACAACTTACTGGAAGGGATAACTATGAAAAGCTGTGAGAAAGGCATCCGTTAGACAGACTCAAAGTGTAATGAATGAATTGGTGAAGGGCCAGTGTGAAAAAGTATGGGACCCTAAACTCCCACAAGGCCTGGTTGGGAAGTTTCCCATATTTTTCTGACTATTTTTCAAAAGTTCAACCGGGTTCTTGTGGTAAGAAGGATCCTCACATGCCTCTACCAGGAGTGGAAAAATGTAATCATTTTTTAACAATGCCTGAGTTCTATGTTTCTAGAAAGTTCTGTCTTCAGGAGAAGTGGTTTAATCCAATCCTAACCTGTTGGGGTTAGAGTCAAGCTGAATGGAGGAAGTCAGATATTCAGTTCTCTTTCTCTTAGGCTCCTGGAGGGAAGTCTGTAGCCCTGATACCCTCTGGGGGCAGAGCAGGAGACAGAGGCCTATGCCACACAGGTTCACTCATCCCAGAGCTGCAGTGCAGAACTCTTCTCTCCTCCTCCTCTTGCTTTACAGCCACATTTCTGAAAGCCTAGTAAAATTAACTCACTTCCCCACAAAAGTGTGTAGACACACAGTGAACAGCAGAAATGGACACGGAGGTGCTGAGGCATTGGAATTCTGACTTGAAGCTTAAAACAGTTGTGGCTCCATGATCTGTATGCTAAGGGCTCTAACAGTTCCAGTAGACAGCATGCAGGAGCAGAGGGCAGTGTAAGCAGAGAGGTGGAAATCCTACAAAAGAAGAATAAAGGATGCTAGAAACGAAATGCATTGCAGCGGAAAGGAAAGAAAAATGATGCGTGTGTGTATGGGGGAGGGGAAGAGAAGGAAAAGGAGTGGAGATACAATAGGGAGGGAAGAGAGAACTGGGGGCATAGCTCAGTAGCTCCATGGTGGATTACTTATCTAATACGGAGAGGATCCAACCTTCATCCACAGCACCACAGAAAGGAAAACAAATCAGGTGAAATACTTTCATAACGATTGAGAATTTCCTAAATTAGTGTTAGGCAATAGGCTATAAATCAAGAAATCTTAGTAGGCTATAAATCAAGAAATTTTAGTAGGTGGACTTTTTCATCAGGACTGTCAGGACCTCAATAATGACAAAGACTTATTATTAATTATGAAATCTCGTCCTATAGCTTTGGCTTGTCCCACTAGCTCTTATAACTTAAATTAACCCATTTATATTCATCTACATGTTGCCATGTGACTCATGCCTTTTACCTCTCCTCCTGCATGACTGTTCCCTCTGAGTCTGCTGGCAACTCTGCCTTTCTTCTTCCCAGCATCCCCTTTGCTCCCAAAATCCTGCCAAGCTATTGGTTGTTCAGTTTTTTATTAAGTCAGTCAAAGTGATACGTCTTCACAGTGTACAAAAAGATTATTCCACAACAGACATATGACTTCTTTCAGGACTGTGCAAGAGAGAAAAAGATGTGAAATAAAGTTCTAGTACCAAAGGAAGAAAGATATCATCAGCTTGTACTTGGAAGAACTGCCCTTCAAAACTGAAAGAAACATCTTTTTAGACATAAAAATAGAAAGGAGTTGATGCAAGTGGACTTCCATTCTAAGCAATGTTAAAAGAAGTACTTTTGGAGACTATGGAGTTAATCCTTAGGGAGAAATTGTCTATGTTAGCTCCGGTTTGCTACTGAGATGTATGGTATCTTCAGCAATAGGGCCTTACCTTTAAGTTCTGAGAGATGACCAAAGATTTGCATGGTTTTCGGAGTTTCTTGGATTCTCCCTAAGCAACATCTTGAAAACTCAGAAGAAATAATCTGTACAACCTGGCCAAATATTAAGTAGTGGTCTCTAATACATTCACTGATGAAATTTGCTAATTTTTCCCATGTAAGAAAAAAATTACATATAGTATGGATATATCAGACAAAATTAACAGACAAACATTAATGGCTTTTCATTAATGTATCAATGGACATGTGTAATTTTAGAAAGTATATAATTTATATTTACCATAATTTATTTTTAGTACCACCTGAAAGTGAGGAAGTGAAGTAGTCAGATATGTACTATTTAACAAATCATTGTGCATGATCTTTTTCTTTTCTTTTTTTTTTTACAAGGTTTATCTGTGTAACCACCCTGGCTGTCCTGAAACTCCTTCTGTACACCAGGATGGCCTTGAATTCATAGAGATCCACCTGCCTCTGAAAGGCATGCCCTACCACCACCCGGCCATGTGTATGATCTTTATGAAGGAATTAGAAAACTTGCATAAAGAAACAGAAGAATTAAGCAAATGGAGGGGGTATATTCTATATTCTTTAATAGGAAGACTCAGTATTGTCAAGATGTAAATCCTTCTCAGTCTATTCTAGAAACTCAGTATGATTTCAATCAAAGTTCTTGAAAGTTACTTTGTGGGTAACAACAAACTGCCCTAAGATTTGGAGAAAAGAGCAAAAGGCTCAAAATAACAAACACCATATGTTGAAGCTAATATTAATTGACTTCAAAGCATATTATGAAGTAAGTTACAATAATCAATACAGTGGGATGGTGAAAAAGAACATACAACTAGAAATCCTTAAAATCGATCATACAAAGTCAATAAACTAATCAAATGATATTGGATAGAGAGATAAAGACAATATAACGAGCAAATCAGTCTTTTTTACTGGGTTATGATGGAATACTTCTGTATTCATCATTCAATGTGAGGCTAGGCACAGACTTCCCACTCTTAAAATTAATTTTAAGTGGTTGGCAGACCTAATTTTTTTTTTGAGACAGGGTTTCTCTGTATAGTTTTGCACCTTTCATGGAACTCACTTGGTAGTCCAGGATGGCTTGAACTCACAGATATCCTCCTGATTCTGCCTCCCGAGGGCTGGGATTAAAGGTGTGCGCCACCACCACCCCGCACTAAATTTGAAATTTAAAGTGACAAAACTTCTAAAATACCACATCGAAAAGAAATGTTCAATAGCCTTTGATTTGGCCACGACTTTTGGTATACCACTGAAAGCTCACCTTCCTTGATACTTGACACTGAACTTAATTCAAATTAAACTTTCCTGCTCTGTTCAAGATCGTGTCTACAGAGAGAAAAATGAAAAGACTAGTCACAGGAAATATTTGCAAAAGAGATGTCTAAGATGGGATTGCTATCCCAACTATATAAATTACTAACATTCAACAATAAAAAAAAAAGAACTATCCAATTAAAAATGGGCCAAAGATCTGACTATATCCCTTACCGAGATACGGGCAGAAGGCAAATAAGAAAAGATGTTCCATCTCATATTCCATTAATGAAATGCTAATGAAGGCATGAATGAGACACTGCTCCATGCCTAAAGTACAGGATGCTGACAACATCAAACACTGGGGAGGACATCGAACAGCAGTAACTCTTACTCACTGCTGGTGGGAGTGCGGCATGGCACCGCCACTTGGGAAGACAGTCGGACAATTTCTGACAAAACTAAACATAGTCTTACCATATGGTTCAGTGATGACAATTCTTGGTACTTACCCAAAGGAGTTGGAAGCTATGTTCACTCAAAAGTCTGCATGTGGGTGTTTACAGTAGCTCCATTCATTGTTGGCAGACAGTCCAACATCCTGGAAGCAATCCAGATGTCCTTTAGCAGATGAATGGATTAGTACACTGTAGTGCATCCAGACGTGTGATAATATTTAGTGCTAGAAAAAATGACCTATTAAGCAACAGAGATATGGAGGAAACCCCAGTGCTCATTACTATGCACAGGAGGCCAGTCTAAGAAGGCCACCATAGAGCATCTTAGGAATGACAAAATTGTGTCGGCAGTGAAAGTCAGTGGTTGGCAGAATTAAGGGATGAGAAAGACATACCTCAGCAGAACACAGAATCTTTATGGCAGTGTATCTATTCTGTATGACACTATAATGCTAGGTATATGTCATTACATAATTGTAGAATTTGCAGAACCAAGAATGAAGTGAACCTTGATGTCAGGTTTTTGGATAATGATGTCTCCATGTAGAGTTCTCACTTGTAACCAGTGTGTCACTGTGCTGCTGAGGCTGACAGTAGCTGAGGCGATGAGTGTCCTGGAACAGGGGTAGAGGGAAAAACTCCACTTCCTTCTCTCAGTTTTCTTGGGAAGTTAAAACTTCTAAAATATTGAAAAATTGACTCCGAGGTCTTCCCTGCATTGATGTGAGAGGTCTACATTGTTAATGAGCAAGAGAAACAGGCAAGCTCAGTGTAGGTGGGTTCTGCTTAATCAGTGTCGCAAACTGGGGCAGGAAGCAAACGTGGGAAAGAATGAACATTAAAAACCCTGCAGGTTCTTCAGTAAAGCCAAACCTCTCCCTGGGGAGACGTTACAGTGCAGTAGAATTCTCCGAAGTTTCTAATTTGATAAGCATCTTTCCATCAGTATTCTGAATAATTTATGAATGTCTATGAGCACACAAATTTCCTCTAGTGACCAATAACTGGAAAGCACATTCTTTAACATTTATTTAAAGCTGTAGTTGGCTGTGACTTATTTTGTTAAGTGGATTTTGAGTTTGAGAACCCTCCGTGACAACACCATTAGCTGGTATTTTGTGTTTACCTATTTGCTGTAGTGATGACGTGTGTTCTTGACAGTAGGGAAGCAGACAGAAATAACAGTGTGGGACATTGAGAAACCAGGGATATTATTTGAGAAAGCTGCAGATATTGCCTGTAACTCCCGAGGAGATGCTGCCAGGGGCAGGAATTCTGGGAGCTCTAATCAGTCCTTCTAATCGGGTTCATAACTTTGAGAATTTACGTAAATTTTTCCCTCTGGCTGCAAAGCAAGTGGGATTAATGCCACACTTTCTGAGCTCATGTTTACACAGACTTAAAGAATCTACCTTGGGGGATGCTTGGTGGGTTTTACATTATGAAAATGAAATCGGATCACTTCCCAGGTCTGCTTGAGCTGTGCCTAGGTCAATGACTTGTAAGCCCCTTTGCAAATAAAAGTCACCTGACAGTTAGAAGGGCCCCTAACTCTTGGACAAGGCCTCCTGCTATGACTTATGTAAATGTCCCAATGTTAAGACTTCTCATTTTGGGAAACATTGGAACCTTTAAAAGGTGGAAGAGAGAGACGTTGTGGTGTGACCTCAAAGAGGACCTTGGGCTCCAGGGTTTTTCCTTCACCTTCTTTTGCTTCCTTATTGCCCAGTGAGCAGATTTTCTTTACCCTGCTCCCATCATGACATGTGACCTCCCCACAGGATCCAAAGCAATGTGCCTGTGACAGACAGAAACCTCCAAAACTGTCCTCCCAAAACACATGATTTTTTTCTGAGTTGATTATCACAGATATTTCTCATAGGGACATCAAACTGACTCACACACCTGCTAAATTACTCTCGTGAAAAGACCTGGGAATCTATATTTTAAAATAGTCCCAGGTGACTTTGATGTGACAAGTCCTGATTTGAAATTTTGTGCTTTCGTTGACCTCCAAGGCCCCCGAGATGTTTCATCATTTCAGACTCTCAGCAGTACCCCATAAACTACCCGGCCTGTGTTCAGAGATGTGTGCAAACAGCCCTGTGTGAAAGGGAAGATGACGTTTGCTTCAGAATCACAATTAAAGACAGAAAGCTACACGCATCTGCTGCCCCAGATCTACCACGAAAACACGGGTTATGAAACTCCTCGTAGATGTAATTAAAAGCCAGACATTTGTTACAAAAGAGGAAAGGAATTCCAGTAGAATAGGAAAAGACACAGGAAAATTGTCAAGGGTACTACTAGCCTACCTGATGCAACTCCAGGATACTGAAGAGAAACTGATTCCAAAGTAGAAGCAAAGGGATTTACTTTAGGTTCTGGAACATTCACTGAAGTCGGCTGATTATCAGCAAAATTATTTGGATGCAGCCTTTTCTAATTGAGACGTACCCAACAGGGCAGCAATGAATTTCTGCAGGCTTACTGCACCAAAGGACGGACAGTTTAAGTAAAATTCAAGGGGGGAATAATAATGATGATGATGATGATGATGATGATGATGATAATAATAATAATAATAATAATAACAAAAACCAAAAAATAAAAAAACCCTCCAAAAACAATATCCAGCAGCAACAACAAAAAGATCAAAATTAAAGATCAAGTCAAGGGGAAATACTTATGAATAAGTCAATTACCTGTCATCTTTGATCCCATCGAAATGGTCACTGATCGGGCAAGCACTCAACAGGGCATTTCATTTTATTTGCAGAAGTTGAAATGACTCATCACGGGACTACTTCTGGTGTCAAAGCTAAGGCTATTTTTCCAGGCTCGACATCTGTGGCTCTTCAGAGGATCTAATTGGGCAATAAAATGTTTCAGGCTTATGGAAATCGGTATTAAAAAGACAACTGATAAATATTAGTTGCGTAAATATAACAACAGGGTCCGGTAACTGATCTCTCCCGGTTGTGCCCAACAGATTTCGAAATGCCGGAAGTGAAAGGGCTCCGGCCCCGTGTCAGAGGAGCCGGTGTTTGCCTTTGCATGGGACTGCTTTGATGTGGCTTAGGATGTGCTCGAGTATTTCAAAAGCCCGCAGAAGGGAAACCAGCAAGGCATCAAATTATTTACCCTTCCCAGGAAAATATTTTAAAAGCTCTGTGAGGCCCTATTTCCTAAAGCCACCTGCCACCTAAACCACCCATAATCAGCCCCAGATGCGGATCCCAACCTGCTGGCTAACCCCGTGACTCCAAGAGAAAATATTTCACCCACTCCTCGGCACATCCTTAATTCATTCGAAGCTGAACTTTCAGACCATAATTTCTGCTTAAACTTAATAACTCAGCTCTGACATTCCTTCCCAGTGACCCTAAAGTTCCATTTGGCTGCCCTACACCTGCTCCCAAATGCATTAGAACCACTCAATTTCCCCCACTAAGTATCAGTTTTGTTTTCTTTGCTCAGCCTTGAGGCCATCCTTTGAATGGGAGGGAGAGAGGATGCTCACCTCTATTCTGCTGTGAATTAGAGAGGCTTAAGTTTCTTTACTCAAGTTTTTTTTTTTTTCTTTTAATGTTGTTTTGACCACAAAGAGGTACTGGTTCCTAGATTTTTAAAAAAGAAAAAAATCTTTGGGGCTTATAATTATTAATATTGATTTTAAAAGACAACGTGGGAAACAATGTCTAAATCCTTTAAAATGATCTATGAGTGTAAAAGGTTTTATAAAAATATTTACAGTTTGTGGATATTTTCTAGGATGTCAGGAGAACGGTGAACATGGCCGTTTAGCAGGGCCGCCAAGTACGCTGAGCTTTTCAAAACGTTTCTTGATGGTTTTTACGAATGTGTGAAGTTTGAAGCGTTAGAGTTGAGGCTTTTATTTATTTATTTTTTCATTAAAACCTGAGCACATATAAAAAAGGTTATCTAATGAAAAAGTGCAAATCTACCCATTTTCAGTGGAGCAGAGATTTCCAGTCCACCTTACCAGGGTTTGAGTAAGCAGTTGACGTTACCTTGCTTCCTGCAGGAACCCGCTCTCCAACATCCGTCTATTTTTAATACCACATTAATGAAATTACCAATTAAAACATACTCCTCAGGAAAATGTGTTGATTCGTGGTGTGTGTGTGTGTGTGTGTGTGTGTGAGAGAGAGAGAGAGAGAGAGAGAGAGAGAGAAAGAGAGAGACAGAGACAGAGACAGACAGAGACAGAGACAGAGAGACAGAGACACCACTGGAAAGAAGTGACCGTTTAAGGAAAAAGGAGAGAATGTGAAAGATGAAAGAAACATCAGACTCACAAATCCTGAGGTAACTTTGCAGAAATCCACTGGCCTGTGTGAGAGCATGCTGGTGAATTGGAATGTCAAGGCACTGGCATCTCTCTGTTACTGACACCCCTCTGTGACAAGATTTAGACAACACTCTTCTCCCGACAGCCACATGTTAGCAATCACAGATAGGGGGCATTTATTTATTTATTTTAGTGGAGTCGGGTCAACAGGTTAAAATAATAATCTCTCCACACAACCTTTTGGGGGCTGCTTTAGTCCATAAAACCGGGGCAGGCATGCGAAGAGGCCTGGACACTGCCTCGCCCCCACCCTATTATATTTCCTTCTAACTCCAGATAACACCAAATAAACCAGCAACACACAAGAAATCACTCAACTTTTACTGTCCCCCCTGCTCTTTGACCTGCTGCTGGCCCATTTCATTTCCCATGCTCTGGCCTCTTGGCCTCCGTCTTCATAAGCCGTATCACCTGGCTATCAGGCGGCCCCCGGCTCCCTCAGCCTGTCTGGTGTCTAGTTCCTTCCAGGTTACCCAGAGTTGAGGGAAGGGGCTGGCTGCCTGGGCATGCTGTTCCAGCAGGCCTGGGAGTCTTCTTCTCGTGCTTGGATTAGAGGCCTTCATTGCTGCAAGCAGTCATTTTTCTTTCCTGCTGGAGAAGTGAACTGTTTTTCCTTCCCTCGAGCAGTGGGCTTAAAAAGATGCCTCATTTGGTATTTTTTTTGTTTTGTTTTGTGGCTTTCTATCCATAATCAGATCATCGATAAGGCAAGAACACCTACACATGATTCTAGAACCAACCCAACGTCAATTATGAAGTGAAATAAATATGCAATTTCTTACCTGAACTTGAATATATCCAAGACTTAATGTTTTCTCATTCTGACAACTTCAGCATGTCCCAAATTACCCCCTGAGACACACGCATGCACACGCACAGAGTGTCCTTTCTCTACCATCCATCAAATAGATGCCTGTCCCCTTTTCTTGTTATGCCCGTATTTCTGCTCATGGCACCAAGATTCTTCTATTACTAGGTGGTAATCTTCAGTCAGATGGCGCCTTCCTTCCATCTCTTTATGGTAGAGACAAAGGTGTTAGTGGCCAGTTACACAGCATTACTCTGATACAGTTTTGAGTGAAATGCTTCAGCTCTCTGGATTTGTGAGGTACTAAGATAATCTATAATAAACCAGAGATAACTGTCGCCATTCCTATGGCTATGGTTGAGGTTAGTGAGATTATGTAAAGTGTCCTGCGTGTAACTGTAAAACTGTGCCTAATAAATGTCAGCTATATTTTTACCGTCATTAAGTATTTTTACTTTGAATGGCCTCCAATGCTGCCTTAGGTTGCCCTTCTGTGTGAGTCAGAGCTAGGCTTTAAAAAAAAATGGGATGTGTGTATATATGCAATGTACACTAATCTGCATACACATGCAAACAAACACATATGCACACCTGTACAGATATGTCTTGACTTACAATGAGGTTGTGTCCAAATATGCCTATCATAATGGAAACTGTCTGAAGTGAGAAGTGCATTTAGTACTTGTGACCTGGTGAGCATCATAGCTTACCCAGCCTTACTTGAGCACACTCAGAATATTTACATTAATTAGCCTACAATTGAGCAAAATCACTAACTGCTGTGATGACAGAGCTGACTAGAACATACTTAATGACATACTAAGTGGTTGTTTGGGTATGCTTTCACACTATCTGAAAGGCAAGAACTTAGTGGGACCATTTGAGGTCGAGCAGTGGTGCGCATCATAGAATTCATGTGGGTTGAAGGCTATGTAACCATAGGGGCTGCTAAAACAGTTCCTATAAGGTGGTTCACTTTGTTTTCAGATCTAATGCTGGGGGTTCCGCCTGTAAGGCAGGTGGTCAGGGTTGGAAGGTGGACATCAGGTGCATGTTAGCAAGAAAAAACTGGGACAGTACGTATACAGGCTCTTGTTGTTTATGGATGTGACGGTATGGGTGCCCAAGGAAACTGAGGCATCTCATTATGAGGCAAAATGAGTGGCTGTGATCCAGAAGCTGGGGAATCTAGAGAATCTGGAGAAACTGAGGAACTGAGGGAAGATCTAGGGGAAGGGGGAGGGATTGCAGACATGCCTGTCAGTCATCAGTGCATGAGCTTTGAAAACAAAAATGTCTGTTTCCTTACAGTATGCCCTCCACAGCCACTGAAAAGGTGCCTTCTTATGTATCCAAAGAAGGAACATGAGAGGTGGAAATGTGAGAAACGTGAATCTCAGTAGCCTAGCAAACCCAGGACAATGCTACCAAACCTCTTGCCAAGTTTGCTGTCCACATTTCTTCTTCTCCATGTTCCTTCAGAGAAAAGACAAAACACTTTACTCCTTTCCAGTGGACAGTCTTCCTAGGTTGTTCTCTGTAGACCTCTGCTTTGTTCCCATCACCATTCGTCACTTAATGTTATATGAGGATCCATCTAAGGAGGAGACACCTGATCCCCCATGACACTTGCCCTCAAGGTGGCTGCATAACTTCTATACACTTCCCAAGACACACTGGACCATCTGAATTGAACATTGGCAGCATCCCCGCTTAGAACCAACTCTTAGGTCAACTTTTCCTTAGACTGCTATCTCATTCCCTTTGATTCACCTTTTTTAACTGTTAACAGTCAACAACAGTCTCCTCTCCTTAAGACCCAGTTCCATTCAGCTAAGATCATAGGTACCATCAAGGTTCCAATCAACGTATGCATTGTCTTTAGAACAGGAGAACGGCCTAACATAGTATTTCAATCCATTTTGAAGTCTCTTCAACAGTAGGTTACCTGGAGGAAAACAACTAAATATTTCAATAATGAATTAACTCTGATTTTATATGGTTATATTATATGCAAGACAAACAAAAATATTTTACTGTATGCCACTTCTCTCTAGCACACAGTATGACATCTACTCCCTGGCTATCCTCTCGGGGTGCATGCAAGCTTTCATGTCTTGCACATGTTTGAGTGTAATTCACATTTTATATTCATTTAATTCAAATGCAGAGATGTCAGTTTTGACTTTCATCCAAAGAATTTTTTTCCCTTTCTGTTTTTAGGGTACAATGGCTTAGATCTTGATCATTGTATGTCTCAGGACTCTTTCTTCCCAGGTGAACAGGCACATACATCATACCCAATATTAGAACTCCTGGGTTCTTTTCCTGAGGTAGCCATAACAAATCACCACAAAGCAGATGGCTTCAATGTATTCTCACCATTGTGGAACCAAAGTTGGAATTGGGATTTTGGCAGAGCCATGCTTTTACCGAAGATTCTTTGTCAGAATCCAGAAGAAATTTCTCCTAGCCTTTGATGGCTTCCGGTGTTCCTTGTCTTGTGGTTGCATCACATCTCTACTAAGTCTCCATGTGGCTTGCAGTCTCCTCCCAGGCGCCTTAGATATCCCTCTGCATTTCTTTTATAGGACAGTGTCATCAGGTTCAAGGCCCTGGATAATCCCAGGTGACCTAAGCTCAAGATTCTTAACCAAATTATCAGTGCAAGGTCCCTTTCCCAAACAACATCACAGTCATATACTAGGTACTTTGGATAGGTATGTCTCGTTTGTGGAAACACAGACCACTAATGCTCTTCAAAGCAGCCAATCCAAGCCATCTGAGGTCCACAACTGACTTGAGGTGACCTTTGACCTATGCTCTTGGTTATTAACCCTTCAGTCTAGATCCATTATTTAAGAGGACATCACACTAACATTAAACCCAAGAAGCGTGGCTCTTGGGGACAACAGGTGATTGTGAACTGCAGTAGTGCCTGATTTAACTTCACCTGGAACTTCTCTCCAGGGGTTTTGTGCAGAAACCCTACACCCTGCCTCATTTATTGGAGTTCTATGGAGACTGAGAGAGAGTTAGACTCTTGGAATGAAAGGCAAATGTATGGTTGACTAGATGGTTCAGTTGATAAATCCCTTGCTTTGCAAGATGAGGACTACAGAACTCACAGAATAAAAATGCCAGTCATGATGGCAAACACTTGTAAGCCCAGCACTGGGGAGGAGACAGGTAGATCTCTGTAGCTTCCTAGGCAACAAGTGCTGTGGAACAATCCTTTTCTATACTATGAATATGTATTACTCTCATTGGCTAATAAAAATCTGATTGGTTGATAGTTGGACAGAAGAGATTTAGTAGGAGAGCCAGACTTGGAGAAGTCTGGGAAGGGGAAGGGCGGAGTCAGGGAGTTGCTGGCAGACACAGAGAGAGCAAGACAGGAATGCATTATTAAGGAAAGGGACTGAGCCATGTGACAAAGCTTAAGTAAGAAATATGGCTTATTTTAAATGTAAGAGTTTAGCTAGTAATAAGCCTGAGCTATAGACTGAGCATTTATAATTAATATTAGCCTCAGCATGTTTATCTGAGAGTGGCTGAGGGACAGGAAAACTCCACCTACAAACCAGACTAACTTACTTGGTAAGCTTCAGGCCAGGGAGAGAGCTTATTTCAGAAACAGGTGGCAGTACCTGAAGTATGACAGCCCAGGTTTCTCTCTGGCTTTCAGATGCATGTGCATGCACACCCACATACATGAATACACATAAACAGTTTTTTAAAAGGCAAATGAGAGGTAACCACCGTTTACTATGTTAAATCTCCATGCATGTGGACTATTTGAGTCATCTCCTTCAGCTTTACTTCCTTCTGCAACCTGGCAGGTGTAGTTTCTTGGGTTGAGGCCCAAAGTGATTATAGTGCTTTTCAGACACAATAGGTTGTGTCTGCCTTCCTATGAATGGTCTAATTATGGTCATAATATATCCCCAGGAACCCCTTTGAAGGGTGAAGGCTTTGCAAGCAGACAGGCCCATGCTTCAGCTCAATAGTAACCATAGCTATAGCACCCTAGGGAAGTAGCGAGGTGGCTCCCAAGATGCACGTGAGGACTGCATTGATGACAACTATGACCATGTTGAAGATGTGCTAGGGTGCATCAAGGTGCCTTAACTGATGGGCACATAAGAGACACAGAAGTAAATTTGACTCAAATAGGATGAACAACCAGGCCTTTGGTACTATGTCAAATGTCAGCTGCATTATTGAGACTAAATTTTGAATTGCCTTTTGGTTAATAGGTATTCCTTTTCTCTAATTAGCTAACACATATTTGGTATGTAGCACTCGCTGGAATGTGAAAACCCTAGCAGAACTTGGGATAATTATATATGTATGAACTTGGTTAAAGAGTGAGGAAAGGCCTGCCTTCACTATCTCATGAGGACTTTGGGATTATTCTGTGGAGGAGGGAAGGCCTGGGTTAGGTGGAATCTAGGCTAGCTTCAGCCGTTTTGCTCTTGACTCTGCTCATACATGTGCTTGCTCAGAGCCTCATGTAGAGGGAAGGGGTCCCGGAGGGCGGGTCTCTGGTGTCAGTGGAAGCACCTGGTCAGGAGGCTTTGGTTTCACATCTAATTTCACTTCTGGCCCATGAGACTCTACAGAGAAATGTCTTAAGCATGTGAAGGAATGGAGTCTTTGTTTCTAAATAAGCCTTTCTGCCAGGGCCCTTGGTAGGTCCACAGACCTGAGCTGCAGGATTTCACAGACTGTCCACATGCTGATGACAGGAGGGGAGTGGCCTTGGCCTTCCTACAGGATGCTAGGCCAGAAAGCAAATCCAGAGGCCTTGTACTTTGCTGTTCTGGCTGTGAATTCAGTTATGTTGGCCATCCTCATTGCCCTCCCATGAGCCACACACACACAGGCTTTCCTCTCTTGCCTTTGTCTCCCTTAATTCTTTTCCAGAACATAATTTCCCAGTCTGTCATCTGTATGAGTGTTAGAGTGGAGATAAGGGACTTGGATTTAAATTCAGCTAATTTGTTCATCTCCTCTTAGATCTTCAATCATTTTGCTTCCTTTTGCCTCAAGTGTTTTTATAAGGATAATGGAAAGAATAAAATCTGCCTTGATCCATGTACAGGCAAAGGTGATGTTTTTAAATGAAGCAGGACTGTGAAACTCTTTGTGACCGTTAGGGTGCTCACCAAGGGTGGGCGGCGATCTTTTGCATATTCCTGGCTGGGCAGGACTTCTCAGAGACTAGGGTGAACTGGAATGTCCTAGAAAGGGACAGAGAAAGGGTGGACAGGTCCGTTTAGACATACGATGGAAAAATCCTGGCCAGGTTAAGGGACCATAAAGATGATCCAGAGCCTCCCTCATAAATGAAGATGGTGAGGTTAAGGGCTCACTCTCCATTTCTGCTGTTAGAACCACTTTGCTGCCTTCTTAATTTTAACATTGTCAGCAGCAGCCCCCTCGTTTATAGATTTGCTGGTCACCTGCTCTCTTGTCTATTCCCACATTCTCTGGACTCTCAGCCTCTGGAGAGCTGAAGGCGTCTGGGTTGCCAGTGGGCCCAAAACCATGGGGGCAGTGTTGGTGATGAAGTATTCAAGGAACAATGCTCTGGAATGCTTTAGAGATATCAGTCCAGTGGCCTAGCTGTCTCTGCTACATTTTTCCACTTCAGGGATCGTGTAAATCTTGCACAGTTGTCCTTTCTTTTTTTTTTTTTTAATTTTAATTGTCTTTTATTTCAAGACATCTCTGTAATAGAAATTCCCAGTAGAGATGTGCTTGTCGTTTCCTATTCCACTTGTAGGAAATTAGAAAAACAGAAGATTGCTAATAGGTCAAGGAGCTCGTCCCCCAGGAAGGTGTGAGAGAAGTGAGCTCCAGGAGGCCAGACACTGGGCTGGCATGTTTATGGTTGTGTGTCAGTGGCTGGCCCAGAGGAGACCCTTGGAAAATATCAGTTAAATGAGAGATGAATGAACGAGTGGCCCCTTTAGAATATTGACGAATGTGTAGTAGAACAGCAAGATGATTATTTGAATGACACACTGATGGCCCTTCAATGTTCTGGAAGAGGGACAAGGGCCATGGGATAACACGAGGATGTGGCATGCTTTCTTCTGTCAGTGGGACTCAGAGTATCTTGTTGGGTTTCCACGCAGATGGAAAGTGGTGTGAGGGCGCCAGTGCAGCTGTTGTGGGAATGAGCGAGCCATCACTGAAACCGTAAATATGCCAGGGACCCACACTGTGATGCTGACAGATGCCCTCCCGGCAAGCTCAGATGGGAGGACTCATGGAATCCAGATTTTAAATTAGAGTCACCTGAGCCCGGTCAGGCAACTGCCATCCTTCTGATGGAATGGAAAAGAGAAGGGAGGAGGGATGTGCGGAAGAAAATCTTTGTAGCTAAGCCTACCTGACTTTCCTCAGTGGGAGACCCATGAATAGTGTTTCATGTCAAGGAGCTGTAGTTAAAATGCAGACTGCTGATCCATGGTCTCAGAATTCCAGAGGCGTGGTCTGTGCCCGTGGACCACTCTTCTTTCCTCCCTTTGATCTATCACTTATGTAGAGAAAGGCTTTTATGTGTGGTTCCCATACAATGGGTAATTTAGTTCATCCCATTATGAAAAAGTAGGAAGTCTAGTACATTTGCTTCAGTTTTTCTTCAAAGTACTTAGGAATGTATTATTCTCATATACTTCAGGTAGCCTGAATACGCTTTTCCTGGTTGCTTATAATAGAATTTTTTGACTCCTTTTAGCCAGCTCAAAGTAAGTTGCAACTTACTAAAGTAGAGTAAGGATGAAAGCATGCACCCTGTCAGTGTGCACAGTTGCTCGAGACAGGCGATGCTGAGGGAATATATTGATATTATATATAATAGTATATTATGTTGACCAAAAGTGCGTTAGTTTTTTTTATAATTGAAATTGGCATATTTTTGTGCCTGTTAAATTTTAAGTCCACTTGTGGTCCTTTTAGACAAACAATGTAATTTAGACGTAATCCCCACACCCCTACATTCTGCTCAAAGTACGTACCTATGTTTCTGAATTCAGTTTGCTTTCTTGGCTAATTTCCAAGCAATGTAAGAGGAGTTAGCCACAGAGTCTTTATTTGGTGCTTGGATTTGTCTGAGGAAAGGGCTTCTCCCCGGAAAGTGCAAGTTCATCACATTCATTCAGGTGGACCACTGGAAACCAGTGCTAGCAATATCTGAGTCAGAAACCACATGTCTAACTTTTATTTTAAAAATGATCTCAAAAGTTTTGAGGGTAGTGGGGAAAAAACCCTCTTTGTATTTCATTTTAAAGGTGAAATCCCATGCAGACTGGTATTTATACTGGAGAGAATATGCTTTTCAGTTACTGGCTGAATTGCCCTTAACTTTTTGGAATAGACAGTATATACATTTTAACTTTGCTGCAAGAAAGCTTAAAGAAGAACAGAAATATAAACAGAAATAATAAAGTCTCGTGAGTTTTGGTTTGGTTGTAGAAGACTGAGGGGGAAAGGAAGATGGTATGGGTAGCATTTTCTCTTGCTATCTCAAAACACCCAAATGTAACTTATGAAGAACAGAAATTCATTTTGCTCATGGTTCTGGGGTCTGACAAATGCAAGTGTGCAGTGCTGGCATTTGGCTGTGTTGCTAGGGGCCTCTTTGCTGCATGGTAACCTCATAGAGAACATTGCATAACCAGGCAGAGCAGATGCAGCAGGCTGGGCTTCTCTTTCTTTTCTTACAAATGCCATCACGTCAACTCAACTCTCATGACCTCATCTGATCCCAATTACTTCTCAGACCCCTCATCTCTAAATATCATTAATGTATAAATTTGGGGGTTCAATTTCCAATACAGAGACTTTCCAATAGAACACACTGCAAGACCCAGTAAGATGGAGGTTGCTGGGTATTTTCACCTCTCTGAGTAGTGTGTGATTGTAGTGCTTGAATAACTTTTGGTGTGTCTCGTCCCACTCTGTGTTTTATAGCCTTTTTACCTCAAAGCAAAACAATTCAAAGGGTTACTTGATGGACTGGCTTGCAGTGGAGTTGAGGTGGTAATGTTTTTGAGTAGGGGAGAGCTAGAAATGAACTAAGAACACACTCCCAGGGTATAAAATCTTCATGAAATGCCATAGAAGAAGACCTGATTCTTTAAAGGGAGACATGGTAGAATTTGAGCACAACTTCTTATGCTTCAGTGCTGAAAGGCTCTAATGCTAAGCAAGTATATCCCTTTTATAGCTCCCTTAGCATTCAAGGAAAGTGAAAACTTTTAAAACATTTCCATACTTGCCCCACATCACTGCTTTTCATGGTACTCGAAAATTGTACTGATGTAGTAGCGTTGGCAGAAAACTTGAGACATACACAAGTTTTTCTTTTATTCCCCTCCTTCTCACCCAGGCTGTTAGACGGTAAGCATATGGTCCCATTTTGTAGAGATAGAACGTATATATCGAAGCTGAGAAAGCAGTGATCCATAGTGAAACAAAGTCCTTTGTTCTCTTTTGAATCCCAAACTCTACAGCTCACACTAGAGTCTCTTAAATCTGCAGCAGACCCAGAGTTAAGGCTCTGAATGCTTATTCCACAATCAGCATGTGGTGTGTGTTCTGAGATGTAGTTTATGTTTCCTGTGGTTGGGTTGGCGCTGGGTGTTTCCAGGGTCTTGGTTCTTATGTAAGAAATAAATAAAGACACACAGACTGCAAAGTGGCAGGGAAGTTTTGCTCACAGCAAAACAATGGTGCTGATGAGAAAGGAATGTGCTGTTCAGACTGACAGCAGATCACGTGCCAGTCCTCAAGGGCCAAGGATATTGTGCAGATCTTCTTTTGTGGAGGCCCAAGGGAAGGAAGGTGAGTGACTAAGGGGCATGATTTGAATTGTTCTGTATTTTTACTGACCTGTTAAGTGACATAACAGTTTCTCTATTGAATATCTGTGTCTGGTCCCTAGTTGGCAGAACTGTTTGGGAAGGATTAGAAAGTGTGGCCTTTTTGGAGGAAGTATATCACTTGGGGGTGGGATTTGAGGCTTTATAAAGCCCACACCATCCATTTCTAGTTCTCTCTCTCTCTCTCTCTCTCTCTCTCTCTCTCTCTCTCTCTCTTCTTCTTCTTCTTCTTCTTCTTCTTCTTCTTCTTCTCCTTCTCCTTCTCCTTCTCCTTCTCCTCCTTCTCCTCCTCCTCCTCCTCCTCCTCCTCCTCCTCCTCCTCCTTCTCCTTCTTCTTCTTCTTCTTCTCCTTCTCCTTCTTTCCCTCCCTCATTCCCTAAGTTTTAAGGTTAAAAAGAGGAGAAACTTACTCTATTGTTTACATCTAGGGTGTGCATCCAGGTCTATGTAGGTGGAGGACTTAGGTTGTTAATAGGTTGCTAGGTGCATTGTTTAGAGAGGGGTGTGTGCATAGGACTTGCATGTGAGGGCCCTACACATTCTGAATAAACATGCAGAGCCTTAACTCTAGGTCTGCCACGGATTTAAGAGACTCTGGTGTGAGCTGCAAAAAGGTGTGTGTATATAGCCCATAGCAACTGGCATGCTGGCTGGCTGAACTCTTCCCCATGCTTGCTGGCCTCCCTTTCCATCATGGTAGAATTGTTCTCAAGCATTACAGAGGAAACGTGATGGTGATGAAGCTCACCACTCAGAGAAAAGCTGCTTTGATGGCATCTATACATCTAGAGCTTCCAAATAATAAAAGCGGAGCAATTACAGTTTTTTTTTTTTATTTGCAGCACATGTGTGTGGAGGGGGGGGAGAAAGAGCGAGAGACAGAGAGAGAGAAAGAGGCAGAGACAGAGATACAGATAGTCTGATTGAGATATTTAGGGTTCTGAAATAACCAGCCCTTAAGAACAACAAAAGAGTTTTATAGCTACCGTATGGAAGTGGGTATGGAGCCAGGGTTAGTTTTTCTTCTGTGAGGCCTGCTATTCTCATAGGGCTATCTATCTCCTGGCTGGGCCTTGCCATGTAATTGATCACTCTCTGTTGGAGTGTGTCCTCCTGCTTTCATCCCTACTACCGAGTGCAATTCTCCAAGGGCTTCCACTTTCAAGCCCGTCCTCTGCAAGCACTATTGGTGCTCTTAGATGCCGTGTCTGTCCAACTTTCCATCTCTTTTTTCTTCTGGATAGGAAGAAGTGTGCTACCTGGTATTGTGAGGAGGCCTGCTACAGTGTATAATAGGAATCTTTTAGTGTGTAGCCAATCAAGGACTAGCATGCTCAACAGGTATGTGGTGGTCTACAGAGTCACAGTTCTCCCAGACCTTTCATCAGGTAGCATTTAGCCTGGCTGGAAGGACACTCCTTTTAGATTTGCACTGTTGTATGCGTCCACGGCCATGAAGCTCCTTGAGGACAGGTGACATGTCATGTTGATATAAAATTTGTGTTAGTTCATTGACCCATGAGTTCTCAAAAGAGGAGTGCTGAAGGATTTACCACTTCAGTGAAAGAATAGAAATCACAGATATACGTATCTGTGACAAAAGCACTATAACATTATATTAGTGTTTCATTAAGGTGCTGACATGTGGTAGAGAGTATGTTATTTAGCCTTGGATGGCCGGGATGTAAGCCTTCCTCTTTATACCAGCTGAGTAAACAGGGACATGCTAATTAAATTCCCTTCTACACAATGCAAACGATACTGGCAATAGTGATCCCACAGGATTCTGTAGGGTGTAAAAGCACAAATACAGGAAAGTCGCCAGGCAGCCCTTGGCATTTTGTAAATGCCCACCAAATGTTTGCCTCTCAGGCAGTGTAGACACGTGAAGGCTGGGCCTTCTTTGGGGCATATAGTTTACGCTTCACTGATTTCCTCCTTCTACAGGTGTGTTCCTTGTTCTCAGACTGGAAGCCAGTGTTTGGACATGTATTTCAAAGAAGAGCTACTCAAATCACAGTTAACTAAGTACCGACCTACATTGATTAAATGAAAGATTGTCCAGGTTCTGGTCTGAACTCCTCTGTGAACACAGTGTTTATGGGCCTCTTTGCTTTCTCACATGTGTAGGGATACTTTTAAAAGTTCTTCATGCTTAATGGCAAATGAATCCATTGAAGTGCTTGGTAGGGTTCCCGACACATAATACATCCACAATAAATTTATTTTCCTTACTATACTTAGAATGGCAATCTTTTAGTGTTGTTCTCATCCCACATGACTCTCATGACATCTTTGGTTCACAAAGTCCTGAGTCCCAGGGAACAAGGGACTAGAGAGAGTTGAGGTGAGGCATGTGTGTACGTGCGTATGGAGAGGCTAGCATTGCCAGACTCCATCTCTCTTGACTTCCCACTTCCCTGTTATACTCTCTGCAGTTCTAGTCTCCAAGATATCTGCCGAGTTAGTTCTATTAGGAAGCAAGCTTGCCACTATAGCAAAGTCCCCCAGGGAAAGACCAAGTCGGAGGCTGGGGAGAGCACTTCCTTTGCTGAAGTGCTTCCCTTCCCAGCATGATGATTGGAGTTCAGTGCCCAGAACCCACATAAAGACCAAATCAGAATAAAACAAAACAAGCATCACAACAAAAAAAACCCACATGTGGTCCCGTCCATTTATAGTCTCCATGTTGGCAGGTGGTGACTGGTTGATCTCTGGGCTCACTGGTCAGCTAGGTTAACCTACATGGTGAGTTTCAAGCCAATGGGTGATGCTGTCTCAAAATAAACCAACAGATAAGAGGGTGCACAGATCCTATGGAACCACACCTGCATCCTCTATACACTTGCATAAATGTGCACAGATAAACACGCATAATCACATGTGCATGACTACATTACGATAGTGGGACATGGAAAGTCATCTGAATGTTGCTTTAGTTCTCCTTTTTGTAAAAATAATTGATTGACTGGTGTGTGTGTGTGTGTGTGTGTGTGTGTGTGTGTGTGTGTGAGAGAGAGAGAGAGAGAGAGAGAGAGAGAGAGAGAGAGAGAGAGAGAGAGAGAATGTACAGGTACATATGTGTGCTATGACCTGTGTATGGAGGTCAGAGGACAACTTGCAAGAGTCAAGTCCCTCCCTTGCCCATATAGATCCTCTTTGAGATCAAGAACTTAGGTCATCAGGCTTAGCAACAAGTGCCTCTATCCATTGAACCATTTGTCCACCCCCTACCTTTTTTTTTTAATCCCAAACTGAAGAAATCTAATGCTTCATAGGATATGTGCCTGCCTGCATAGACATACATTCCCATAGATCTCAGGCTATTGAAGTGGCCTGAGGACTAAGGACATTGTGTGTGAGTCCCAGTTGACCAGGATGGCAGAGCTTTCCAGAACCTCCCAAACGCGGTGGATTCCCTGCTACCTTGATAGATGGTCCTGTCCTCTAAGCTCAAGTCTCCCCTCTTTTCCAGGAGGGCCTTTTTTGCCTATCTCCCAGCACCATCACTTGTGTACAATGTTAAGCTGTGACATTTGTGTGGGCGTTATTTTCTGCTCAGACAAATGGAGGTTTCCTAGCACATTATGGCACATAACTCTCCTGGTGTAGAAATGCCTGCAGGCCCGCTTAGAATTTGTTGCCTACCCTAAACCTCATGCCTTTCTCCTTGATCCTCAGGAGCCTCCCTGAAGCTCTAGTACCGTTAGGTTTGGGAGCCGTTTCAGGTCTCATGTAAGCAAGGAGTACTTACTGGAGAGTAGTGCTGCTTCCAGGCCTCTCTTCCTTTCCACTTGTCCTCAGAAACAGGAGGACGTGACTTGAGTGTGCTTATTTCCTCTTCCCAATTACTTAGTACTCAGTCAGTTTTGCAGAATGAGCAAATGGATGGATTGGTCAAAATATAACGATGAACATTAAAAACATAACAAAACAAAACACATTAGTGGCTTAGTAGCTGTCCTAGACAAGAACATGGAAGTGGAGCTGGAGCCAGTTAGGGCAGGCCTATAACTTTGCATTGGGGATGTTGAGGCAGGAGAATATTGAGTTTGAGGCCAGTCAGCCTGGGCTATGTGGCAAGTGCTTGTCCCAGAAAAAAAATATGGAAGTAGAGTTTTGGGTGATCATTCTCTATGTTTATGTTGGTGTATTTTTGTTTTACATCCTTTGATTCCAGATATTATGACAATGTATGTACTGGTTTTGTTTCTTCTAGTCATTTTGGTATATTACTTTATAGACTGGTCCTCATAATTGTCATATCTGTCATATAGAAGATTTCACTAAGGGAAGTGGTCCTGGCTGGGAAGTCAATGATTGTGCACACTGTGGCTGATCACTCAGGCTTGGCTTCCTGTTTTTTGTTCAGAGAATTGATTTATATGTTTTCTGGTAGCAGGAAGGCTTCTCTCTTAAACTGGGCAACTGGGCTGGCTGAGGGGACCAAAGGGAATTATTGAAGATATCAGAGAAACTGTTTAACCATTGAGAAGTCCTTTGTGGAATAAGATACCATTGAGGCAAGCCTACAATTTTTTCATTCTCTATTTCTCTTTCTCCATAATTCCGTCAGAAGTCTGAATGATATTGGCCACTGGGAGAAGTGGTTTCCTGACTTTGATAATATACATTTGAAACATATTAGCTGTAAATAGCACACACACTTGTTATGATCATAAAGTAGAGGCAGGGGAATCACAAATTCAAGGCAAGCCTCAGCTACATGGTGACCTATGGGACAGCCAAGATACAAAATGGTTCTCTGTGTCAAAAATTCAAATATAAGTAAAAGAGATGCTATTTTTTCTAAGTAATTCTTAATTACCTCATTAAGAATACGGTGTCTCTGATAAAAAGTCATAAGAACTGACAAATAGGAAAGGCTTCTTCTTATATGAAGGCCAATTGCTGTTGTTGTGGCACTGGTCTTGGAGATATGAGCCCAGAGTCATGTTTGACATACAACCCTGATGAGTTTTTTTTTTCAAGAATCATTGGAGAAAGAAAGTGTGGCTATAGTATTAGTAGATCAGATCATTCACAGGATGGCATAGGAGCAACCCAGAGCTTGTTGAGCTGGCAGAGGATCCAGGATCCAGGAAAGCAAAGCTTCAAAAAACAAACATCTGGGCATAGGGCTCAGGGGTATCTGGAGGAGGTGAAATGATACTGGTTGATGTTTAAATCTGTGGAGCCTGAAGAAATTGCTGATGGAGAAAGAAAACAAGTTTGAATTATAAATGTATATGGAGTTAACTAAAGCTTAGTATGTGTATTACTTAAGCTTTGTCACCTGTATGTGCCTCTGTTATCTCAGTGTGACACTCATGTGCACTTGGGTTTTGGATTAGTCAGTGTTCTCTAGAGAAACAGAGCTGAAGAATGAATCTACACACACACACACACACACACACACACACACACACACACACACATTTAGAAAGGGGATTTATTAGATTATTAGAGTGGCTTATAGTCTGTGATCCAGCTAGTGCAACAATGTCTGTCTAACAATGGAAAGTCCAAGAATCCAGTTGTTGTTTTGTCCACAAGCCTGGATGCCTCAACCGGTCTTCAGTATATGCTGGAATCCCAAAGGAATGGGCTCTAATGCCAATTAAGGAGTGGACTTGCTGGCAAAAGCAATCAGGCAAAGAGCAAAAGCTTCCTTTTCCCATGTCCTACCAGAAGGTGTGGTCCAGTTCAAATCTGGCTCTTCCCACTTCAAATGATTTAATTAGGAATAATCCCTCAAAGGTGTACCCAGCCTCTTGGATTTTCATTAATTCCAGGTGTAGTCAAGGTGACAGCCAAGAAAAGCCACCACAGGTTTATAGTTTGTACTCTGGTCGTGAGCAATGAACTACACGTGCAGCGTTCTCTGCCACTCACTCTGTGCAACTCTATTTGTGAGATTCACACCCACTTGCCTGACTCTTTCCTGTTCTGCCCACAATGGGAAGGCTACAGATCGGCGGGACTTCACTGTTGTTCACAGACAGACAAAGCCAGATGTGCACAGGTTGGGGAAGACAGGAAATGCCAAGTCGTTCGGTGCACTGACTGCAGTGCTCAGCAGGGCGCTTGTTGATAAGCACAGCTGATTCAGTTCAGGTCTGCTGGGGCCCTTCGGTAACGTCCTGGGTGATGCACTCAGAAAGTTCAGGGAGACTAGAGCCTAGGAGAATCCGGGGCAGTTTGTTCAGGCTTAGGTTTCTTTCTTCAAATTTTCTTGGCTTCATCCTGAAGCATCAGCTGTTTTCTCTGTGGCCCTGCTAAGTCGGGCTTAACATAGGATGCTCCTCATTCTCCAAAAGAAAGTACTCACTAGGTAGGTGTGATCAACATATTCAAGTGTCTTTTTATTGGTTTTCACATGTTTCCAAAGCTTCCTCTACACTGAGCCCCGAGCCCAGGGGATTTGATGTCACACACTAGTTCTGCAGCCTGAGGGGCATGATTTGGTCTGGGCTTAACGAAGCCTGTATTTATAAACCCTGATTGAGAAAAGGTCAGTGTGTGTGTGTGTGTGTGTGTGTGTGTGTGTGTGTGTGTGTGTGTGTGCGCGTGCGTGCGCGCCTATAGTAACAGTGGAAAAACAAGACAGTTTTTATTTGTAAGAGAGAAGTGGATGGGTTTTACCCAGTATAGTTCTTCATTGGCGATATGATCTTTTCTTGGTATCCACAGGGCATTTGGTTGCAGCACTTCTCTATGGGAATCCAAATCTAAGATTTCTCTTATAAACTGGCACAGCATTTGCATAGGACCTATACACATCTTCCTATATACTTCATCATATGTATGGGCTTTAAGTGTCTAATAGAATGTAGATGCTACATTGTTGCTGCACAGTTTCAGAAATAATAATGAGGAAACTAGCTTGTTTCTTAAGTATAGGTGCAGTTATTTTGCCCTAATACTGTTGATTAGAGGTCAGCTGAAGACACAGATGTGTGCCTGTGTTGTTCATATGATGACCCAGCTGCATGATCTTCAAGAGAAGAAGCAGGAGAACCTGTCGGTCACGGCCAGAATGGGTTTGGGGAATTGTTGTGTTATTGTACACTAAGGTGCAATGGTTAGTGGGTGGGCTGATCATATTGTATTGATGAGAGAGGACTCCAGGAAATAAGAAACAGAGGCAGTGAGCACTCATCAGAGCAAGGGAACTGTGGCATTTTTGTTTTAAGTTTTCATCTCTCAAGGAGCTTTGTTCCTGAAGGTCATGAAATGATTGACCTGTGCTTTGTGTTCATCCTGTGAGGCTGAGGCTCAAATTGGGAGACCACAATGGTCAGGTGTGTCTTCACTTGTCTCCTTTGTAATTATTTTTATTTTATTCATATGAGTGTTTTACCTTCATGTGTGCCTGGTGCCCATGGAGGCCTCAAAGAAGGTATCTGATCCCCTGTAACTGGAGTCAACAGATGGCTGTCAACTGCCATGTAGGTGCCACAAATGGAACCCAGGTCTCATGGAAGAGCAACAGGTCTCATGGAAGAGCAACAGTGCTCTGAACCTCTGAGCCATCCTCCAGGAGCTACATACACACACACACACACACACACACACACACACACACACACACACTTGCTTTATTAAGTGTGTCTGGTGCACAGCACCACATAGACTAAAAGACTTGTGAAAAGAAACAAGATGTATGTACGCACAATCTCCAAGGCTTCGAATATTATAGTGATTTAAAAGCATTAAAAGTATAGTGAGTAAAACCCTGGAAACATATATGCATCATAATTTTTCCTAAAATTCTTAACTCTACAATGTCAAACAGGTAACCCAAGCTTCAAACGCCTCTAATATTGCTATTGGTTCTACACCCCCACATCTACAAGGGTCTTTGGGAAAAGCAAATGTCAAAGATAGGCTCACATTCAACATGCACTTACTATTTGAAATCATCTGAATCTGACCACTAGGATTATGGGAAGCAAGCTTCTTCATTCGAAGTAACCATTCTTAATCTACATAAAAAGAAGAAAGGTTTTAATAGTTACCACATGGAAAGATGCAAAATAGTGACATTCTTCCGGCAATGTTCCCTAGAGGGTCAAGCATTTTTGTTTTCTTTCAGGACTTGGCACGAGAGTCCTTCACATCTTTTTTTTCTTGCAGAGTTCACAGCTGTTTGGGCTTAAGATGTAATTACATTTCATTATCAGTGTCAGATAAAACACACACAGCCATGTAGAGCCACAGTGTTGGGGAAAGCAAAGTCAGCCATGAAAAGTTACACTTGGCGATGCAGTTTCCGATCCTTTCCAAAGGAAGTTCCTCCTCCTGAGAGTTCCCTGAATGCATATCAGAGGGGGTTACAGTAGAGACACTGGATGTGAGAATATGGGAAGATTTATGTGACAATTCCCAGCGAGATTTATTTTGATAAAGTGTACTGTATCAATATGTAAAAATCTAATAAATATCCCTCTTTAAAGAGAGTACTGCTCGAATTTTACTGTTTCGGAGAAGAGGTTTGGCAAAAAGTCAGAATGTGCATTAAAAACACACTTTCAAGAAGTCTAATAAATAAAGCCTTTGAAATATGGTTTCCTAGTGAAGGCATTTTAAATCATTTTGATAAAGAATCTAAATTAGATCTTTAAATAAGAAAGGCGAGTCCCCTTAACTTATTATTTATAGATCGTTTGGAAATAAAATCTATGCAAACGGATTTCTTCTTCCATTCTTTATAAGGAAACTATTTTGTCAAGTTTTAACAGCCCACATGGTTAACTGGAGAATGTTCTCATTTAGAAGGGAGACAGTGGCCATGGGATGGTGTTCCCACAGTACCTGTGATCTGCTGGACACTGAATAGAGCTACATGGAGCACCCTTACCTTATTTTGCTCTGGGTCAAGAAATTACACTCACAGGCCCTGGACTGAGCCTGCTACAGGCTGGGTGTGTGACCTTGAGCAAATATGCCTTTCCATGCCTCAGTTTCCTTAATTATAAGTTAGGCCAATCTTAGTACCTGACTAACAGGTCATTGGAAGGCTAATTGATTTTGGGTGTTGAGAGTGTTTGGCAAGTGTGCTGGGTCCACAGGGGAAGGGGAGGGAATGACACAAAAGCTAACTCAGAACAGAACCATTCTCTTCATACGGAGACTCAGATGATTAAGATCGCCTCAAAGCATGTAGCTGGCTGTTGATAAAGTCCGGATTCAAACTCCATCAGGCAGTTCGGAGCTATCCCCATGTCCCTGCTCAATTACAGTCTCATGCTCCTTATCACTTCTATGTCAGACTGCAGTCATTCACTCATTCTGTCATTCTGTATGTGTATGTGGCATCTCTATAGCATATACCACATCATGTATATTAGATGGTCAACTAGGTTTTCTATTAGCCATCATATATTATATTACATACAACATAGAATACATATTATAGATGTGTACTAACATACGATAGTTCAGCTTAGGATTTTTCAGCTTTGTGGTTGTGCAAAAGCAGAAACTGTACTTAGGTTTTGGGGAATTTATCTTTTCCTGAGGTAGTACTACTTGGTCTGATCATCCCTCAGGATGCTGGACAGCAGAAGCTAACCACAGCTCTCATCAGGCAAGCCATTCCAAGGGGAAACAGCTGACACTCTTCAGCAGAGAGAGCTGCCAAGGCCTTTTGGATTCCAGTAGTCATTAAACTATAGAGCTATTCAACAGTTTCATTACAAAACAAGATTTGTATTCGATGATTTTGCCAAATTTTTGGTTGGAGTAAATGTATTTTGGTCACATTTAAGAGAGATTATGCTAAGTTATGATGTTTTGTAGGCTAGATGAGTTAAATACATTTTAGATTGTTATCTTCAACTTATGTTGGATATCTTGGGCATAGCTTCATTGTAACTCAAGGAGGAATTCTATATACATATTATATTGATCATATAATTTTGTCATTACACTATATCACTATATTACATATGATTGGTACATATACCCTTTATATGATGCTGTGTGTCTGTATGTAGGCAGAGACATAGACTTACTTTATGCCATGCATTGGGGATGAACAAGAAAAACCCTGTCATCTGACTCCACTTAGAGTAGAGAGGAAAGACAAGATGTGTTGGTAGTGACAATAGACTGTGTTGACTAGCTGTGATCAATTGGGATCCATGCTGCACCTAAGCCACACAATGGTGTAAGAGACATCGTGTAGCAGATTTTTCCTGGGTAGACATAACACATACAATATCTACTTACCCCAGATACAGAACTCAGGACAGACTGAAGTAGGGACACTATGGAAGTCCATGTTGGTGAACCAGTGAGTTTTATTGGGAAGTTTTACAGGAAGAGGTAACTTATAGGAGCAGAAACTACTGAAAGACAGCTGCACCACCAAAGCCCACCCCAGGATGGCTGACAGCTCACAAGAACTGGGAACATTGAGGACATTGCATATCATTCAGACAGCTCAACACTGTCTTTTCAAGGTGGCTCAGTTGGTCTCAGCCTCTTCCAGTCTGCTCACTAGCCTGCTTAGGAGACTTGTCATGTCTCAACATCTTTGTAGCTTGGCTGTCTCTGCCTCTTTAAGGCAGCCAAGCTTAGTGACTTAGCAGTCTTTATTGTTTATTCTTGGAGAGGTGGGGGTAGTAAATGTTAATATTCTGACCTGCGCCTTGAAATCCCACCCCTTGGGGCCACCCTGCATCCTGACATAAAAGCCTCATTTTCAGGAAAACTCCTCCCCTTCCTCTCTCTCTTCTGTGGGGCACATGCTCTCTCTCTCTCTCTCTCTCTCTCTCTCTCTCTCTCTCTCTCTCTCTCTCTCTCTCTCTCTCTCTCCATCACACCCCCACTTTCTCTCCCTTCTCTTTCTTCCTTGTCTCTCTCTTTCCTATCTTTCTCTTCATCTCTCTATTATAATAAACTCTCTATGTGGATGCAGGGTCTGGGCGTGAATGACTTTCCAAGGGCTGCTGACCCTGCTGCATCTGCCCACCATGTTTCACTGCACATGTGGGATACTCTGGCCCAGCCCGTTGGGAGTTCCTTACTCACAAAAACTCATAACAGTGAATCTGGTTAATTTCAATGATTTCCCGAGTCTATTTTTGGTTGTTTACTTTTTGTCTATAGAATCTATTTTGGCTTGTACACTTTTTGTTTTCAGGTGCTTTTCTGTATCACAGAATGTTTTAATCTGGGTGGAAACTGCTTCACAACAAGAATTAAGCATGTCACTTGCTACGGACTGAATCAATGTAGGAAACCTAATTTTACCATTAGACTCCAGTAGCTAAGGTAGACTTTTGATTTACTGAATTCTCCATTCCCTATGTACTTTTGATAACTGAACAACCACCCAAACCAAGGTTAGCCAGAGTATGGCTCAGTTTGTGTTGACTACACACATCTTTGGTTAAACGGACAGAACAGGTGTGACCATCAGCCTCTGTTGAGAGACAATTCTCTTTGCTGTTTACTAGTTAAGTGATTCATTTGTGCTGTGAAACATGTTAATACCCAGTGACTATCTCTGTACGAGAGGGAAAATGATTCCATGCAATTATCATGTTTACATGCTCCAAGCTTTGTGCATAGCACAGCCTCCATGTGTGTGCAGGTAAAGAGCACCAGTGCCAGGAAGTCACGGAGAGGGGGTCAAGCTCTTGGCGTCTTGATAATTTCATGCAGAGTAAAATGTTAATATGGGAGCTACCTATGACTGTCTGGTCTTTCTGTGGACCCTTAGAAAGGGCTAGCCTTTGGCCTGTGTGAAAAAGGGAGCTTGAAGGGCTCTATTGATGTGGCTGGTTGAAGCCTCTCTGGGTTACACGGTAGAGGTTTTAGAACCCTTTCTCTAACCAGTGTCGCATCAGCTGTCCTTCTCCTTGTGTGCCCCGAGTGAGGTTGGAAGTCACCGTCTGGCCTTCAAGCTCTGCTTCTTCCTTTGGAAGATAACACACTGCCCAAAAGAAGCATGTGTTTGGTGGAGACCAGAGGATGCTGTGTGGAAAGGAATTGGAATTCAGCTTTATGCTTAAGTCACCCCTACCAGGCATTGATTTAAAAGACACTAGACTAAATATTTCAGTGGGGTCAGGGTGGTACATAGATTATCACATTCCTTCATGGACTTTATAAAAGCCTCCCTGGAAGCTGCTTGCAGTGACGTCACCCATTTGTTATTGCCAAAGTGGCGATAAACCAGAAACTGGGATTTTGTGCTTCTAATATAAAAACTTGACTTCTTCTGTGTGTACACGGGAGCACAAACTGAGTGGAACAGTTCTTTATGAAAGGTAGTTTTCACTTTTTTAAAGTGAGTTTTTATTTTTTTAAAAATGCTGTCTAGCATCATTGAGGCTGTATTCTGGGGCCTTTGCCTTTTAGACTTAATAACGAATTACACTAAGTAAGGCAATTTCTACATTTCTTTGGATTATCATACTCAGGCAGGTGTCAAGGGCCAGTGTTTCTTCTGTTTAGGTCACCCATATCTGTTCATACCCTCTGCACCCTGTGAAAACGAAACTGGAACCTGTGTCCTTGATGAATAAGTTCTATTTTCCAGTAAGAGGAGAGACATTTGGCAGGATGGCGAAACGTCAAGAAAAATCACGTTCAGAAGCTCATCTGAAATGAAAGGAATGCCATGAGATGTGACATTCTCAACTTCTTCACTCCTCAGTAATTGTTAATTAGATTAATTACTGTCTGGTAAGCTGAGCAGAAAACTTTATTTCCCCACACTTAGGTGTGAGGTCAACTCTTCTGCCTGCTAGAGACAGGTCTTGGGATCTCAGGCGCAGCTGTAGGAGGACCAATAGCTGTTAGATTACTGCAGCCACTGGCAAAAAGACAGAGAAAGGTCTTAGAGCGCCTGAGGGTCTGTGCTTCTGCCATCAACCCACCTGTCAATCAAATGAAAGTGCTCCTCCCATGCCCCAGTCTTCAAAAGTGTCTCAATGAACGGCTGGAGATCTTAGCCCTTCTAAGAAATGAATCATATTTCCACTTGACTGCTGTTGACTAATCATTCACTCTGTATCGATCCCCAGTCCGTATTTCTTACTGTGTAGATGGGAAATTATCTCATGCTGTTAAAGTGCCACTAGGTTTCAGAGGCCCTTACCATCCATCCCTGGTGCAGAGGCCAAGTTCATCCTTCTGGAGCATAGCAGGACTCAGTATTTAAACCTGACATTTACCCTTTAATTTCTGGTTCCTTTCTCAGTGTGGGTATGCAGAGACTATTTTATTATCTGGAGCAGGGAAAGGAGACATGTGTGCTTAAACAGAACTAAAAGACAGAGCATCTCTGTGGAGAAGCTTGCCAAATTACCTTATTCTAATATTTTTCTCTGGACCAGGAAACTTATTTTTAAAAAAATAACCTTGTTTAAAAGACTTCTTGATAATGAAATTTCTTTCTTCAGTTTTGTCCAAAATGTAGACAATGCGAAAAAAGGGAGACTTAAAATTTGTATCATGTTTCCCCCAATTATCCATGTAATGTGTATTCATTATAGAGAATGTAGACGGGTCCGAGAAGTGTAAATAAGAAAATAAAATCGGTCCGTTCATGTGTCGCCGTCACTAACCTCTGTATTTTAGCAGAAATAACATGTAGTGCACCAGGGCTTGGATCAGACCCTTTAAGTTTGGACCGTCACTTTAGGTAGCACTATCTAGTGGCTGAGTGATCCTGTGCTGTGTGCTCACCTATTTCTTGGGTCATTGTTGTTAACGTTCAAGATGGTTGACATGGCGCACCCATCCTGGGGTCTAGAATGTTGGAAACCTTTGATCTGTGCAGTTGCTAGCACATGCCTTTTGTGTGTCTCAAGAGTTCTTCCTTCCCTGAGCAGGCACACAACGGCATGTGTGTGACAATGGCTTTCCAGCACTGGGCCAACATGTCGAACAAGGTTGATCATATATTTTACGTATTTCATATATTGAGTGCCTGAGTTTAAGGTACTTGCCATACAACTGTGCTTTGTTGACTCATGGTGATTTACAATGTTGCATAAATTGTTAAGTCTGAATAGGAAATGGGGGTCTATCATTTCCAGGCAGCTGAGAGAGTGACTCCACAGCATCTCAGAAGCAGCATGGGGTACCTTACACACACCCAACTTTGCTTTGGATGCAAAACTCTTATTGGAATGGGAAGTAAAAGCGAACTTTACACGTAGTCTTGCCCAGTGGGCCAGTTGTAGCAAAGAGACAGAATGAGGAAAGAGCTCCTCAGTCAACACCCACACCCTGAATGCTCACAGAGGTCTTGCTCAAAGCACCAACTTAATGAGATTTGAACTGTTGACCCCGGGCAACACGAAGCAGCAATCCTGCCCAAATTCCTGAAATAAATTTTGTCCTGGTGAGTGAAATCAGATTGGCCACAACGTGCAGCTAGCTAAGACCCTAGGGAGACTAGTTCTTTTTCTTTTCCTTTGAGGTGAGGGGAATCGGTGGGAGGAAGTATCCAAGTTGTAACGATTATCTCTTACTACCAACCTGGGGAAGCAGAGTGCAATTATCTGGGTTGAAACAAAGCCAAGACCTTGGGTTAATGTCTTTGGTTTTGTAAGACATGCTAAGGGGCTGTTAATGATGACCCTCTGGGTTGGGACCTGGTTTCGCAAGGAATAAGAGACTGAAAGAAGAGAGGCTGTTCAGCTAGAAAGAAAGCAGGCTCAAGGGTTCCAACTTCTCATCAGGCACGACTTTGATGTCTGTGGGAAGGAGAAGCAGCAGCACTGAGGTGGCCTTGAAGGCCTTTCTGATCTACTCTGAATATTGACCTTTCTGAAGCTGCTCTTTGGTGTTGCTCTTGAGATTATGAGGGTTCTGTTTAATACTATAGGCAGATAACACTCCCATGTTGGTTGGCTTGGCATGAGCTATTCTATGGGGTCTGGTATGCTTTTCAGGAGCCATGGCCATGGAACCTAGTGGCTGTGGTGAGCCTGTATCAAAAGAGGCTCAACATATTAGCCATCTCTCCTATCTGGGCCCCAGAGTTCCCTTTTCCCATCAGTCAGTTGTACCCTTATGTATTATGTACCTCATTGTACCTTTCTCCCTCATGCATTTAGCCAAGTCCTAGTTTCATGTCACTTGGAGATTTTTACCCAGATTATGAGCATACATTTGTCTTTTCAACACATCTTCAACAACACATCTACACTTAGATTCCAGACTAGAAAACAGTATTTACATTGTGCTGGGATCCTGAGAGATGGGGAAACTGTGCCATTTCATAGATGAGAAAACTGAGGCCAGCATTACTGAACAATTTGCCTAAAAGACATAGTATGCGGTGGGCCTGGAGCAAGAGCCAGCCCTGACCTTTCAACTGATACCAGAAAGGAAAATGCTGGGTGATCTTAGCTGCTATTTCTCT
The DNA here is from genome assembly GCF_004664715.2 of Peromyscus leucopus. NCBI lineage: Eukaryota > Metazoa > Chordata > Mammalia > Rodentia > Cricetidae > Peromyscus > Peromyscus leucopus. Next base: position 144,243,336 of record NC_051063.1, on the reverse strand, counting down.
CACATCATGTGGAGTGAGAAATGAGAAGCTCAAATCTCTGTGCCAAGGTTCTTATGGTAGATTAAGCTTTACTTATATGTGAGACTTGCATGCTTATGACATGTCTCCTCAACAGGGCTGCCTTGGAGTCACTGTTCCCTCTGTCCTTTCCAATGCTCACAAGTCCCTTGTCCCCCCAACCCCCACCCCGTAACTGCTGTGCTCTGTCTTCCAGGCGCACTCCATCTCCCTTGGTCTGGATGCATCTTTTTTATCCCCTGGTAGGCCTCCCCCATCTGCTGACCTCACCCTACCTCCTGTGGATGTCTTTTTGATTTAGGGCCAAGCCTTTGCTCCCAGGTCAGAAGGAGTCCCCTCTGGGAGGGGCTGAGCGTCTCCTTCTCCTCCTTGGCAGCTTCTGGGGTTGCTTCGTAGGAACTGACATGCCTCTCTTCACACCACACCTCGTTTGGTGCCTCTGTTTTTTCATTGCTTTTCCAAGTCTTGGCAACTGAACAGCACCTCAACACAGTTGTGAACTTCGACTGCAAGTCGTCACTGATGCTTTCCAGGATTGGAACTACTGCACTTTCTCACTTTTTTCCCTCTGAGGGCTAAATGTCATCCCTGGAACAGCCCTAGAGGGCCTGGCAAAGTTCCGACCACAAAATTGCAAGAGAAACAGAGAGGAGCCAGTCTTCCAGGGCAGGCATTCACGACCACGCACTTACTCCTTCAGTCAACATACACTTAGGAACTGCCTTCTTCTTCTTCTTCTTCTTCTTCTTCTTCTTCTTCTTCTTCTTCTTCTTCTTCTTCCTCCTCCTCCTCCTCCTCCTCCTCCTCCTCCTCCTCTTCTTCCTCCTCCTCTTCCTCCTCCTCTTCTTCCTCTTCTTCTTCTTGTTCTTCTCCTTTTCCTCCTCCTCTTCTTCCTCCTCCTCCTCTCCCTCCTCCTCCTTCTTATCATCATTACTATTATTATTAAGAAATTTTCTATTCATTTTACATACCAACTACAGATCCCCCTCTCCTCCCTCCTTCCTTCTCCCACCCTTTCCCCCCAAACCCACCCCCATTCCCACCTCCTCCAAGGCAAGGTCTCCCATGGGGAGTCAGCAGAGCCTGGTACATTCAGTTGAGGCAGGTCCAAGCCTCTCTCCCCTGCACCAAGGCTGTGCAAGGTTTCCCACCATAGGCACTGGGCTCCAAAAAGGTTGCTCAAGCACCGGGATGGATCCCCTGGGACCACCCCCCAAACTGTTCAAGCTAAACAACTTTCTCACCTATCCAGAGGGCCTAGTCCAGTACCATGGGGGCTCCATAGCTATTGGTCCACAGTTCATGTGTTTCCACTGGTTTGGCTGGCCATCACTGTACATTTTTCCATCATGATCTTCATGTCCGTTGCTCATAGAAACCCTCCTCTCCTTCATGGATTGGACTCCTGGAGCTCGGCCTGGAGCCCAGCCGTGGATCTCTGTATCTGCTTCCATCAGTCACTGGATGAGGGCTCTTCTCATCTTCTCAATGGGGCAGACATGGCAGTGACTTCTGGGACTGTAATGTACAATAACGCATGGCAGAGAAATAAAGGTCAGGATGTGACTGTTTCAGCAAGAGGAAGAATTAGGACTAGGTGGCAAGCACACTTCAAGGTCGAGCTAGAGGCAGAGAGAGACCAGTACACAATTTTGGGAGAGGAGACTTTCAGCAAACCCATCTCAGGCAGTGGTAACAGCAACCATGAGACCCCCAGGGAGACAAGCACCCCCCCACACACACACACGGGGGTGGGGAGAGAATGCATTTGAGAATTCAAAGAAGAGAGACAGGGCTAGAGATAAAAAAAAAATAAAAGGTAGCATATGAAAGTAAGAGGATTTTCCAAAGCAGTGGTTCTCAACTTTCCTAATGCTTTGGCCCTTTAATACAGTCCCTCATGTTGTGGTGACCCTCAACCATGAAATGATTTTCTTTGTTACTTCATAATGGTATTTTGCTACTGTTAGGAAGCTTAATGTAAATAAATATCTGTGCTTTTCAGTGGTCTCAGGTGACCCCTGTGAAAGGGTCACAACCCCCAGGTTGAAAAAGCCACTGTAGAGGCTTTGAGCAGATTTCTGTGGTAGCTGGGGGAACAGTTAGGGTGCTGTGTCCGTCCAGAGAAAATAGAAGAGGTCTCGTCCTGTTCTTGTTGTGGCAGTGGGGCTGGGGAAGGATGGAAGCTTTTCAGAGCATGATGGGTAACTGTAAGGATAGATTCTTAAAAGACCCTCTTCTCGTCTGAGGCCATTTAAAATCGTGAATGGGGCCATTAGGTGGGACAGGACATGTGAGCCTTGGTCTGATGTAGAAAAACCACAACTTTGGACTTGAATAGTCATCTGTCTACTGAAGAAGTTTGGGGACACATTGGCCCAATCTTAGCAAATAAATCTGTATGGCTGATAGTCTGCAGTGAACATTTTCTATCCCTGTCTAGCCCACATCCCTTGGAGAACAAGTGTCTGAAGGCTCACATGACAGGAAAAATCCAGATGTTGCCAGGATCTGGACAAGGCAAGAGGGTACTGCTAACACAGGCCCTTCCTGTCTTTTCCTTTTGGGATACTGTGAGAAGATAGAGTTCTTGCTTAGTGTAGAATGTGCTTGGTTGGCAATGTGCTTGACCCTGAAGTTGATGCATTTGGCCACGCACCTCCCCAGACACTTTCATTGTTTCATGTGATCTTCACAGTATCCCTGGAAGACTTTCCCCCCCCTTCTATCCAAATGGCTCAGGGAAGGCAAAGGCTTACTGAAGACCATTTGCCTCCATACTGATAGAGTGAGGATAGAAATCAAGGCCTGCTTAGTTTCAGAGGCTTACCACATCACATGTGGTACTTTGGTCTTGAAGAGCTAGATCTGCTCTACAGAAATCTATGGGGTATTAGAGGCACAGGCAGAGTAATTGTGAGCTTCCTTTCTTGTGTTCAGGTATTTCCATATCCCCTAAGGAATGCCTACATGGCAATAGAGTCCTCTGAGGCATGTACATGTCTCATTGGAGAGAGAGGACAGCAAGGCTCAAGGATGAATTAGCCTGCCGTGAGGCAGGGTAGGAATTTGACTTTAGATGAGTTTAACAAAAACTGTTCTATTATTTTCAGAAATGAAAGAAAGAACAAAAGAAATTTGGAGTCACAAAGAAAAGAAAAACAATAATTATAAGTAGGGAGGCTTTGCTGTTTGTTTTCTTAATTTAATGCTTGAGAAAAATACTTTTATTGGTCATAAGACAATGCATGCCATTGCAGAAAATTTAGAAACATGGACATGAAAATAAACACATTTTAAAAATTTATGAAAGCTGCCTACAGGCCAGAAATTTGTACCCTTTGCTTTTTTTTTTTCCTCTCTAAAACTTAGAAGGCAGAGTTTCACTAAAGGAATAGAAAGGGGACACACCATTTAACTACTAAACACAGGCACATTTGTGCTTATGTGTCAAGAATTAGACAATTAGGCAGAGAGACACACAGACTCATGTAGACATTTATGTGCCTGTATCTCTGTACAGAGTGAGAATGGCAGAGAAAATCAATAAGTACAGGATCCAATGACTGAGGTTATTCACTGTCTCCTTTCCTTTGCCGGGAGACTACAAATATTTCCTGGTGGTTTGTCTGTTGGTTTGTTTTGTTTTTGTTTCTCATGGATTTTGGATACTTCTCCTCCTAACTCCATCCCTACCGCCCACACACCCCTTTTCAGCTCAGGAAACAGCAGTTCATTTTGTGTGCCACTAGGCTGGTGTGGCTCAGCCCATACTGTGAGTGTATTCCCAGCATGAGTGGGAGTCTGGTGCACTAGACTGGTGTGACTCAGCCCATACTGTAAGTGTATTCCCAGCATGAGTGGGAGTTGGGTGTACTAGGCTGGTGTGGCTCAGATCATACTGTGAGTGTATTCCTAACATGAGTGGGAGTCGGGTGTACTAGACTGGTGTGACTCAGCCCATACTGTGAGTGTATTCCCAGCATGAGTGGGAGTTGGGTGTACTAGGCTGGTGTGGCTCAGATCATACTGTGAGTGTATTCCTAGCATGAGTGGGAGTCGGGTGTACTAGGCTGGTGTGGCTCAGATCATACTGTGAGTGTATTCCTAGCATGAGTGGGAGTCGGGTGGTACTAGGCTGAGGGGGGCGGCCCCTCTCTAAAAGAAGCAATGTTGTAGTTTTACCCAGTGTGGGATCTGTGAGGGGACAAAGAAAAAACAGTGTTCCCTGGTGAGCTGGCTGTCTCCTGTGGCCTACTTCTTATTACGTGACGACCTTGGACATCTAGTTTTCACTTTGGGAGGACCCCTTTGGAGAATGCTTCTGGTACAAAGTTGGCCGTACAGTATGTGCGAGCTTCACCACTGGTCTTCTTGTTTGTACTGAAATTTCCCTGGCTCATCACACTTTTTTTTTTTTCTAGATTTCCAAATAACTTCTTTATTTTTAATGGCAGTGAGCTACCAACTCTGACACACATGAAGAATCCAATTTTCTTTGAATTGAAAAGAAGGAAAATACAGCTAGTGAGCTTTCATCATTAATTTGCTTTTTACAAAATATAAAATCACCTGGTTATTGCAGTCCAAACAGACATTGCCTTTCAGTGGAGGGCTTAGACTGTGGAATACAAATCACTCTGGCTAAGTACAAGGAATGAAATTGCTGCATGTTCCCACTTCACTAATGCAGAATCCAGGTATCATGGGAGCCGAGGGATCTAGGAGCTCTGAGAAACAGTGATGCCTTGTCCTTTTGTTTTGGTTTTTAATTTAATTTGTGTTTTGCTTTGTTTTTCCTTTAATTGTGAAGGTGCTTTATCCCAGGATGGGCTGTTATCACTTGGGTTTGAGTCCTCAGAATTCCAGCCTAATGTTTTGCTCCCAACCCAGCAGGAAAGCACTGTGGGTAATTTTGAGTGTGCTGAGCTTTCTAGCCAGCATGTCCCCTGTCCTAATCAAGTCTCAGGGTGGACCTTTCTTTGAGGCATTATGAGGCTGGTGCCTTTCCCTGCAACTCACACTGAGACCCAAACAGGGATTCTTGCTCCACATCATAAGAATTCTCTCTGCTCAGAAAATTAGGAATCGAACTACCTCAAGACCCCGCCATCCCACTCTTGGGCATATACCCAAGGAATGCTGATTCATACCATAAAGATACATGCTCAGCTATGTTCATAGCAGCACTATTTGTAATAGCCAGAACTGGAAACAACCTAGATGCCCATCAACGGAAGAATGGATGAAAAAAATGTGGTACATATACACAATGGAGTACTACTCAGCAGAGAAAAACAATGAAAGCATGAAATTTGCAGGCAAATGGATGGAACTAGAAAAAATCATCCTGAGTGAGGTAACCCAAACCCAGAAAGACAGTTATGGTATGTACTCACTCATAGGTGGATTCTAGATATAAAATAAAGAACAATCAGACCACAACCCATAGAACCATAGAGGCTATATATATAGCATGGAGGTCCCTAGGACGACTATGGCATATAATAAATTTCAGTTTTACTCAATTATTGAAAAAAATAGCCAAATGAATGGAAACACATGAACTATGAACCAAAGGCTGAGGGGCCCCCAGCTGGATCAGGCCCTCTGAATAGGTGAGACAGTTGAATGGCTTGATCAGTTTGGGAGGCAACTAGGCAGTGGGACCAAGTCCTGTGCTCATTGCATGAGTTGGCTGTTTGAAACCTGGAGCTTATGCAGGGACACTTGGCTCAGTCTGGGACGAAGGGACTGGACCTCCCTGGACTGAGTCTACCAGGTTGATCGCAGTCCTCGGGGGAGGACTTGTCCTGGAAGAGGTGGGAATGGAGGGTAGGCTGGGGGTAAGGGGAGGGAGTGGGATGGGGGAGAATAGGGGAACCCATGGCTGATATGTAGAACTGAATGGTAATGTAAAATTATATATATATATATATATATATATATATATATATATATATATATATAAAAGAGTTCTCTCTGTTGGACAGCCACCTACATCTGAAGAAGCCAGAATAATACATTACCCTAAAAGCCCCCAAGAGGTAGAGAATTTTGTTTCTTTACAGGAAATGTCGCACAGTTTCTGCAAATGATCACTGCTGTTTGTATTTTTATGCCAGGCTTTGCACTAAGATCTCTACATTGGTTGTTTAGTTTAATCTCTACAATTCACGCCCAAATGAATTCTAGTCCTGGGTAGTTGCTTATGCTTCAAGAATTAAGTGACTAGATACAAACATAGATCAGTTTAGATGTTTGTGCCCCAACATCCTAGCTCTGTCAGAGTGAAAATGAGTTCTCTTCTTTTGTCCTTCTTCAGTGATGTATAACTCTAACAGTTTCTTTGTTGTGGCCATTCTCCAAGACAAGGTACTAGAGATGTTCATGTTGATGAACTTCTCACCATAACACGTCTCCATCAAAATTACCATTTTGTCCATCAGCTTCGGCAAAACAGCTTAGATTGAGTTTCTATGTGTGCATTTATAATTAGACTATAAAATAAAACATTAGATTTACAGGCTGCTTAGTCACTGCTATAGTCCAAATATGTGGATACATAGTACTTACTATCATCAAGGCAGGACACAGAGCTCAACTGAAAGAGAACATCCTTTGCCCACTCAGTGTCATATCTGTAAGGACCATAGTTTATGTCTGGTCTGACATTCTTTAGCAATTGTCATCTTGAGCAGAACATCTTTTTGCTTTGATTTTGTGCATCCCCAAAACATAGGCAGTTGTAGGGGTGAATATGTATGATCTTTGTTCAGAAAGAGGAAAGATCAAGAGCCACGTCAAAAGAGAATGTGCACTAGGAACTTCCAAATGCCAACTCTTAAATCATCCTGATGAATTGTTCTTTCTGTTTGTTTTCCTTATGGTCCCCGAAGCTCGGTAATGGATTGCTATTGGCTGGAGAGAGGAGAGCTTATGACATCAACCCAATTGCTACGACAATTAAGGGCATCTGTTTTTCAGAAGGTCTTTTAAGAGTGTTGACAATAGCAAAGCATTTCAAATTTTGATAAGTCAAGAACCCCTTGACTTAGATCCTGGAGATGGCTGGCTACTACAGTGAAGATGTTTGTGAAGGGTAGAGAAACTTACCCAGAATTCCATTTCTCTAGGCAGGTATACTCATGGTGAACAACACAGAATTACTCTTAAAATTCAGATTTGTTAATAATGGGGCTGGAAATAACATATACCCCATGTCATTATTCCTGGGGATGACTTCATTGCCTTCTTCCAGTGGCCAGAAGAAAGTAATTTCCTGATTTTCACAAATCTGTCTAGTCCTAGGTGACAGTGTAAGAGCCACAGTCATGAGTGGTGGCTGCTCTTCACTGTCAACTTGATGAGGTTGGTAATACCTGAGGAATACACTTTGGGGTTTATATGGGTAGGAGTTTACAGAGAATTTTTTTTTTTTGAGACAGGGTTTCTCTGTGTAGCTTTGGAGCCTATCCTGGAACTCACTCTGTAGACCAGACTGGCCTTGAACTCACAGAGATCCACCTGTCTCTGCCTTCTGAGTGCTGGGATTAAAGGCATGCACCACCACAGCACAGCATTTTTCAGAGAGTTTTAAATAAAGGAGAAAGACTCTCCCTGGATGTGAGTGGCACCGTCACACGGGCTGGAGATCCAGACTGAATGAAAATAGAAAAGAAGAGCAAGCTGAGTACCAGCATTCATCTGTCTCTGCTTCCTGATGGTGACCAGTGCTTGATGCTCTGGCTGCCATGACTGTCCTCCGTAATGGACTTCACTCTCAGACAGAGACAGAACAGAGCCAAAACAAACTCTTCCTTTCCCAAGTTGCATCTAGCTGGTGTTTTGTCAGCACAATAAGGAAAGTAACTAGTGCACCACTCCACCTGTCTTGCCTCTGACCCTCTCCAGGTACCACGGTTCTGTCTCCTCTTGCCTGCACTCACGTTTAGAAGGGCATGGTATTCTGTTCCACTTTTTAAAACAGAGCATTCATTTTTTTTTTCCATTTTACTTGTTTCCAATCAATCGCAGATTTCACATAATCTTCATAATGAAAATAATAAAAACATCCTTTAATTCCAGGATTTGGGAAATCCCAATAACATCCTCGAAGGTGGTATTACCCGAAATCAAATACATGTACTTCCTCCTTTGTTAGCCTTACAATTTCACATATTTTTAAAATGCAAAAAATGTCCCCTTCCTTATAAAACCCAAGATTTCCCTTCTTACCCTGGTTAGCTAACCAATCTTCTTGGGGGAATAAAACCACTTGATTTCTAACTGTGACAAAGAACAGCTTTTTAAAAAATGGAATTTTGATGGTAGAAGCTGGGTCAGCAGAGGTGTGCACTTGAAGGGGATATTGGAGCCCAGCAACTTCCTGTCTCTCTCCTTCCTGGCTGTCAAGCACTGACCAGACATTCCTTTTTTTTTTTTTTAAGAATTTTTTTCATTCATTTTATATGCCAAAGACCCCCCTCTTCCCTCCTCCCCCCCTCTAGCCTCCCCTTCCCAACTTAACCCCCACTCCCCCCCTAGAAGAAGGCAAGGGCCTCCCATGGGGAGACACATCCAGTAGAGGCAAGTCTAAGCCCTTCCCCCTGCCTCAAGGCTGCACGAGGGTCCCATCATAGGTAGTGGGCTCCAAAAAGCCCACTCATGCACCAGGGATATATTCTAATCCTACCACCAGGGGGTACCCCAAGCTGATCAAGCTATACAACTGTCTCGCCACGCAGAGGGCCTAGTCCAGTCCCAGGCAGGCTCCACAGCCATTGATCCAGTGTTCATGGGTTCCCACTAGTTTGGTTTGCTGACCAGACATTCTTTGCCACATACTTTCACTACCATGTTTATGCCGCCACAGGCCCAGAGGAACAAGCCCAAGGGACCATGAGTGGACATTCCTGAGTTTTGCTCTTTGTGAGTTGGTTATATTTTGTTACAATAAGAGAAAGCTGATTTACACTGAGTTGGGGCAAAAATGAATTGCAGTGAAAAAGGCCAATGGGTAATTCTTGTTCTTGACTTGAACATAAACACCAGGCTTTTAACTTTCTTCCCATGAATTCACTCTTGAGAGCCCTTTAGTCCTTTTTAGGGGAAAGTCCAATTTCTCTGACTAGAAATACTATGTCTTCATCATGGGTGGAGAAAGCATAATGTGATGAATGATTTCCATAAAACATTGCCCGATTTGGCAATATTTGTGCACTGTACTCTATGCTATCCCAAATATTACTTTTAACTACATACATTTTTCCTTCTTTTTTTTGTTGTGAAAGCATCTCATAGAATGTTAAGGATGGTGCCTCATCCATAAAAATACACTGTCCATTTTTGTGAGGACCATGATGCAGTGAGTAGTTATTTTGTAGCCTCTTTGGTTTCCCTTCTGGCAGGAATCAAGATCTCCTTGTTCCCGCATCTCACTGGCATCTGATGTAGACACAGAACATGGTGGTGCTTCACAAACACTGACTGGAAGCTGAGATCACTGACGTTAAAAGCTGGGGAATCCAGAGTGTTGTTTTTTTCTGGCATATTACCTTATGTGTCCAGATCTTCACTGCTAATGTCTTAATGTTTGTGTCTCCTCAAAATTCCTGTGTTAAAATCCAAGCACTGGTGTCTTGTGAGTGGGAGGGGGGTTAGGAGACCACTAAGCTATGGGAGTTAAGCTCTCATAAATGGACAATGCTCTTAAAAATGAAATCCTCGGAAGTTCCTTGACTCCATTAGCTATGTGAAGAAGAAGGGATTATGCAAGAGGGTCTAATTAGACGCCAAATCCCAAATCTGCCACACCTTCATCTTGCACTTGCAAGTCTACAGAAGTAGGAGTATAAATTTTGGTTCTTTATGTACCACTCCACTTATAGCATCTTGTTATAGTAGCCTAAATAGACAAAAACCAGTGTGAACTAAGACTGAAGGCCAAAACTATTGACAGGATTGAGTTCAACAGGGCTTGTTTCCTGCAGATCCCTGGGTTTTCTAGCAACACATCATTGTTCTTGTCTCCTCTCAGATGTTTCAAAGTGGAATGTGTAGAACAGGGCTGTTTCTGTTGGAATGTGATGACCTGGGTTAAATAATGGTCCTTTAGGAATTTATAGGAATGGCAACTTGCAACCAGTGTTTTCTTTGGTGGATTTTGAGGAACAAAGATGCATTTCATCTCAATACAACTGTGATTCATGGGACTATAGTATCAAGCTATAGTTTGTTTAGCTTTGAGTTATCTTGGTTTTTAAGTAGTAAAATGACATAATTTTATACCAAAGTCTTACTACTGAATGACAATTAATACCTTCTCCCTAGGATCTTAGGATTAGAGGTGACTTAAGTTATGAAGGAGGACATTGACCTTTTCTGTATTTCCTAAGGGTCAGTCTACCCCTTAAGAAAGTTGACTATAATGGGGTCCCAGAATGCCATGTTTCCTCTGAGCCAAGTCTCTTTGGAAGATGTCAATTAAAACTGCATCAATTTATTTTAGATCTGCTAAATCAGAGTTCCTTTTCTCTCTCTTTTTGTCTCATAAAGTTTCATCCACAGAAATGATAATAACAAACCATGAGTCTTGGGTATTGCATAGCTTCGATATGCCTGCTGTTGTCATGCCTAGGCCAGTGAGGACAAGGTTGCATAGCCCTTTGTAAATGCATGCTGAGCTGGATGCTTTCCTCTTGATAGTGGTCTAGAGTAGGCCTGGCTGATGCTGTTAGGGGCCATCCTTAGTCTATATGCAAATTCCACTTGGAAACATCACCGGAAGCCCAGAAAGAAACATGAGAAATTTAGGACATAGTTTCTATGTACAGCATATGCTCAAAATATATTATCAGTTTTTTGGAGCTACATGTGGCAGATTTTATTTCGTAGAAGAAAAAAGCACATGTGTGAAAGTCTGATGTTATTATTTTTGTTTTGTCTTCCTATTTAGAAGTTGTTGTGGTGTTTATAAATACCTCCAAACAAATAGCTCAATTTGAATTTTCTGTGAATAGAGATTGTTTGAAAAAGAGCAAAAAGGAATATTCTGAGCAGGGGCAACTTTGCTTCCTTGGCATGCTTAATTTGAGTAAATATGTATATCAGAAGTTGTAAAAATAAGCCCATTTCCTCTTCATTTTCATCCCATATGAAGGGCCACTCTCTGCTACATACCAAGTTTTATGGCCAAGTTACAGGCTTAGGGAAAGAGAGGCACCCGGCTTTGGTGATGCGGAAGTAGGTGGCTCTCACTCTGGAAGATCAAGGACAGAAATTTGTTTTTAAATACAGCAATTGATTTTATGTTCAGCTCCACAACTTTCATCACCAACAAAAAGAGGATCTAAATTAACAAAGCTTCCTCTGTGATGGGTTGATTAAGTCTCATCGAGAACCTCTGATGGTTGTGTGAAACCGCAGTCCACTTTGGTAGAAGGATTTGTAGGGTGCAGGTCGCTTACTTAGTTCCATATCTTTTCCTATAACACCCCAAGAGCAAAGTGGAAAGTATGAGATTTAAACACTGGGACGAAGTTTTCTTTCCTGGGAGGGCACTCACTACCATGACATTGTTCTTTATATTAACATCCCCTTATTTACTCTAAGAGGGAGGTTGATGAAAATCAGTGCTTCTGTTGGCAATGGAAGCAGAGAGCTGAAATTCTGTTCTAGAAGTGTCTGGAATTGTTGCATCATGGCAAGAAAACAAACCAGACTCGTGTTTGTGGGCAAGAGAGACTTGGGTATTGATGAGTGGGCAGAAAGGACACACTAAAGGAATGCCGACCTTGGGGACCTGAAAACAGAGTACAGTGTTGAGTTTCAGCTCTCAGTTCTACCCATGCCCTACTTCATGGGGAAAAGATCAGCCTTTGCTTATGGGGCTCAGTGACAATGCAGTGAACTAACTTTGAACCTGGCCTTCCCATGGTACCTCTGAGGAGATTACCCTGTTGGATATTCCCAGCAAAGTAGATGGTGCCTCTGTCTCATAGACAAAGCTCTGGTGTGTGACACAGTGTCTACAGAGTCCTGTGACCAGCCAGTCACAGTTCCCACAGAAACTAGATTTTTATCCCCAGATGTGTGTTATACAATATTGCCGTTCTGTACATGGTTGGATTAGAGGGCGAAGAAAGATGGCCTTTGTGCTCATCCACATCAATTTGTCACTGACTGCCTTACACACTACCATCGTGTGTAATTTGGGGAAATTAGGATTTATAAAATAGCTCCAGATGACTGAGTCAAGTTAAGTTGCCTCTCTCTCTAGGTATGCAAATCAGCTAGGTTTGATAAGGTCAAGATTTGAGGTCCATGTTTAAGGTTCAAAGAATGGGTCACAGTCTACCAAAGTATTCTTTAATTATGGATTAAATAGATCATACGTAGTTTTAAATTAACCTTCAATTTTGGGGGGAGGCCTCTGTAGTACTGAGAAATTGAATCATTACACACAAAGTTCTTGGGATTGGATGTAGCTCAGTGGTGGAGTGCTTCCTAGCTTGCCTAACATGTACAAGGCCCTGGGTTCAGTCCCCAGCACTGGAAACACAGAGTACAACCAAACAATGGTGTACACTTTGAGTGTATTAGCTAGAATGTGAGTATCATAGTATTTTCGCTTTTGTTACTTTTTGTATTCATCAAGTAATTGATGTTATTCTAAAAAGTGAAAACAATGGAATTACTCATCCCATATCAAAATTGTTATTTTGAATCATTATCATAATATTTTCATAGTTGGTCATATTATAAAACAGCAACCATTCCAAAAGGAGGAATATTTTTGCACATTGACTTCTAATTCTTGAGATATATATGCATTTTCATGAATGAATTATTAATGTAAAATAAATAAAACTATCAGGACAATTAAGACAGTGAACACATTCAGTGTTCTGAGAAGATTTTGCTCATGTCTTTCAGGTTTCTATTTTTTGTTCCTTCCTATTCCTCTATCCCTTGTGAAACTCATTTTCTATTATTACATATTGTTTTATATTTACTAGAATATTATGTATGGAATCCTACATTTGCAACTACTTTTTCTTGTTTCATTTACTGAGCATAATTGTTTTTACTAAATTAATATTATATATATTATTATTCCTTTTTACTGTTGTGTAGTATTCCTTTTAATGATATGCCATAAATATTTTTTCCCATTTATCTGAAGGTATTTGAGTTGTTTCCAATTTAATAATTTTACTTAGGTCTTTAAATGGACATATACCTAATCTACCTCAAGGTATAATCAAAGAGTAGAATTGCTGGATTTTCATTTTCATCATATTGTCATTTTTTTTTTTTCTTCAAGGTATTTCTGACCTCTCACCTTCCCATCAGAATTGTGGACAGCCTGCCAAAGTCAGGCCAGTCCTTGGATTAGTCAGTCTTTGAAACTTATCCCATTGTCTGGATTCATGAATATCTTCTAGGTATAATCCAAATGTGCACATTCTTGATGTCTATTCGTGTTAGACAACTTTTCTTGTCTTAGTTGTCATTTGTTATACTTTTCGTGAAGTATTTTTTCAAATATCTGCATCTGTGGAGGTACCTCAGTGATAGAGCTTGTGTTTAGTGATCCATAGGGTTGTGACTTTGATCCTAAACACCACACATGTGCATTCACCATGCATGCACACACACACATCAAATATCACATACACTAAAAATATCTTCCTCATTATTATATTCTGAAAGATGTTTATATTCTGGACGAAGTGGATTATCAAATGTGATTTGAAAATATTTCTTTTCCAGGAGCTCCAGGAGTGCGATCAGTGAGTGAGTGGGGTTCATAAGGAAACGATTTCTTCCTGTTTGTGGCTGGGTGTTCATTCTTACTTAGATCTCCCCTTTAAGACATTATCAATATGTATTTTAAGCAATTCACATAGTAAGAATCCTAAAGAATGGTGCATGTGGGTTTGTGTATTAAAAACCATGAGCAGAAGGTTGGGCACTGTGGTCCATGATGGCAATTCCAGTGTTTGAGAGGCATAGATGGGTGAGTTGGACAATAGTCTGATCTGCACAACAAGTTCTAGGTCATTTGGGGCTATAGTATATATTAAAAATAACAGCAAAACAGTAAGTGAGGGCAATATTACAACTATAGATCCATGCTTTCAGGACACGGGGCTCTTTGGCTGAGATAGTATCGAGTGAGTCAATATTCCACAGTCATTTCTGAGACATTGTCTTGGACCAGAGAAATAGTTTCCTTTCTCATTTTCACCATTAGAAAAACAAAAACACCCTTGAGTTCTCAGTACTTACAGTCATCAGGCACAGCTGAATCACTTGAGGATCAGGTGACAATTCAGGGCCTATCCACTGTTTCTAATTTTAAAAGTACCAAGATTGTAGAGTTTCCCCAGTCAGAAGTAGGATGGCCCCACCTTACTGTGTTGTAAAGGGAACACTTGAGGAGACGTGACCACATAGACATTTGGAATTTGGATCTCTTTCTAGGCCCATGAGATGTAGTATGATCATCTCTTGATGCTAGGCTGCAGTAGCAGGGAGCTACAGATTCCAGTCATCTAGGATCATAAGTGAGCCACTGATAACTTGCAAGGGGCTGGGTCTCTAAGCTATTATGTCTGGTAGGCTGGGTGCATTAAATCCATTGTCAACTTAATGGTATTTTCAACCTACAATGAATTTGTTCAGTGGTAGGTAACCTCATTGTGAGTCAGGGAACATTTTTCTTTTGTTTCCATAATTTCTGAGGAATTACACGGAACAATTATTTCTCAGGCAGAAGGCTGTACTAACAAGAGGGAGTGTGGACCCTGGTAAACTTCAGGACCTGATCTTCCTGCTCAACCTCTCACACTGCCGTAGAAGGAGATAAATGGTGTCTTCCTGCTGTCATTTCCTCACTGGGAGAATGGGGTAGAAGACACAGTTTCCATATCACCAGAGTGCCTGATGACATGATGAGCTGAGACAGCTATAGCACTCAGGGTAATGCCAACTTCCAATAAATATTAGCTATTGTTGCTGACAGCTCATTACCAGAAATACTAGTTAACAGGGAGTTTAGTTTGCTCATGCCTGGGATGTTAGCTGCTTTTTAATATTTTTGGAACAATCATTTATTTATTTATTTATTTATTTATTTATTTATTTATTTATTTATTTTTATTTGTTTGCTTGCTTATTATTTATGTAATAGCATCTCACTCCCAAATGGTTTTTTATTAATATCATTTTGCTTCAGGCTACAAAGGAATGGAAGAAAAAAAGAGATGATTACTAACAAAAGATACAATTAGGTTCTGATTAGGTCTTGGGAATAGACAGGCTCTTCCCTCAGTGAGGCTGTCTGCCTGCTGAAACTGCTAGAGGAAAGAGTAGGGAACACACTAGAAGACTCAGGCATAAACTGGTGTACTCTTGGCCTGAGGCAATGAAGTTCATTTTCGCAGAGGGTAACGGGTAATGCCAAGACGTGTTTCTGGTCAAAGGACTGAGAATAAATGACTGTTGAGCCTCAGCCATAAGGGAGGTGTCTCTGTCACTCCTTCAAGACTCAGGGACTATGATGGAGGAGAGGAGAGAAAGACTGAGCGAGCTAGAGGGTATGGGGGAGCGTCGGTGAGGTGGTGGCTTTCTTTCCAGCTGATTAAAGTTTTAGTTAGCATAAACATGATTTGTTTCATTGTGATATTTTATTGTATTGTTATATATTTTATTTTGTTATTATATATTAATTATGCATAACTGGTTTCATTATGACACCTTCACACGTTTACCTAATGTTTTTTCTTCATGCGCACTCCCCACTACTCCTTGCTCCCCTCTCATTTCCGCTGATGGCCACACTCTTCCCAGTTAGTCAGTTATTTCACACTTTCCTTTCTTTTGTGATGACTCATGGCATTTTATTAGGGTTTCCCGTAGGACTCTGGGGGAGGGATTACTTACAGGAGCATGGGCTCCCTAGCAGTGGTTATACCACTGAGGAAAATGTTTTTCCTTCCTTCAGCAACCATTAGCTGCCTATAGTTACCCAGGAAGCTTTATGGTTTTTGAACCCCCTCTACCAGCTGCCATTATCTGTGTATAGCTCTTTAAGGACCCAAGAACTAGGCTAAGATATTGACAGGATCAGTCTGATGCCCATAAATACAAATGTCATGAGATCAATAATGCCAGGGCATTGACGTCCTCTGAAGTTAGGGTTCAACCTCATTCTGGTCCTTATATTCTTTTTTGTTTTTTCTACCATGATGCTTTCTGAGCCTTGATGGAGTGATATACATATTCTACAATTTTCATAAATATTTGCTATGTATAACTGATTTTTCCCTTCCATTACCATTTCCATTTCCATTTCATACTGACTCCCCATCTCTTCCTGGTTCTCTTTCTCCTCCCAAACAGTCCTTTCTTTTGCTCTTATGCCACATACATCCCATTACATTCCTTTTCATCTCTCTGCTCTTTGACCTCATGCCCCCTTTCCATAGTCTCCTTTATTCTCTCTTACATACGCATATGCATACACTTTAAACCTAGCTCCTGCATGTGAGATGCAACATGGCATTTGCATTTCTGAACTTGTTTTACTTCTCTTAACATAATGTATCTAGTTCCATATTTTTTCCTGCAAATATCATAGTTTAAATTCTTCTTTATAGCTGAATAAAATTCTGTTGGTATATATATATATATGTATGTATTTTCTGTTGATGGGTATCCACACTGGTTCCATACCTTGGCTATCGTGAATAGTGTAACAGTCAACATGAATGTGCAAGTATTTCTGTGATACTCTGATTTGGAATCTTTGGGTTTTGCTGGATCATGTGGGTAGTACGTTTTTGAGGAATCTTCACATTAATTTCCAGAGTGACTGTACCAGTTTCCATTCCTAATAACAGTATGACAGGACTTTTCTTTCCCCACGTCCCTGCCAGCACTTGGTATCCTTGATAATTGCCATTCTGACTGTAGAGAGAAGGAGTCTTAAAGAGTTTTAATCTGCATTTCCCTGATGGCAGAGGAAGCTGAAGAATTTTTCAACTATTTATTGGCCATTTGTGTTTCTTCCTTCAGATCTGTTTATTTATTTGTAAGTCTTTTATTTGGTTGGGTGTTTTTTCCTGTTTGTGTTCATTTTCTATAGTTCTTTGTAGATTCTAAATACTAATCTGTCTCATTTGCAGCTATCAAATATTTTGTCTTGTTCTGTAAGTTGTTTCTTCATTGTGTTGATTGTTTTCTTTGCTTTTATGTTTATGTGATCCTATTTTATTGAGGGCCTTTGAGGTCTAGCTTCAAGGTCCTCTTTGGGGTTCAAATTGGAACAGAAAACAAAAGGAATTTAGGATATCTGAGAGTGAATGAATCAGCTCACGTGAGCTCTTCAAATCATGTCTTTTTTATTGGTTTGCCTTTCTTCTAATTTTCTTGTCATAATTGTCTATAATTTCTTAGCTCTAATTCTCTGTTCTAATCTTCCTGCTTTTTTCATCTAGCCTAAAAATTCTCTTTTTACTGGGTACTTGAAGCAATAAAAAAATTGCAAAAGTTACCTCTCATTGGCAAAAGCATATTACTAGGGTAAGCAATAAGGAGCTGAGCCATTTACCATGGCAACATAAGGTTTCAAGGTTTCAGGACCAGAGGGAGGGGGCACAGTGCCCAGTTTGACAAACTTTGAGACATAGCTCTTTATCAACAGATTTGACTAACAAAGAATTGGCAGGCTTCTCTTAGGGTGCTTTGTGTAGATAACCTTGATAGACACCTGCAACTCTTTGTGTGTAATTGTAAAGTTTTAAACTGATGATCTATTTACAAAAACCTTTAGTCTAGCTTGAATTTGCACTGAGGTAAAAATGAACTAAATGTGTGCAGTTAGTCTGAACAAAAGGAATAAAGCAGGCTTTTAAGTGTCTACAGTCTTTGTGGAACAACAGATCCAGCAATGAAACATATTCTAGCATATAGTCCATACATCAAAATTATACACCCCAATGAGAAGTCATCTTCCTGACTATCCACAAATGTATGTGCCCTTAAGATTGAGATGTGGCCATGAGATTGCATGTACACATTACATGAAAATGCGTGGTAATGGGGAGATAGCATAGCTGTTGTTGCACAAGGGAAATGGCAGATGAAAGCAACCGGTTTTTCAGAGCCTGTGGCCCTGCAGGTCCTGCTCCACAGGGTTCCTCAATCAGAGAACCATTCATCTGGTGAGTTGGCATCTGAATTATCAATTGATATAAGCTGTAATTGTATCATGACTCACAATAGCTCATGACAATCGCTCCTGACACTATTTGTCAATCTTCAGAATTGTTCCTTATCCAATACTAGTCTTTATTTTGAAATATTTTCTAAAACTCTAGCTGTTTCAGAGTTTAATATCTCACATAATGTCTTTGATTAATTTTGAATTGATTTTGTGCAGGGTAAAAGATATTGATCTAGTTTCATTCTTTTATTTGTTGGTAGAAATATTTAGGTTTCCTACCCCAATTTGTTGATGACGTCTATGTATGCTTTTGTGTATGTTTTTGGTGATTTTGATAAAGATTAGATGTCTATGGTAGTGTGGGTTATCTGGCTCCTCATCTGTTTTATTGGTCTGTATATCTGTTTTGTATAGTATCATGCTGAATTATGCTCTTTTTGTTACTATGGCTCTGTAGTATAGTTTGAGACTGGATATGGTGACTCTGACATTGTTTTCTGTGGGTATTTTTCTGGTCCTGTCAGAAATGTCTTTGAAGTGTTGCTGGGATTCTGCTAATATATATAGTGAGTGTATTGCTTTTCATAATGTAACTACTTTTCCAAAATTAATTATAGAAAACCATGAGCATGAGTTATGTTTAAAATCTTCTAGGGTTGTATTCAATTTCAGTGTCTTTCTTTGTAGAGGGTTTTCAACTCCTTGGTTAAGTTTATTCCAAGTTATTTCATAATTTTTGAAGCAATTATGAGTGAGAAATTTTGCTAATTTAGACAGTATGTTGTTGGTATATAGGAAAACTAATGATATATATATATATATATATATATATATATATATATATATCCTGAGTGCTTGGGATTAAAGGCATATGCCACCACTGCCAGGTGCTATTGATTTTTTAAAGCTTCTAATTTTTGTTTGCTGATTTTGAATCCCCCTACTTCTAGCAGATCTGAGAGTTTTCTGTTTTCTGGTGGAGCGTCTAAGGGCTTTCAAGTGTAGGACATGTACTCTTCAGACAGGGATAATTTGACTTCTTCCTTTCCTTTTTGTATCTCTCCCCATCCCATCCCCTTGATCCATGACTGTATTTAAGAATTTGAACACTGTGTTGAATGAAAAGCGATGGAGTGGGCAAGTTTATATTATTTTTGATTAGTCACATATGACCTTTATTGTGTTACAATCCTAGCTTCATTGGGAACTTCATCATTTTGAACTTTCTCAAAGACCCTTTCTGCAAATATGGAAACAACTCATGATTTTTATCTTTAAGTCCATGTATAAACTATAGCATATTCATTGATTTGTGTGTGTTGAACTTTCTTTACATTCTTGGAATGGAAGCCACCTGGTATGATTTTCCAAATGTCTTCTCGAATCCAGCTGAAACAATTTTATTGAGAATTTTTCCATCTATGTTCATCAAGGAGGTTTGCTATCAGTTTTCTTTTTTGTTTCTGTACTCTTATTTACTTCGATATCAGCGTAGTCTTGGCTTTGCAGAATGCGTTAGCTAGCCTGCCTCTTCCTTCCTTCCTTCCTTCCTTCCCTCCTTCCTTCCTTCCTTCCTTCCTTCCTTCCATTCACAGTTTATGGAAAGACTGAGGAGCACTTGTGTTAGCTCTTATTACAAAGTTTGGTGGAACTTTGTAATATTTTTCTTTATTAAGAGACATTATATTATCAATTCAATCTTCTTGCCTATTGTGGATCTGGTTAAGTTGTTTATATCCTGTTGATTTCAATTTTGTAGGTCATATGTGTCTAGGAATTCAGTCATTTTGTCTAGATTTTCTAATTTATGGTCTGCGAGTTTTCAAAGTATTACCTAATGACTGTCTAGATTTTATTAGGTTCTCTTTCAATATCCATCTTTTTTATCTCTAATTTTATTCTTCTTACTCAAATCCCACCAAGACCAAAACCACCCCAGCAATAGATAGCCTTCCTGTAGCAGGAACTGTTTCCTGGGTGCTGTCTTTCAGATGGACAACCAAAGGTTGCTCTTTGTGGGCCAGTTAGTCTGACTGCAACTCTGCTCCCCCTACCACTGTCAAAGATTTTTCATTTAAATTCAGTCATTCATTTTTGGATCTAGAGTAGAGTGGATCCCACGACAGAGAATTTCTATTCTGGGTCATATTAACTTTTATATTGGCTGGTGCCTGAACCTGTGGGTGGGCTTCCTTTTCCTATTTAGCTAAGCAATGATGACTATAAAATGCAGACCTACGTATAGCTAAATAGACTACATAGACAATGATCCCTGATCATAGAGTCATCTTCAGGAGTCTCTGGTTGATTGAATTGTTAATTTTTGCTACATGAAGAAAGGAAGAGGTGGAATGAAGGTCATGGCACAGGTCTGATGATCCTGGACAGGGCTAGGCCCTGCCTCAAGAGCAGCAGGGTGTTTGCATCTTGGGAAAGAGGGCTCAGCTAGGAAAATAGCAGAGGTGCAGAATGACAACATGCCTGTTCCTGTGACACTCCCTCCAGTGTGTTTGGAAGGTGAAGGTGTTACAATCAGAAGCAAAGGAAAAGCCCAGTGAAACCTTGGGCCATTGGTGACTGCAATTGGGATTGACATAATAGCCTCCAGGTTCAGCCTGGTCAGGTGGCCACAGAACACGGAGTTCATGAGACTGATGAGAATCACATCATCTGGGCCAAGAATGCTGGACGGTGCCATGAGCAGGAACTCCCAGAACTCATCTCAGATCTATGTTAGCTAAAGACAGTGCAGCACTCAGTGCTCTGAGATGGTTTCCTGCATCCCAGCCTAGGCACTGGCTCCAAAGTGCCTCTGTGTACTTGATGAGGTACATTCTGGAAATCAGTCCTTCAAAGAGAATGGGATATTAATGAAGTTAAAATTAACAAATTTTGCATCAGCCTTTTACTGTCAAAACTTAGCTTAACCTAAAGACACATATTTTCTTTCCCCTTAAAGATTACATAGTTATGTTTCGTTTTCTAAATCCATGACAGTGTAATGTGGTACAAGGTACAGAATAAAGTCAATTAATTTTTTTCTGAGTGGATATCCAACTGGGGATATAGCTTAGAGGTAGAACACTTACCTAGAGTAGGAAAGGTCCTAAGATCAGTCCCCAGTACAGAAAAATAAAAAGCAAATGAATGTCCAGTAACAATTCTTTACAAGACTCTGGTACCTCTGGAGAATTCACTTTGTAGGAACGTCAAGAAATTAGCTGCCTATCGATGTATCTATTATTGCTGGACTGTGTACCTGGTCCGCTGACCTCTTCAGCACTGCTTACACAGGTACTGCATTGTCCTCATCCCTGTAGCTTCATAACCAGGCAAAGGTACTCTCTAAAGTTTGTTCCTATTCAGACTTGTTTTGGTCAGTCTTTCTGCTGCATTTCCATGCAGATTTTAGAACCAGCTTATCACCTTGTCAAATAGGCTTCAAGGGCTTGTGCTGCTGGGTTTTTTTATGCATAAAACAACTGTTTTCAGCATGTAAACATCACGAGTTATAATGGCACAGCATACCTAAGTGATTACATTAATAATACTGGGTCTTCAAAATGCACAGAAAAGTGTAACGTAAGTACAAACAGAAATGTTCAAGAACTGATAGAGCATATGGGGAAAATATCACCAATAACATAAAACACCAAGCTTGCTAGATCAACCATGTAAAAGACACTGTCTTTTTTAATAAAGAACACTCTACAGCCAAAACCAGAATACTAAATCTTTTTCTTGAGCATTCACAAAACAATTTCCAAGATACACCACAGTCCACTTCTCTAGCTCTTTGTAATGTAAGTTGGGCTTGCTCCCAACTTGCTGAAAACTTGAGTCTATATTCATAAGATATATTGGTGCTGTGATGACATAAAAAATAACACCATGTGCTCTCTTCACTTCTGTTTCTTGGAAGAGTTTGCAAATAATGCTCATTAATTACTTTTTAAATGACTTTTTCTTTTTCCCTTTTGATTTACCAGGGAAGCCATTGCCATTGCATCCTGAGCTTTTCTGGCAACCTTGAAAGTCATTCTGTTTTAGGGTTTGCTGCTATGAAGTCAATTTGATTTGTGTCTTTCTAGAACTTTTTTTTTTACTTTAGCTAGGCCGTTTATTTGTTGGCACACAATTGTTCCACTTATACCTGGTGTTCTTGTCTGTGTGAAATTGGTAGTTACGTTAGTGGGCAAAGAGTTGGTGAAGGGATGATGATCCCAGGAGGTCTCAATTTGGGGAATGACAAAGAAGTGTAAGTAAACTGATACATAGAGTCTGAGCACTAGTTTTGTAGAGTGAGAGATAGAGATATGTAGATGATAGCTAGGTAAATAGAGATATAGATCTAATAGATATAGATGGATGATAGATTAGATAGATAGACAGACAGACAGACAGACAGGGAGGGAGGGAGAGAACTGTAAAAAACAAAATCCCTTTTCTGTGTCATGTTACTGAGGAAATCACCAAAAGAATACGGTGCCAGGAAAGCAGTGCTGTGAGGAGACAGAAAGTAGAAGGATAACCCAGTTAGAGAGCTGTAAAGACCTTACGAGCTAGATTCAACTGCTGTTCCACACATCAATCATAGCTATGACGGTTCTTGAAGAAAAAAGAACAAAGGTTAGATGCATTGTAAATCTTTTGGTTGGAGATTCTGTTTGCATTGGTTTTCTATGGTGACCATCCCAAACTCGGTCACATTTACAATGGAAATGGGCCTCTGAGTTGTAGAGGCCTGACATCTAGACCCATGAGGAGTTGGCTCCCTATGAAGTGGTAAGGGGAGGATGTAGC
The DNA here is from genome assembly GCF_004664715.2 of Peromyscus leucopus. NCBI lineage: Eukaryota > Metazoa > Chordata > Mammalia > Rodentia > Cricetidae > Peromyscus > Peromyscus leucopus. The sequence continues at coordinate 144,220,280 of NC_051063.1, read as the reverse complement.
TGTGGTCTCTCCACTTGCCTTGGACACTGCCATCTTCCCCAGGTCCTCAGATTCTTCTTCCTTATTTGTGTGCCTCTGTGTCTCAATTTCACCTTGTCAGGGGACACAGCTAAAGTAGATGAAGGTCATTCTAATGGCCTCAGTCTACACATATAGTCTCCGCCTGACATCCTGGGGTTGAGGACTGACTCCAGTGTAGTCTTGGAGGGGATGCAGTGCAACATGTAACACTACTAGAAAGTGACGGAGGTTCCTCAGAGTACAGAGCCAAAGGGCTTGGGGTGGCTGTGGCACTGAGGATGCTGAAGACAAGATTCTAGGAATAAGGTAGGTATTATGTCAACACTTCAGAATGGAGTCCAAATATAGGGACATTTCTTTCTCTGCCTAACACTTTCTGGAGACCCTAGAAGTTTAACGAACAAATAAGTGAATAGTAGCAATCTGCCGTGGCCAGTTAGGGCTCCTTGCTGGTTCCTCCCCAAGTGTGTGGTTCTAAAGCAGGTGCTGAGGAGCACTGGCTCATGAGCCCATCTCTCATAGTGCCGCCTCCCTCCAGCCTTCAGGCATCTGCTCACACCATCAGTCTCTGGTGTTTCCCACACTATTTTTCTTACGTTTGTTTAATTTAGTTCAATGGCCTCCATTTTTTTTCCTTAATGTGATATGTTTGTCACAAAGAGAGGGAGAAACCTGTTTGGAGGCCAGTGTTGGGGTACAAACGAGCCCCAAACCAAAGTCGTTCTGCGCACGTGTATTAAAAATGCTATATTTGGCGCTAGTGTGTTAGCTAGTGGTAGCCAACTGAAGCATTGTGCACTCTGCTATCTCTGATTATATTCCTTATGTGTGTTGTGTAAACGTATCCCTTTGGGACCCTCAGACTAAATGGAGAAAATATATTTCTTTCTTTCCTCTTCACAGTGATTTTTCAGATAACGCCAATCCCTTTTAGGAAACTGACTTTCCCCTACCCCGATTTATTAATCAACTTGCCAAAGGTTTAAATGTAAGCTCTCAGAACTATGCTATACTTTACTATCTGGCTTTCCCTAAGGTAATCTACATCTGGAGGGGGCACAGTGATATATTTGTGGAATTTGGTGCATCGCAACCATCTGATAAATATCTTTTAATCCATAAAAACCAAAACAGTGGATTCCTGGTTGAACGAAGGATCCTTAGTGGCTTTGAGAGTTATGAAAACATTTTCATCAGGTCGCCGGAAGTGAGCGCAGATCTGGTCTGACTCCAAACGGTCCAACTGTGCAGCCATCAGTACCCGGCACCTCCCTACCTAAAATCCATATGAGTCCCCATAAGCCTCCTGGCTGTACTTGTCTGTTCAAGCTGGGCTTTTATAATTTTCCTTGAGGGGTCTCAGGTTGGAACGCATGTTAGCTTCGTTGCCAATAATTGATTTGAACCATTTGATTTTACAACACTGAGTAGTGGATACTTGCTTTATTAAGTTAATTTCAGGGACAGAAAAATCAGCATGCATATTTGGTGGCTAATTACTAGCTAGATCTGAACCAGGATGGAGAGAATGATTCCTTAACAAATTGATGTTTAATCCAGCATAAGCAAGTTTGTGACATTAAGATATTGTTGAAGAAAAAAAAACTACTGTTTTCTATGTTAGAAAGTCGGAAATAGTCTTAATATTTGTGTGATCTGATGTGGTATAGAAAAGACTATAGTGTCAGGCTTATATATTAGTTGAGGGTTGGTGGTCATCCAAGTACGGGCGCGGGTGGCGTCTGGTTAAGATACGTGGGTCCTTGTGGGTGGGGGCGGCGGCCAGGGGGTTGTTGGCTCGGTGATGGGATAGTGGTTTGTCTGTGTCTCCTGCTCATGTGTTAGTTTGGTGAGTCGATGTTTTTTGAGGAGGTTGTAAGTCACCATTATTCGATGGTCATTAGCGGAAGTTTCCTAGTTCCTTGAAATTCAACCTAACTAATTAGGTATGCAGTCAATGCAAGTTATATAAGTTATTACAAGAACTGTTAGGTCGTAAGTGATGTTAATATATTTCCAAGGTCACGATTTTATTTTTTTAAAGGATTTATTTATTTATAGTATCGTTTCTGTGCTGCAATATATCTGCGACCAGAAAGAGCACGGATTCATTATGGATAGTTTGAGGCCACATATGGGTTGCTGGAATTGAACTCAGGACCTCTGGAAGAGCAGCCCAGGGCTCTTTTAACCTCTGAGCTATCTCTCCAGCCCCCCAAACAGATATATTTTCGACAAATAGGTCATCTTCAAATACTTCAAAGAGCTACAGAATTAGGATTAAGATGCTTTAGTACATAGATTAGTTTTTTTTTTCAAATTTATAATGAGACAATGTTTTGGCAGACCATTACTTACAGCAGATAAGGCATCAAAGAACTCCATCAGAATTTATTTTACAAATTTTTACAAAACAAGTTTAACAAAAGTTAGCCACTGGCAAAAAAAAAAATGCCTTGTTCAATCTGGATGGCTGCTCAAATTGGACAAGAGACACAAAGAAGTGACTGTGAACTTTGCAGACAGTAGACGCTTAGAATATCTGCTTCAAGAAAGTCTAATTCAATATAATAGGCTTGTAGCAACGATTGATGCCAATTTGGCAGAGTAACCTTGGTGACTGGTCCATGGCAGCATACTGTTTCTGGTATTCTCAATTTTTTGGATTGCTGCTTTTTCTGTTTTTTTGGGATTATCCTTCCAGATTTATTTGATGTGGTTTTTGTGACTAGACATAGTTTTCTTGTGTAATTAAATTTCTTCCAAAAGAATCTCTACTCAGATATAGAGAGTATAGATAAACTCATAATACATTTGAGATAGAACAATTAAAATAGTTTTGGTAATTGCCAGTTGAAGACTTGTAGAAATCGTTGACATATAGTGTGTCACTCACACTTTTATATTGGATCACTAAGAAGAATGATAAGAAGTATTACTCTGATTTGCAAATGTTTTGGACTAGATTTGATTGCTATTAATGTAAGTTATGTCTTGGGACATAATTTGTAGCAGTGTATGATAGTTTATTGTTAATTCATTGTGTTTAGTTTATCAATATTACATAAATTTTTTAGACCAAAGGGCAAATGCTTGGTTGGCTCCTCTTTCTTGGTTGCACTTATGCTCCTACCTGCACCTATGCTTTCCTCCTGAAGTATCCTAGAGTGCTAGAGAGCATAGCCTAATGGCTTGTGTTGTAAGATTCATAGTGATAATTCTGGAGTTTGTATTTTCAGGGAAGGACGAATTTGATTGGCTGGGTAGTAGAATGGGTGTCTAAGGTGGGTGGTTGAAGAAAACAAGACACTATATTGGGCTTTCTCATAGGCCCCTGAGGAGTTGGAGAGCGAGAGATTTCTGTGGTTGTTCTTACTTCTTATGATTTTTCATGCATTGTCCGTTCTTGTGCACATATGTCGAACTCGTAGTTTTTATTATTAGACAATTAGAGTATTGTCACAACATTGGAAATGTGGTAGTCAGGTATCGAGCGTAGACAGTAGGTTGATGATTTTGCTAAAGGTAATTAATATTGTGGGCTAATTTAAAACCTTCAAGATAGTGATCACTTGGGTGGCACATCTGCAAGTTTAGAAAATGCCTCTGAATAGGTCAATCTACAGTCATCTTTAAGCGACACGCAAATATCTGCTTCAATTGTTCTTACGCCAAGACTTCTACGCAAGAGCAAGCATTAGAGGGGGAAGCGAAACACACGTAATAAAGCCATGAAATTGGAGAAACAGCCGAGACCTATGTGGAGGTTTTTGGATCTCGCATATTGTTTGTCCTTCTTAGATGAGTAGGGGATGTGTTAATTGGGGCGAAGCTATACCTCAAGGTATCTAACTTACTTACAGTCTTTCTCTGAGTCAGCTTTTGTTAGAGAGAATGGAGGATAGAACTACTTTACATTCTTTGTTTTCTGGCTTCTTCAGTTTTTTTTGCCCCCTTTTCCCCTCTTTTTCTATTGGAGATTCTTTATCTCAGGCTTTTAAACTTCAGCCCTGGGTTTTTTGCTCTCAAAATGTTACTTTTCACTCTCTGTTATTCCCTCTAGTGCTCTTTTCCTCTATTAGGGTTATAGTGGGTTCCATGTGTGAAGAAGGTGGTTAAGTTATTGCTCAGCTTAGGCCTGTCTTTTATTTACTGCTTGTACACATATTTTGTGGGAATAATTGGCTGTATCAATTCGATCTGGTTCGACCACGTCGTTAGGTGGTGTACTGTGGTTTTAGATGTATGTGAGTTGTGGTAAAGTGTATATGTCGTGTGTGTTTGCGGGTTTCAAAGCCCCAAGCCTAGAAAGGGCTGTTGGTTCTTCTCTGACGCTCCTACGTAGTATAGGATGTCTAGGTCTGACCATGCTTGTACTTGATGTTTCCATTCCTGATGATAATGGAATCCATGTTATATCCTGCGGACTTAATAACTGGGGCGTTGTCTTCCACACGAAATTTTGCAATCTTACATTTGTAATGACAGGCAATGCAGAGAACTCTAGAGAAAAGGATCGTTGTTGTGGTTAGTCGCTTAGGGATATTACTTTCTAACGGGTCTGACAGGATATGTTGGTGCTTATGGAGTTTATCGAGATCAAGTTGTGTAGAACAACCGTTTTCGTCTGGTTGCACTTGATTAATCATTATGTGATAGCCTCTGCGATCGAAAGCGATTAAATTAGATGCACAGTAGCGGTGACAGAATTATGAACTGTGGTTTGGGATAGAGTAAACTCACTTAGCAGGAGGATTCAATTATCATAAGTTAGTGCAACGAGGGCATAAAGGAGGAGCACCTGTCTTCTTTGGTAATAAAGATGTGATAGAGTGCACTAACTGTTTGGCAAACTGGAGCATAGCCACCTGGTGTGAGAGTAGTGGGCTATGATCATTCATGGAAGTGGGGGCACCCTTTTAATTAGGCAAAAATCAGTGGAACAGGTCACATTATTTTATGCACGTGGGAACCTGTAAAAGTAGAGCCAATGAGAAGGATTTGGTAGTGATATTTGTTGAATGGGAATCTATGTGGTAGATAAAGTGCGTTATAAGATCAGGTTGATATGATATATTGAGTTAAAAGAGATATTTGCAGCAGGTTTACCTTAATCAGAAACAACAGACACAGCAATTCTAAAATCATGGAGAGCAAAGAGAAAGAAAGGCAAAGATTTCTCAATCCGACAAACAACTTCAAAGAAGCTTAGTGGTGCATATAGAGGGATTAAGATTTTTCTAACATGGGCGAGTAAGTGAGGAATAAGATAGGGAGGAAACATTGTAATATCTCTTGTGCTACCCATATTATTATTGAAGAAAAGTGTCAACATCTAATGTACGGGATCTTCTTTGTGTTTCATTGACTGTCTCACCATGAGCATCTGTTGCGTCAGGTCCTAGTGAGAGCTTGAAGTATTGTTTGAGTGTGACGACCTAGATGCTTAGAAGGAGAGTTGGAGGCCGAATATTATTACGGCGGAGTTTGAAGAGAAACCTAAGAGAGAGAAGGAATGTGAAATGGGAAAGCATGTTGATATGCTAGTTTTTCTCGTGAGGTATCGGGGATTGTTGGGTGTTTGCCCCAGTAAGAGCTATTTCTATAGCTCTGTCTTTTATGCCGTCGGTGCAATCATCATCTTGATATTTCTATGTAGCTTACTGTGTTAATCTTACTCGTAAATTTTCTTAACCTTTTCTCAGTTTCTCTTGTGCTTAGATATAATAGTCTAATCTCATATTTCTTGTGTGGCTTTTATAGGCAGGATCGCGACAGATAAAGCACGTTGCTCTCAACGCCTTAGAGTGGTCAGATGAAAATTGTTTTTGTTACTCGACACAGGGATTCTGCAGGAAGTGTTGTAGGACTGGGTTAAACAAATTAGTTTTTTGAACTTTTTAGGGGGAGGGTTTGTCGCATTGGGTTAGACTAAATGGATTTGCATTATGGGGTGAGTGTGCAGATTATGACCTGCGGGAGGTGAAAGTGATGTGGTGTGAAATGGAAGAAGAATTTCTTCTATTAGAAGATGGGTATGTCGTTGAGACTGTGCTCTGTTTGTTGGTGTCGTTTGTGACTCACATGAAGGACAGGGTGACACGATTGGGACCATACTCTTGAGTTGCTTATGGATTTAAGGTGTGTTTGTTAGGGTCCTTTAGCTGATATGAGTGAAGTGTTTCGATGATTTAGTCAGAGAGCTGTTGTGCGTATCTCTGTACTCTACTGAGAGGAGAGGCATATGTAAACTTTCTCTCTTGTGTGTACACGTAAGCGAACCGACTTAAACTATATCTACTGGACACTACAGAATATCATTAAATTTTGAATATTACTGTCTATTCCATATCACTTGCTTACACTAGGAAGTATTTTAGTGAAGGAGATGATTGACATATTCATTGATCGAGATGTGTTAATTTTTTTGCTGGTAAATACCAGGATGTTTTCTGAGCTTATATAGCCATATTAAATTTCTAAGGCTTGCTTTTACTGCATAAGTCACTCATGCCAAAGTTGTAATTTGTATTTTTTCTGTGATTTCTTTATACACTAAAAAACTCCATGATTTTAAAGAAAATGTCTGGCAACCTTAGAAATTTAAACTGAAACTGACATAGATAGCCTCTAATCCCAGCACCCAGGAGGCAGAGGCAGGAGGATCTCTGTGAGGCAGAGGCCAACTTCATCTCAGTAGAAAGTACAAGGCCAGCTAGGGATATACAGCAAGACCTTGTCTCAAAAATTAAAACCACAATGACAACAAAACCCCCATGATACAGGCATGAGCCAGAATGTAGTGGTGGAGCACATGCTCACCATACATGAGTCTGCGGGCTTAGTCTTCAGCATAACACACACGTACATGAAGATAAAAGATGCTAAATAATCAGAAATCGGACTTGTGATTCCTGAACCCCCAACAATGGCCATTGTTTCCCTTGCAAGGCCGCTTTGCTGTGTGTCTTCTCCTTACCTTTAAGAGCACCGGAGACTAGGTGTGTTCAGGGTTGCCTGGCCAGAGAACAGGAGTCAAAAATGCCACCTTCCCTTAAGAGTTTAAATTTGCAGTCCTGAAAATACCTCTCTTCAAAATTGTCATCCTCTCTAAGCTGTGTCCTTTCAGGGTGGCTTCCTGTCAGAAGACTGGGAGGCCAGGGGATGTCTTTTGTCCTTCTCCCCCAGGCTTCCACACTTCCTTCATCAAGGACTAAAACTCAGCAAGAGTTAAAGCTGCTGTTAAAACAGGACCCTCTGTACAGTACCCCTGTCCTGTTGCGGCTGACTCTGAACTCTCTGAGTTCAGCTCCTACTTAAACTCGTTTTTTTTTTTTTTTTTTTTTTCTGGCTCCTAGTGTCTTCTCCTCTCACTCAGCGTACTTCTCAGCGTCTCTTACTTGGGGGCAAAGATCTCCCTGTCTAAGATGGTCACATGTACACCTTTTCCAACCCCAGTCACTATTTTTTTTTGTAGTGTTTTGTTCTCCTGACAACCTCTATCCACACAAACCTGTGGTCAGTGTAGCATAAGCAATCAGCCATAAGCCTACGCCCAGTGTCCCCTAAACAACAGAAGCTGCACACTGAAACTCTCCAGACTCCTATTTAAGCTGTGTGAGTGGTACTGTTGAAATCCCTTCCCTGGGCACAGTAATAAAAGATGGATTTGGGGCTGGGGAGGGTGATGTCAATTAATTCTGAGTTTTAGGTAAACAAGAGGAAAGTTGGTGTTAATATGTCCCATGTGGTATTTGGGGCACATTAGAACTAAAAGGAGATAATATTTATTCAAACTTCAGAGTTCATCAGGCATCCTGTGTTCTATCTGCCAACCCTGTAATGGTCAGAGATAGGAACGTCCCAAGTCCTTTCATCCTCATTCTAGGAGAGGTACAACAGTCTTGTGGGCAGGTTTTTGGCTACTTTGTTACTAGAGGACTCCCTTATTTTTACTGAAAAAATGATTTTTCGACAGTCTTATAGTGTAGCCTTGGTTATACTCAAGCTTGGTGTCTTCCTGCCTCAGGCTTCTGCATGCTGAGTAATACCAGCCTCTTCGAGATGCACCTGGCCTAGTTCCAAACATTTAGAGAAAAATTTTCTTAGCTTTTCCATGATGCTGACATTTTCCCCATAGCACTCACAGTAGCTTCTCATTCGACTTCATTAGCCTGTTTTGCATATATCTGTTTTTCTTTAGTAATAATTTTCAGACTGAAATTTATATCATTTCATCACAAAAAATTCCCAAACATTACTCTTCTAGTTGAATATACACATGCACGTAGTGGGATAACTCAACACATGTCTACCATGTAAACTGATTGAAGGGCTTAATGTCACTTTTGACTGTGATGTATTTTATAAAAAGAATGCCATACTTGTTATTGGGTGTGTATGTTATGTTTCATATATTCAGTCATTGCAAATAACTCCATAGAAACCATCATTGGGCACAAATCTCATTATTTTCTTACTAAACCTTCAGAACAATGATCTTATGTGGATGAGAGGGAAGAGCACTTTAGAGTTCTCAGCCCTCACCAGGGAGGGAAGCTTCTCTTTCAAAGGGGAGTGGTTAATAAAGAGACGTACATCCGAGACTCTTAAGTGATTGTTGAGCACCAAGCTATAAATGGGACATCCATATCACGGCACTTCCCTTCAAGGCTCAAGTATCATCTTGGAAGAAAGAGTGGAAAGATTGTAAGACCCAGAGTTTGGGGCAGAAACAGTGTTTTCTGGATATCACACGGCCAATGCACATGATCTCATAGCAGCTGAGGTTGTCTGTACAAGACCTGTGTAAGATCGAGCCAGTCAAGATACCAGCATAGATAGAGAAGTGCCCTGTCGCTAGCTGAGGAGCTACTTTGGCAGTTGATGATATCTGGGGGAGGGAAAGTCAGTTTCCTTAAGGGATGTGGTCGTTGGTAGGGTGGCCATGCTTCAGTGGCTAGCCCTAACACCTACGCAAATAGGGGCAGCAGGAACTGGACTTGGTGGGGCTCTGGTGACCCCAACACTGGGGTGTTTACTTCATGATTGACTTTACTGTACGTGGGTCCCTACTTATATTCTTATCATTATCATTTTGTAACACATGTTGACTCCTTCATTTCTCTCTCTTTTTTTTCTGAGAAAATAAAGACTTTTTCTTTATTTACCATAAAAAAAAGAGGACATGTTGTTGTGAGAGATGTGATGGGGAGGATGGGACAAAAGCTGAGTTGAGGATGAGGAGTGGGGAAGATAAAAATATGTTGTATGCATACATGAAATTCTCAAAGAATAAATAAAATAGACTTAAAAAAAAGAAATGAGTGCTTTTAATGCAGAAAAGAAATGCATGTAGGTCACAGCTTAGGAGTGTTGGGTACCACCAAAGCCACAAGTGAACACAACTCAGCCTGTGCTCACAGTACCCACTCCTTCACACACATCCCTACCCCTGCCGCACAGCACGCAGTTAGTCCTTTATGGGTTTTTTTTTTTTTTTTTTTTTTTTTTTTTTTTTTTTTTTTTTTTTTTTTTTTTTGTCCTGGCGGGGGTTGGGGGGAGATTGAACCTAGGGTTTCATGCATTCTAGGCAGCATTCTGTTACTGTTACTGAATGCTATTCCTAAGCCTGTTTTTTTTTTTTTTTTTGTTGTTGTTGTTTGGTTGGTTGTTTTTTTTTTTTTTGTGTGTGTGTATGAGGTTTTATTCATTCATTTATTTATCGAGACAGAGACTCAGTAAATCAGGTAGGATGGCTCTGAGCTCACTCTGCAGCCCACTTTGACCTTGAATTTGTCGTATTCCTGCCTTAGCCTCCCTGCTGGCTATCATTACAGGTCTATATTACAAGGCCCAGCTGAGCACTTCCTCTTTAGCAGGGAACCAAAAAATACCTTATTCATATTATAAGATCTATCCTTGAGGAGGGAACAAAACACACCCCAGCAGCCTGGGCGAGCAGGAGAGATGAGAGAGATGGGGGAGACTGTGTCACCGGACAGAGAATGGGTCCATGAGGACTCGGGATCATTGAGGAACTTAGATAAGGAGGAAGGAAGTAGGGTGGCCAAGGAGTGAATGAGGAGCCTTTTAATTCAAGGACAAGAAAGACTGACACCAGAGGAGGTGTGGCCTCCCTTATAGGCCTCTCCCAGATCCCCCTACTCACTTTCCTGTGTGTCTCTAGGCTTCTGCCGAGGAACTGTCTGGCTTGGTCAGTCAGCAGTTGAGTGCTGACTCCCTTGTGCAAAGGCTGAAGCCCTGAAGAAACTCAGAGGGAACTTGAAACTGAACAAGCATGCTGGTCAGAGACCCCCGGCCCCCCCCCCCCCCCCCGTCACGTGCTCAGAGCCCATCTGTTCCCTAGCCTATATGGAGCCCTTTTGGCTTACCTCTACTCTTCCTTATTTTAGGATCCTGTCATAAAGACTCACAAATTCAGACTAGCAAAAAGGTGGCATTTATCAGAAAGGCCTATTTTGTTTAGTACACAATCTCCCAGGTTTTCTTAAATAAATGAATTTTTAGAAAAAGTGACAACCTACCTTTTTTTTTGTATTTAAAAAGTAGCTGGGAGGCACTTGCTTAGTGTGCTGACAGTTCTGAATTCAGTCCCAGAACCATGCTGAAATAAACTAAAACCTGAATCTATTTATTTTTAGTGGACAGGTATCTGTAAGTGTTTGGACTAAATGTTCTTAGGGTAATATCTTTGGTTGCACAAATAGTTGAGCTCTCTAACGCTTGCGTTGGTCACACAATTATCCTTAGGGAAATTCGTGCCCTTGTGGTATTGACGTGATGCCTCCTGCGCTTATTTCTTTCCAATACAATGTTTCTAAAAGAGCCAAATGTGGTGCCATCACGCACTCCTCATCCTACCACAGCCAAGTACGGTTAATCTCATCGAAATCTACAGAGGAGAGCCTCTGGACGTCTCCGCACCGCGACCACAGAAAGAGACATCTTTCTCTGTCTTTATACACCAGGCAACCTCATACAATAATCTGCGACCACACTCTGCACAACCAGAGCACAGGAATCTCACAATTACTTATCAATCCCCTAGCGCCGAGCAGAAACATCACTAATTTCGGTCAGTCAGTCCATAACAGAACACGAGGTAGTCAGCCAACCATATTCTATTTTGTAAAGTTAGCAGAGATTGGCCTCTACTTGCTCCTGTGTCTGAGTCTGCATATACTGTCTGTGCCTTCGCTGGAGTGTACAGACTATCCTCCCAGCTGGCAAGTGGCTGGGGGCTAGGCGGAGCGATAACGTGTGTCCAGAGTATTTGCGACTAGTAGGGAGTAAAGGCCCGGCTGGAATGGATTTTGCGCAGCTATCACAGAAGAGAGCGGAGTGGGGAAGGGAGGAGGCTTCTCCTTCCTCTGTCGTGCGCTAGTTGCATCTGTCTTATTTTGTTTTTAGAGGATGATCACTGGCTTCTCAGCTTGCGAGAAAAAAAATGAAAAAGAGGCTTTAGCAAGAAGCAATCAAAGCCCAAAGTGCATCGGGCTTCCTGTTCCCAGCATTACAGTCAGCCAGTAGCGTTGGCCATCCACTTGGAGCGATATACTTGGTATTTCATCTGCGCAAAAGGCAAGCAGGCTTCTTTGACCCTCGTGTAGTGGAAGCAACTGTGGAGGTGGGAATGCGCGAAGGATGGGCCCATTCAAGACGAGCGAGGTGTGGAGTTCTTTATATCATAGATCCAACCAGAAGTCTTGCGGACGCCTCTACCTTTGTCAGAATCAGTACATAGGCTGCCGCTGCAATGCCGTGCATTATGCAACAGTCCTAATTAGACAGCCGTTGTTTGAAGTTTATATGATGTGTCTAGTGCAGTTATAAGGTGCAAACACTCTTTGATATCCATTGATAGATCCGCTGCGCGTTGATATCTAGCCCAACAGTCATACCCCATCTAACAGGAGAGCTTGTTGATATGGATAGGAATGTAGAAACTAGTTTGTAGTAAAGGCAATGCAAGAGTGTATCACCCAATTAAAGCACGGGTGTAGTTAGGAGAAAGAAAGGTAAAAGAAATTCTGAAACAAAAATTCGCTTTGCAGGCTGGAACCACACGCCTGAAAAAGAAATTAGATGTGTAAACTTCTCCCCTTTCGATAAAAATAATCTGCGGAAAAACAAGTCAAGACAGGAACGTAGGGGAAACTGAGGAACGGATTGTAACCGAGACGTGGAGCTCCCCGGCGCCTAGTTTCTTCCATTATATTGAGCAGAGCAACCACGCAAGATCTGTTGGTTGAATTTGCTGAAATATATATATATCGACTCTCTAAGTCAAGGAAGGTAGCGCAGGATGGCCTGAATAACAGTCTCTCTTCTGCTCCATGATGCAGCGTTATCCAACTGAGACGAACAGTTCCCCACTGGGCCCAGGAAAGCAAAGCTGTTGGAGGACGAGCCAAGGAAACCAAGTGCAAAATAAACAAACGCACAGGTTGAGCTGGGCAGACACTCCTCTGCGTGATGAAATGATCTCTGTAGTGTGATTGCGTGTGTGTGTGTGTGTGTGTGGTTGTATGCGCATCATTACCAGAACCTGCTGGGGGCACAAAACAAAGCAGCGCGTTGTGTGCTCTCCACCAGTCAAAAACTAGTTGGTTCGTGTTCGCTTGTGATGTGGCGTCGTGTGTGTGCTGCCGTTTGCTTCTCCCCGATCCCCCGCTCAGCCGGTGTTGTCGTTATGTGTGCTGATAGTTACAACCGCCTAGGAGGAACTCACTTGCTTGTGCGTATGGCTGTCCGTCAAGTTTAGTGTTGTCGTAGTAGCTGTGTGTCGATTGCGAGACGCGGTGCAGTATTGGCATCTCTACCAGAGGCGGATCGCCAGGTGTGGCCGAAGACGTGGAAAACACTACCAGTTGACCATTGCTTTAGGTTCCTAAAGAGTGTTACATTGTATCAAATGAGGATATCTATACATGTATTTCTTGAAAGTCAACACGCAAGAAGCAACTAAAAAGAGAGACTCAGGAAAATATCAATATCATAACATATTAAACATAACAAAAGTTTGTGGTAACATTCTTGAGACAGAACAATCCAACAATCTGAGGAATCAAG